>NW_006202806.1:1075945-1126375 GCF_000334495.1 Tupaia belangeri chinensis
AACGTAACCATTATGCCATCTGTTGGTCCCCTAAATCAGCTTTTTAAGCTCTCACCAACATAAAGTTATATTTAAATGTTTTGCTATAAATACGTCCTACAAGTGAGTAAAGTTATTCAGAAGAACTGACTGCTGAGAATGAAAGAAAATGGTCCAGTTTATTTAGGTGATTTATGGGGAATGTTTGCTTAACGGTGGTGTCAAAAGATATGTACAATTAGTATTTATAGTTGTCCAGTGAATGATTTTGATTATAGTAACAGATACCATTTTAGTTAAAATAATTTCCTTGGGGAGGGGTGATTCCAAGATGAAAATACAAGTGTCAATCTGATAAATTCAAATGTGGCTATAAAAGTTCTAAAAACTTGTGACTTAATTTCTAATGAGAATTACAAAATACTGAGAATTATTCATTGAAACAATAGAATACATGTACAGAAATAATACACACCCAAAGAGAGGGACTTGAATTGATGGTTAAGAATCTGTTTCTTCATTACTTTTTAATTATGTCTAATTTTTTAAAAAGTAGCAATTGTGTGCTCAGGGTATAATAGAACTGATCTCAGTATATAAAAAAATACCTACAGAGGTAAAATAAATTAGCCTGTATATGACAAGTAAGGTTATCTAAATTAAATGACTAGAGGAGAGTTGTAGGCATTGGTATGGTATGTTGGCCTTGGCTCAAAAGCGTGGAAAATGTATCCTCATTAAGAATTTGCATTTCCTGAAAATTGGAAGTGAATTTTGACCACAAGTTCCCTAAAGGGAATTCCCCAATTGGATAGTTCGAATGTGGCCCAGGAAATTTTCATAATGCAGTGGTGATTTCAGACCCATCTCATGTATTATACTGCTAAAGTAAGTAGCAAAATTCTGCAGAATGCCAAAACATCTACAGACACTGGAAAGTGATGCTGGCTAATGATAATACCTTGAAAGAAGACTTGAATTTAGTTCCTGAGTTGCATATTAATGACAGGCTTGAAATTATAACACAGAGCCTGCCGAATTTTTATTATGCAACTGCGGGACATAATATGACAGCCTCGTTTCAGATTTAGTTTCCAGATCCCAAAGAAATGGCTCTCAGTCCATTCGAGCCCTCACCAGTTTATGGACCTGAATGTATATCATTTCCTCAGAACTGAGGAGCACCTGTTCTCTCAGGTCTTAGACTTCAAACTCGGGTTTCCGAACCACTGGCCTGACATAGAACAACAGTCAGTTTTAAATATGCAGAGCACTACAGTTTATAAAATAGCACTGTGGCCACTGATGTTCTGCAGGACTGGTTTATGTTAACTACTCCACTAAGTATCAGTTCATCATTTATGGGAGTGTGGAAAATGGAGCACCTGTTCTCTCAGGTCTTAGACTTCAAACTCGGGTTTCCGAACCACTGGCCTGACATAGAACAACAGTCAGTTTTAAATATGCAGAGCACTACAGTTTATAAAATAGCACTGTGGCCACTGATGTTCTGCAGGACTGGTTTATGTTAACTACTCCACTAAGTATCAGTTCATCATTTATGGGAGTGTGGAAAATGAAGGCAGAGTAATAAATCTCTAAGGACTCTTCATACTTCATCTGACTAAATGTGTGAGGGCCATAATTGGGGAACTAAGATTGATACAGAAATCAACTGATTATAAGAACTTAAAATACATAACGTTTTTGAAGAAATGGGGCTGAAAATTGAGAATTTGATGACATTTTAATTTGTTTTGCAAACACAATAAGGCATAGCAAGTATTTATAGCATACAAAACTTTTAATGCAAAAATCATTAGGGTAGAGGCAAGCTTTCTGGTCATTTATTATAACATTGCTGGAAAATTTCCAAATTCCTATAGTATATAACCAAACATTTTATGTGTATATATTCTTGGCTAATTTAATATCAGACTTTGGTTGGGAAGCAAATATCTGTCTATCAGTGTCAACACAAAACCTAGTCTATTATCTTTCCTTCTTCTTTAAAACGTTTTTGTTTGTTTGTTTGTATTTTTGCTGTAGGGCATAAATGTTTACTAGAGACAGACAGAGAAAGTGAGAAAGCACCCTCCAGGGGGAATGACTATGCTGCAATCCCTTCTCCATTCTCCTCTTGGGATTTGGGGCAACACAAATATGTGCCCAGCATGTTTTACAAGCTGCTGGCCTGGGACTTGAACTGCACAGTTGGCCACATGGGATCCAGTCATCTCATCCACCACACCACCTGCTGGCCCATTCCAGCATTTTTTTTTTAATTTGCTATATAATTTTTTTTAATGTGCACTGGCTAGAGAGTGAGAGAGAGAGAGAGAGAGAAAGAGAGAGAGAGAGAATGAAAATAAGAAATCACCCCCCCAGGAGAAATGACCACACCACAATCCCTTCTCCATTCTCTTCTCAGGATTTTGGACACATTTGCGCACATGCCCAGAGTATTTCTCAAGCTGCCGGTCCAGGAATCATTTTATGCAGTTGGCCATGTAAGATCCAGCCACCTTAACCACCATGCCACCTGGCTGAGCCAGCATATTATTATCTTAATGATCAATATCTGTAAAATATTTTTCACTTCTCTTGTGCTCCATATTCCATTTTTATTCAGTAAGAGAGAGGAATTTACATGGTCTCTAACTATTTCACCTCTCAGGCTATCCCTATTAATTGGACAACAGATTATTTACTAAAATAGACAGGATGCCCGAAAACTCTGTTCTCAGCTCAGAAATACCCGGGCTGCACCTTGAAAAATCACTATGGTCCTCGATTATGATAATCATATGTAACCATTTTTTAGTTTCCTGATTGAGTTTCAACTGGTCAGCAATTTAAAGCTTTGGTCCTGGGCAACTAGCCTGAGTGAACCACTCCAAATGGATATGATGACAATTCTGAAACTTGGCACCATCCACTAGGGATATAGTCTCAATACCCTAGTGTAAGTCCCAGCTTCCGGCCAGGACAGTAGCAGTCATGGCCCATTTCTAGTCTCTCTTGAAAAATTAGTGACATTTCTGTTTGAGCAGACATCTCTGGTTGTGGACCAGAGAGAAGGGTCACAATGTCACAAGAACGATGATGTTGGGAACTCTTCTTGTTGATTTTATGTCTGTAGTGACTGTCTCATTAGCCTCCACTAGTATTAAAAATAAATTTAGAACATTTAAAAGAAAATCCAGAACTTGCTGCTTTTATCAATTGTTTATAAGTATTTCCTATGCTATAAGAGGTTCCCTTCCTAATTAGATTCTATTCCCTTTTAATAACTTACTCTCTTACTCCCTTCTACTATTGCATTTTATTGGTTTTCCATGTGAAATAGAGTAGTACTGTTGAGAGGAAATTCACTGTAAAGTTTGATTAGAGTTTTTTTGCAGACTTCTATTCTTACGTTAGGTAAGCATCACTTCACACTCTTGTATTACTCCTTAATCAACTTTATTAGGTGATTTTTATCGTCTGAGAGGCCTTTACCTAAAAAGAAAAAAAAGTTCAACATTTGCTGCAAACAACAGGGTCAAAACCTTCCCACCCACCATCTGTTTGTGTAGATAAAGTTTTATTGGGACACAGCTATGCTCAATTGTTTACATAGGGTCTGTGACTGTTTTCATGCTATGTGGCAGGGTTGCATAGATACAACAGAGATCATGACCAACAAAACTGAACATTGTAATCATCTGATCCATTACTGGACTGTTTACCAATTTTTTTCCATCTTGGACTATCTTTACAGAATGCAAACATATATTTCAGCTATTTATTGAGGATATTTAACATAGAGAAAAGTCATCAAAATTATTTTCTCTGATTTTGAATTAGAAGTGAAAAGAAATATGTGACATTTCATGCATATAGAGCTATGTGAAAGAGCTTATCAAGAAAAGCAATCTAGGGAACCAGCAGTTAGCGTAATGGCTATGTCGCTGGACTCCCACGTAGTCAACCACGGTTTGCGTCCCGAACCCGGGGGCTTAAAACTCACGCCGGGCGCGTGTGCGTGTGTGCCCAAGATCCCAAGAGGAGAATGGAGGAGAAGGGATTGCAGCGTGACCATCCCCCCTGGGGGGTGATTTCTCGCTTTCTGTCTTTCTGTCTCTCTCTGTCTGTCTGGCGAGTGCACGCGCCCTATAGCGAAAACCTCTCCAAAAAAAAAAAAAAAAAGAAAGAAAGAAAAGCAATCTATTATACTTTTAAGATTTTCTTAAAAAGTGGATCTTTGGCTATATCTTAATTTAAACAAAGCCAATTTTTTTAATTCTTATTTTTATAAAATAATTTAGGGGAAGTTGCTAAAAGTAATCATTTTGTAAAAGCGTAGTTCAACTTTAGAAAGCACATACTTGCATCGGCTCTCAGAATCAAACTCTCCAGGAGTTTGATGGATAGTTAGATGGATTTTATTCTTTTCTCTGTGCCCAAAACACTTTGATGTCATTTAGCTTTGATTTTTTTTATTCAGAAATTTCAACTTACACACAAGTTTTCAGAAGGCTTTCCATATGTTACACTGCAATATAGTTGTGCTATGTATAAACTTTTCCAAAGAAATTTAGAGACTTCCAAATAAAAGGCTTATTCTTTTGCCTTTTTAATTCAAAGAATACTTCCAAATGTAAGGCTTATTCTTTTGCCTTTTTAATTCAAAGCTCCATGCTGTTATGGAATAAAAAAGCCATAGTATGGCTATCCTTTTAACTTCTAGTTGAAAGTCAGATATACTTTTGTTTGAAGTTGTATGGCTTTGTTACAAATATATGGCATCAAAAATACTCTTCACTTTCTTGTGATTCATCTTTATTTTTTAAGAAGTGTGGTTTTGTTCTATTTTTCCCTTGTTTGTTTGTTTCCTGATTGCAGGGCAAGTTGTTGTAGTTGGGTACCAATGAAGCATCCAAAATTTCTGAGAAAGAGAGGGTGTGGAAGAGGATGCTTTATACACGATTACAGATGTATAAATGAAAGAAGAAAATCTTAGGGTATCATAGGTTCCCCCACTCATCCTTCATCTTGTAGTGCTTTGGAAGCTTCCTATAGGGGTCATTTTAGGGGGAAGCATCAAAATACCATTTCAGGACTTTGGATAGAAAGCACCGCAATTTAACAATATATTAAAATCTATTTTCATTTCCTGTACATACATTAAACAGAGCCAGAAGAGGCAGCCAGGGACTTCCAAACCTCCTCCACTGCTGAGTGCTGCTATCCACAGTATCGTTTTATGTGAGGCTTCCTAACCTGAGTAGTACCTTCATAGATTCACTTGGCTACATCTGAGAGAAGATTCTATCCTTAGGAATGGAAAATGGACCAATTTTCCATTTGGAAAATTTCCATATTTCTGCCTCTTTGTTTTATAGGAAATGACAAGTGACTTTTCAGTGAGCTTTACATTTCACTAAGGGCGAGAGAGTCTTTGAAAGTGTTGGTGTGCAGAGCTCTGTGTGTAGTAAGTGGTCAATATATGCTTACCGTTTCTATGTATGCATGAAGGGAGCCATTTAGAGTCCATTCTGGTTCCCTGGGAATATTTAATTTTAGAAACCATCCCTGTGATGGTAAATATAACAGTGAGACTTCAAGGAGATAAAGAAGTGGGGGGGGGGGACAAATGCTCTTGATACTAGTTTGCTGGTGAATTGTTTTAGTGGAGGTGGAAGGGGAAGACAAGAAAGGCAAAAGAAGGGAACTATTCACACAACAACCTAAGTGAATATAAGAGACTTTAAAGCCAGACACAAGAGTTCATTCCATTTTTGTGAAGTTTTAAGAAGAAGCAAAACAAAATTCATCCATGTAGATAGATGAATTTATCATCCTTGATAGATGTCTTCTGTACCCTGTGTGGGAGGATGGTGACTGAATGATTAGGGCCACAAGGGAAGCTTCTGGCTGATAGAAATTAAGATACATATCTTAATCTGAATAGTGGTTACATTACTGTCTAAATAGATATAAAAATTTATCAACTTCTCTACTTTCTGTACTTAAGATGTGTAAACTTTATAGCACAATAAAAATTTAAATCATGATAGTCTTAGAAATAGGTCATGAAGGGGACCCTTGACTTAACATGAATGCCAAATAGAGTTCACAGAAGAAAAGCATAGCAAACTCCTGACCTAAAAATTCTGCTGAGCTTTTAGGAACTTTTCTGAATAATTACTTCATTTTATTTTATTGCCAGAGAGCCTATGCACTTGCCAGAAAGAGAGAGAGAGAGAACAAACCCCCAATGGATATACTCACACCACTATCCCTTTTCTTTCATTTCTCCTTCCCATTAGGATTTTGGACACACACTTGCATGTGTCTGGTATGTTTTTCAAGCTGCCAGGGTTGGGACTCAACCACATTTTGCCATGTGGGATCCAGTTCCCAATGCACAGCAATTAACTCCTGTGCTACAGGGCCAACCCTGGATATGGACATTTACATTCATTTTTGTTGCAAAACATTTTGAACCTCCAAAGGGTGCTTAGCATACAGTCATATCACATCCATTGAGCTGCTGCAAAGTGAAAGCTGCTAAAGCAGATGAGGGGACTTCATAAAGTTTGTGGAGAAACAAAATAAGGTGTGAGTTTACTTTGGTGCAAAAAAAAAATTGAAACCTGTGCTTAGTATTTTCATAATAATGCATTTTCCGGGACCTTTTAGAAGACTGCTCTTTGTTCTGTGGACTCTTTGAGGACTTACTGCTTACAAGCAATGCCTTTTTGTGTTTGTTTGTTTCTAGATTGGCAGATTGCTACTTTGGCTTTACTCTTGGGCGGTGCGGCCATCATTCTCATTGCGTTCCTGGTGGGTCTGATTTCTATCTGCGTGGGATCTCGGAGGCGCTTCTACAGACCTGTTGCCGTCATGCTTTTTGCAGCAGGTAAACATATTCATTACTTTCAAACCGATATTAAAGTTTCATGACCCTTTCTACCATCCTCCCTTCTCATGCAGAAGCAGTATGTGTTCGCTGCATTACGTAAAGATTGAGCGATGTTTGTTATATTTTAAGGTAAATTGGCTCAAGGTTTATCATATTACCAGTGAAAACTGTGTTAAGCATTTCACAAAACGTTATGGCAACTTCTAAACTTCTAACCAACACATGAATAAATAATACTCCTTTACAAGGCCATTGCCTTAGGAACTGTAACAGATGTATTTACCAACAGTCTTTTCACATCCAGTTGTTTTCCTCCTTTTATGATCCCTTTGGTGAGCTTAAGGCACCATTATTTTTTTCTGACGTGAAATTGAAAAAATAAATTCCAAAACATATACCCTTAAAGGCATAGCTTTCTTTGGAAATAAACATGGTTATACAGAAAAATCACAACATCCAACCTGAGCCATCAGACCAGTCAATTATATGAGGTCAATCATGTATTCATTAATTTAACAGTCATCATTCTATGAAGCACAGCTTCGATTAAGATACCGATCAGGGTAAACTAAGAGAGCTATTTAGAAAAAGTGCTTGCAGGCTTAAAGCCCAGGACATTATTTGATGTGAGTTTTAATTTTCTTTTATAAGAATATCCTTGAATATATTGTTCTTTTTGACTCAAACTGAAATATTCTTGTGGTACCTCCAATTTACCCTGTCAGTCACATCAGATTTGAAGACTGCAAAATAAGCCCCTGTAACTGTCAATAATGAAGACACTGACGGAACCATCTAGGCTGTTAGATGGAATTTTAAAAGCTGTTTAAAGATTGGAATAGATGAAATTTCTCAGAATTTAAAGGGTAGCTTGAGCTAAAATATAAAATAAAATCAGAAGCATTCTACTGCCCCCTGCTGTTTCTAAAACAGTTCATCTCCTTAACACCACTGAAGCCTGATCAGGATGTAGGTGTCATAAAAATGAAGATCTGAAAGGCTGAAGAAATCCAGAAGCACATATAACTCATTTTTTTTAATGTGACTTGCTCAAGATCATGTAATAATTATGGGCCAACGTGAGGTTGGGAAGCTACCAGATCTTAAACTAGTGGTTCATTCACTGCTGATTTCTGGACTCATTCATGCAACTCTTTCTTGCATGCCTATCAGACTAAACATTATAGTAAGATACCTGTAAAACTCACCTATGTTTCACCACAGATACTTTATTAATACACTGGAAAGCATGATTACAAAAAACTGTTTAGCAGTCTTAGGTAATAACCATAGTATCATTATTTTAATGTACTCCTGCATAATGAACGTCTCTGTTGTAAAGAATTTAGTGCCCTTGAAGAGTCCCCTAAAAAGCCCATCCCTACTTTCTAGTTTATTTCTTGGGTCATGGAGATACCATGATTCTTTTACTGTTTTTCAGAATGAAATAACTTAGACATTTTAATTGTAGTGTAAATTTGTCTTTGCAACTAGGACATATTAACATAATGATTAGATTATCAGTTGTAATAGAATTTTTGATAAATTGTTCTGAAATTATACACCATTATTTAAAACTGGAATTCTGGCTTTTAGACTACACAGACATTCCTCATTTTAGGATGATATGGGCGATGTTTTAGTCTAGTCTTCTTTTTTTTAAAACTTTATTATTTATTCAATTTATTTATTTTTTGGAGAGGATTTTGTTATAGGGCACGTGCGCTCGCCAGAAAGACAGAGACAGACAGAGAGCCAAAAAGCAAGAAATCAACCCCCCAAGGAATATGGTCACTCTGCAATCCCTTCTCCTCCATTCTCCTCTTGGGATCTTGGGCACGCATGCACACATGCCCAGTGTGAGTTTAAGCCACCGGGTCTGGGACTTGAACCATGGTCAACTACATGGGAGTCCAGCAACATAGCCATTACACCAACTGGTCCCAATTCCATTTATTCTTTATCTTACTATGCAATGGCATATGCAGAATCTTAAAGAAATCCATTGTAATGGAATATATATCTATTATAAACTTGTCTAGAACAGTAATAGAAAGTTTCTGCTTTTTTTCCCTAAAAAACAAAAGCTGTATTTTTTCCAAATACAGTAAAATTTGTGAAAATAAGTACTGGTTGGTACAGAAAATGAATTGTAAACGAACCTACGTTAAAGGTAATGGGTTTTGCCAAGAATACAGATTTTGATTTAGCTCCAGCTACCACAAATATTAGTAAATTATGAAATAATGAAAGGAATTCCAGCAGCAAAATTCATACGGTGCTATTCTACCTGCTGAGTTCTAAAATGAACCTTATACTGCAACATTTTTTAAATGTACATGTGCTGAGATTTAATTTTACTCATTCTCTTTTAACCCTGTGATTACGGAAGCTTGTTTTGAAATAACCATTAGTTCAGCATTCGCTTTGAATATAAGCAAGGTAAAACTTACTGGTTATTTGTAACATGTCATGAAAACGTTTCTCTCTCTCCATTGTAAAAGCCATTAGAGAGTTGCCATTATTGATTTGGGTGTAAGATTTGCAAGGTTAGAAAATCTGCCTACTTGAAATAATGCTAGCTAAAGTTATGCTTGTATATTTTGCTTACTTCTTAGTAATGATATTTATTCCAGGGGTTGGCTTGTCTCACTTGGAATGCAGTTTAGTGGTTCTTTGTAAATGTGTACTTGGGATCCTTTTTCCCTTTTACTTGTCTTGGTCTGCATTTCTCATCTCTTCTGAAAATGTGTTCCTCTCCAAATAATGTCAAGTCTTGTGATAACAAGCAATATTTTGTTCACACACATGGAGAATGACACCTATCTCAACAAAGAGAGTCTTTCATTTCTTCTGCTAAAATGTGCAGTGCATAAAATCAAAACAGACATGTCTCTACTACTTGGAAACATCTCTATCCAGGATGGCATACCTTTCTGAATTCAGTGCTGTGTGCTGCTATGCCTGGTACTCATAGGCACTCAATAAATAGTTTTTGAATGAACGATGGAAAGAAGACTAAGGCATGTCACTAATAATCTGGTGAAGGAAAACAAGCATGTAAATAGTTAACTAACTCTCATTCAGTTTTATTTTGTTTTATTAGATTTTTGCCATGGGGCACGTGTACTTTCCTGGGGGGGGGGAGAGGAAAAGTGAGAAATTATCCCCCAGAAGAGTTGACCATGCAGGAATCCCGTCTCCATTCTTCTCCTAGCATTTATTTTAGGCACACATGCGTACACACCTGGCATGATTTTCAAGCTGCCACGTCTGGGACTCAGACCCTTGTCAGCCATGTGAGTCCAGCACTTTAACCACCAGACCACCAGCTGACTCCTGTCATTCAGTTTTTTTAAAAGCCATTTCTCTCTTAGGGACATATGAAACAGCAAGTTTCACATGACCACAAAGTGAGGACCAAAGCGACTCAAGAAAGTATTAACTATCAAAATGATTTTTTTCATTTATTTATATTTTCGTTCATTTATTTCACAAATATATCAGGCAGTTACAGCATACAAAGTGTATATCTTGATCTAAGATAATACACTCTAAGGATTTTTACTGAAAACTGATGATTGAGTCTCATAAAGACGGTCAAACAGATTTTTAAGATTTTATCTTCTCAGAACCAGTAGATAGCATAGCAGTTATGTTGCTTGACTCCCACATGGCTGACTATGGTTCAAGTCCTAGACCCAGTGGCTTCAAACTCATGCTGAACAGGTGTGTGCGTGTGTGTGTGTGTGTGTGTGTGTGTGTGTGTGTGTGTCCAAGATCCCAGGAAGAGAATAGAGGAAAAGGGATTGTGGCATGTCCATCCCCGCTGAGGGGGTGATTTCTCGCTTTCTGTCTCTTTGTCCCTCCGGCAAGTGCATACGACCTATAGAGAAAAAAAATCTCTCCAAAGAAAAAGATTTGATCTTCTATTTTTCTAATGTCCTTCATTTAGTGAGGGCTTATTACCTGCTGGAATAGTTGCTAGAAGAACTAAGAACTACCCATCACTGCAGCCCGGCTAACACATTGCCTCATTTTCCATGCCTCTCCTACCCATTGGTCTTAGATGTCTCAACTTCAGAAATATCTGACTCTATAAATGAAGATTTATAGTAGTAATGCTGATAATAATAATTAACTGGGTACCTACCATGTGCCACACTGATAGACATTTAACACATGCAGTCTGTGATGTAACAATCTTAAAATAATTTCTTTTTCAAATATTATCACTGAGAAAACAGATTCAAAAAAGTTAAGTAGTTTCCTCCGGTTCTCCAACTAGTAAGTTGCAGAGTCAGGGTTTAAATTCAGGGCATCAGTCTGACTTGAAGCCCGGAGATGGACTCGTGAGTCATCTTTACTTGGGTCCATGTCACACACAGAGAAAACAGAGTAAAATCCACCATGATTTTGAATTCAGTTGCCAACTACGTATTGCAGCTGGAGTCCACTCTGTAACTTTAGTTCTCCCATCTCTCGGGAACACCCACCTGAAGGAAATCAGCAACTTGAGATGTCATAAAGGCCTCAGTGCAGCCTGGCTGAACCACTGCACATAATAAAAGCTGTACACGATTCCAGCACAGTCGACAATGGCGTAGTTCTTTCTCTGTAACTGATGAGGATAGATAATACAGGATGTGATTCTGCTAACTGATAATGTGATTCTCTTCACTAAGGACTTGATGAATGTAGAGGCATCACTTCTTTCTAAGTTTATTTTTTTTATTGTCTGGATTTGAACTTTCTGCAGATCATTTTTATGCCCCCCAGGGCCTTAGGATGATTGTTTTACCTTTCCCCCCAAGGCCTGTAATACAAATTGCAGAAAATTCTCAGCCTCTTATAATTCAGATTTTCAAAAAAAGAATCCTTGTTTATTGTATTGTTAAAGATGTTTCCTTTCTGTTATATCCATAAAAGGCCTCCTGGAAATGACTGTTTCTGCAGAACAGTGATTTTTTTTGTTTGTTTTCAGAGTCCTGCAACTGATTATCATCTCTGAGTTATCTCTGGTTAGAGGCTTGTGTTTTGCACCCCTGTCGCCATCCTATAAATCACAGCGAGATAGCAAGTGCCTTTGGAGTGTAGATTTTGACAGAAAAATCAGCCTCCAACTCAGATTTCAAACTTAAAGGGAATTCCACTCACAGATCTTTGGACTCTCTATTATTTTCCATGTGTCAATATCCAACTACCCTTTGATTAGAATAGTTTACAGTTTCACTTTCTAACAGTTTTAAAGTACTCCTACTTGTAGGAATTAAATATGTAATTAAGATTAGGGAACAAAATAATTTGTTAGTTTCATATTTGCCCTTCATGGGTAAATGCTTTCATTCTCCAAATTATTATTTTGTTTTGTAAATTTTACACCTGATAGAACTAGTTGGTAAAGCCTATCGAGTCCACCTTTAAATGATCTCCTATGTCTGTGCTTTCTTTACATACACCACCATTATGAGGCCACAGCTATTCCTCAAGTGGAACATCTCAGTTCCCAAGTATGGATTTCCTCTATGTCATTTTCTTTTTGTATGATAATATATGATCTAAGATGTCTGTGGGACTCCTTCCTTTCCTTTGCTTAGAATCTATTATAGTTGTGCAGTTCTTTCTCTATGGTCTTTTCTTTGCCTTGACGTTTCTTCCCCACAAGTACACAGGTTTCAAGCACTGACTGACCTCCTAGGGGCCTGTCGTTCCCTCATCTCTTCATCTCTTCTCTAGGTAGTCTGCCTTATACACAAGCACATGAGTGCATTTTCTGAAATACTAATCTGGTCTTGTCACTTGCCAGTCTGCTTTCACCAGAAGCAGACTCTGAGATACAATGAAGCGCAAAAACTTTGAGACTTAAAAGGAGTATGGTAAGGGATATAGGAATGAAACATGGATCAGAAGGCAACCCATAAAGGGTATAATAGCAAGCCAATTGTTGCTCAAGCAACTCAAGTGTAATCTTCCAGGAGAAACCCAGAGAACCGGTGGCTTATGGCTATGTCACTGGACTCCCATGTAGTCAGTCGACCACACCCTCCTATACTATCTCTAGTATCTACAGTCGCCCTCCCTGCTATTATATCTTCCAATAATGATATTAAAATTAATAATATCATTAAAGATATAATAGCATTATTAATATATAATATTTTATTTTTGTATTATATTTACAGTGTATATTCCTTTTTCCAGCACAATTACCGTGCATATAAGTCAAGACAAAGACATTGCTACACACATCAGCAGCAGCAAATAGTTTTCCATTTTTTTTCATAATTTAAAAAAAATTATTCTTTTTTTTAAACACTTGATTGCTATACATCATTTGATATGTAAAGAGAATTTACCCAACATGCAGTACTTCTCAGACCAGTCCAGTTGAGAATACTATACATGTTATCATTAAGAGGTAATAAACCATTTCTGTGTCCCACAAATGTCATGACTCTATTTTTTCTCCCTGATTTCCTTCTCTATACTATTTCCTACTCCACCCTCCCCATCCACTCTGTCTTCAATGTTCATAACTATTTTCACTGCTTTTATGTCCTTCAAAATTTCAATCTTTACCATAGAGTGTGGATAATTGGCATATATTAAGTGTATTCATACAATACATTTCTTTCATAGCCAGGCTCACTTCACTCTTCCATATTCGACCACTTTCTATCAAATGCCAGGGTCTTGTTGTTTTTTATTGCTAAATAGTATTCCATAGAGTATATGTGCCACACTTTTTCAGTCCATCTGTTCATGGATATTTGGCCAGCAATCCAATATATAATGCCTTTATTTCATAGTCTGGCTTGCCTCACTTAGCATTAAATATTGAAAAGGTTGAAAAATAACCTCTTAAAAGCAGGAAAAAAACACCCCACAAGAATTAGTACCTTTAATTCTTATCATGGCTCTATGAATACAATTTTGTGGTTGGCAATTTTGTTGCCTCTTTTCAAAACAGTGTTTGGGTGGAGGGGAGGGGGGGGACATAAAACAAACCTCACATTCCCTTCAAATTCTAAAATTCTCCATAACTTACCTATACTGTCTCTGAGGCAGAGCATAGAAAATACCACAGCCTGTGCCTATTGTATTTCATTGGTTGATGGTAAAATAGAAATAAAGTATTGTGACATTTTCCTAACTTCTAAACTCTAGGATTGTTTTTCTTTTCTTTTTGCTTCAAAGAAGCAGTTTACCTGCATCTATATGTTTTATTAAGTGCAAAAAATTATTTGTAATACAGGATTATATTTTTCCCTCAACTTTGTTATTATATGTATATTTTTCCCTGTGATTCTAAAGAGAGCAAAATAATTTAGAGGCATAAAGCATTATTGGGTAATTTTCACCCTGCTCCAGTACAACAAAGGTCTAAGAAAGCTGTTGAGGAGAGTATGCCAATGGAGCCTAATGGAGCTGTAGTTCCACTTTTCCATTAGAAGGAAATTATGTCATTATATTATACCATGGAGGCCAAATATTTGCTAAATAAAACACATTGAAATGAATTCTAAATGCAGCCTAGATAGCCACCTCACTCCAGAAACTGACCAGTTCACAAAAGCAATAGTGGAATCCTTTTAGGATATAATTCAGATTAATTCTTCTCTGCTTATACTCTCCCAGCAACTGCCTGTCACATGTATAATGAAACCTGGCCCCCTAACCATGGTTCATGAGGCCATCCATGAATCCTCTGGGTCCTGCTGTCTCTTTGGTTTCATCCCACGTTTCTCTCTTTCTCTGCTATCTGTGCTATGCCCTCAGCCTTCTTACTGATGTTCCAGTCCACCATATGTGCTCCCATGCTAAGAGTTTTGCACTGTCCATTCCCTCCACCTGAAATATTCACCTACTGTCTTATAACCTGCACCTGAGTTCATTCAGATCTATGTTCATATATTCACTTCCCCATGGACGCCTTCTCCTGCCATCGATCTTCAAGAGCAACCTTCATCCCTATCTTTTCCTGCTTTCCTGGGTTTTCATATCTCAACCATACTTACCATTATACTCTGTATTTATTTACTACTGGACTGCCTACCTGTGACAGAGACAAGATTGTCCCTTTCAATACCAATAATCCTTTACACTGTATCACTTTAGAAACATTCACATATTGATTGAATGCATGGCTTTGTTGAATGAGTAAATGAGTTGCCGTAGGTAACTAACGTTCGTGTACTACAGTCATATCCTGGCAAGATCAGCCATGATTTAACTAGCAACCAAAGGATGGAAACCTAAGGAAAAATGCTTTTTTTAAAAGTACTTCATAACTAGATTCTTTTTTCTTCTGTAGTTCATGGTTGATAGTAATTGGCTGCTTGTTAGTTTGAAGATATTTAAAGCATGAAAGTTTCCTTTTCTTCACAAAAGCACAGAGCCAGCTGAATTTTTTTTTAAAGTTACTATACATTTTAGCATTTACTGGTTGGAAATAGATGAAATATGGGTTATATAATATGCTTTCAGCTGAGTCCTACCAATGACCTAAAACATTTTCTCAGATTTAAACTAAAATGTGTGATATCTATTTTGAGTTGAGAGGTTCTCCTTTTATGTGATCCTATGTGTCTGTTTATCTACTCTCAGTAGTAACAGGATGGTAGGGCGGCGCTGCCTTAGAGCAGTGTTGAATTACAGGGCAAAGATGTTTGGAATTCTTATATCTCATTCCAGGAAAATCCCTTGACCCCTAGTCAAAACTTTAAAGAAAGTAAAGGTTTTAGAGAACCATACCATCATGAATGTGCTATTGTTATCAATTGTATGCTGGGGACAGAGACTGTTATGTAGACTTTATAGGAACATTAATCTTACTGATAATAATGATCTCTTACAGGTGCTGACAATAGAGGAGAGCAGATTTTTTTAAAAAGATTTTTGCTATAGATCATGTGCACTTACCAGAGAGACAGAGAGACAGAAAGTGAGAAATCTCTCCCCCGCCCAGAGAGATGGCCAAGCCACAATCCTTCTCTTCCATTCTCCTCTTGGGATTTTGGTCATGCACACACTCAACACCCAGCATGAATTTCAAGCCTCCAGATCTGGGACTTGAACCACAGGCAACTACGTGAGACTCCAGTGATGTAACCATTATGCCATCTGCTAATATCAAGGAGCGTAGATTTTAAAACATAAAATTCCAGTTTAATTAGATACAATATCCATCCTATTGCTTATTTTTTTAACTAATAAAGTATATCAAAAATATATATAGGGATCAGCAGATAGTGTAATGGTTACGTTGCTGGACACCCACATAGTCAACTGCGCTTCAAACACACCAGGCACGTGTGTGTGTATGTGTGTGTATATCCAGGGAGGCGCAAAATCCCAAGAGGAGAATGGAGGATAAGGGATTGTTGGGTGTCATCTTTCTTTCTTTCTTCTTTTTTTTTTTTTTTTTTGTATGACTATGCCACATTTTATTTATCTATTTTTTTATAAATTTATTTATTTTTGTATATACATTCCATTCAATCGCATTGTTTAGCTTACAATGTGAGCATTTCAATATGTGAACATTTCTCCCCAGTCCCGTTGATCAAAATATCTTCAACCGATAACGCCACACCTCCCCATCCCGTCAATGCTCTACCTCCGTATCCCTTCTCCAAATGTCCTTTGTTAGGCCACACTCCTCCACACACACCTCATCTGATCATCTTTCTGGGGACTGATTTCTCACTTTCTACCTCTTTGTCTCTCTCTTTCTCTCCCGCAAGTGCACATGCCCTACGGCAAAAATCTCTCTAAAACAAAACAAAACAACAATATATGTACTTTTGACTGTGTCAAAGTTTGTTCTTTTCTCCTTTCCCTTAATTTTTCATGATTTTATTTTTGTACTTCAAGAATTTACAGTATTTTTAAGATGAATTAAACAATAAACATTTTAACCCAAAACTTACATCACTGAGCAGGGATTGATAAACTTTGTTTGTAAAGGGCCAGAAAGTAAATACTTTTGGCTTTGTGGGCCATATGGTCTCTGTTGCAAGTCCTCAACTCTGTTGTGTGGACAGTGCATAAATTAATGAGCATACCTGTATTCCAATAAATCATTGTTTCATTGTTTAAAAACTAGCAGATCACATCAGGTAGTTTATCAACTCCCGCTATATATATATAGTGTGTGTGTGTGTGTGTGTGTATATATATATATATATATATTCCAGACTTTTTAGGGAGAAAATTGCCTATTTCTTGAGGGTAAAACCTTTCATTTTGTCAAAAATGAAGCAGATCCATCCCATAAATCCCTGTATTTTATTTAAAGGGATTTAAATAAACTACAAACTATGTAGTAATTGATCCAATAGGAAGTTATAAATCTTAAGTGGAAGACGTCATCTCTTGTATATTCCAGTTTCTCACATTTAAAAATAACCACAGGATAATTACCACATTAATTTCAGATAGTTAAACAAAAACAAACTTCCCCTTCCTGATTAATTCGTTTGGTTTATTTTATTAGGTATGACTCATCACATTTCCCCTTTAGTCCTGACTGAGAACTAAGTTATAACTAGGAACTTCGTTTTTGTAGCCATCATTACCTAGGTTTCCAGTATGCCATCTCCCATGCCACTATTGACTTAAACTTCTTCTTTGAAAGTAGGTGGGAAGTAGCTATGTAAATATTGTCTGTTGAATCTCACAGAAGGGGGGTCTTATTGGTTGTGGCTTCTTAACAGAGAGGACTTTTGAGCCTGATTTTTTGTTTGTTTGTTTGTTTGTTTGTTTCAATTCCTTCTCCTTCATTCTTCTCTTGGGATTCTACAGATGCACACACATGCACCCAGCATGATTTTCAAGATGCCCGGTTTGGGAATCAAACCTTGGTTGACCATGTGGGAATCCCACGCCTTAAATAGCACACCATTTGCTGACCCCTTGAGCCTGTTTTTAAAGATGAGAGGCATGAACTAGATGAGAGGAAAAGAGTGAAAGTAGTTTGGGGTCCGAGTAATACAAGCAGACACCAGGTAGGACTTTCTGGAATGTTGGGCTGAATTAGATGGTATTATGAAGCAAGAACGAAGCACATCTTGAATCACAAGTTGACCAGTTTCATCAGTAGAAATTAATTTGAATTCTCCACTTCCTCAGGAGCATGAACAAAAAGCAAGGACTTTATTTGGTATTGGGGTCACTATTCTTTGGGGAGCTATTTATAGATTTTGTGTAGTGGAACAGTTAAGCTTAACTCATGCTACTTGCTGTAGTACTGATAACAATGTATGAGTTTGTTAAAAGAGAATCATTACTTTATGTGCTTATATAAATTATTATATTGTACTAATTATCTCATCAAATACCAGCAATGACTTACTAATTATTAACAGGGTAATTCTTAAATTGTTGTACAAAAATATTTAAGCAAGAAAAGTTCTGTTGGATATCTTAAAGTATACTATTTAGAATAACCAATGCTTTATATTTTTTACTTTTATGTTGATTTGTTTCTCTCTCAGTTGTTTTACAGGTCTGCAGCCTGGTCCTTTACCCAATCAAGTTCATTGAAACTGTGAGCTTGAAAATTTACCATGAGTTCAATTGGGGTTATGGTCTGGCCTGGGGTGCAACTATATTTTCGTTTGGGGGTGCCATCCTTTATTGCCTGAACCCTAAGAACTATGAAGACTACTACTAGAACCAATAGTCTCAAATTAAAAACAACAACAACAACAAAAACAACCATCCAACAACAGGATTACGTCTGCATCTTTTCTAATTCACTGTTTTCTAAAACACTTGTGGAGCATCAAGCAGTTTGCTCAGTTGATTTAATATCTTTTGCCTTTTGGCTGTCAACATCATAACCAGCTTTTACATCCATTTTAGGGACCTGCACAAATTAAGAGAGCTGATTAGACATAGGCAAATGCTGCAAACTTTCAATATGTTCATGTCATTTTTCTTGACAAGTGAAGGGTCTATATGACAGCAACCATTGTGAGAAACTAGTTGGAATGAGGATTGCCTGAATCTCCTATTGCCTGCAGGGGAACAGCTGGCATAAGCAACATTTAGAAGTTCCTTTGCACTGACAAGGATTCCACTGTTAGAGCCCTTATTGCCTGCTTATCCCAACCAATGACTACATTGGCTGTTGGTTATTTGCTTGAGTGAGCTCTTGAAAAGTGAACTGCCCTTCAGCATCTAATGGGAATTGTGAATGTAACTGGTTAATGGTACACATTCCACTTTAAAGAATACTCTCCTTAATGGGAGGTTATGCTTTGGCAATCAGCATCTCCCTGGGAAGGGAGTCAAGACTTGGTAACTTGCTTTTTCTGACGTGGTTAGACATTGTGCCTCAGCCCTATCTAAAATGGGGGAAAATCGAAGGTCTCTCCTTTCCCTTGGGCAACCAGAAAGAAATATGCATGAGTTGCTTTTGTACCCTTTAAATCATTTACCAAACATTGCAGCAAAAATTGTGCATATGTAACAAGCTTAAATATTTTTATAGAAGGTGAATCATCAGTATAAATGGTAATAAGTTGCTCCCTAACCCTCCACATACGTTTGCCTATTACACATAAAATTAATATTTGCTCTAGTGAAGTGGTTTGAACACTTAACCTTGTACACGTTGTTAAGAGGCTTAGATTGGTATTCACACTTATTTACCGTACAAAAGTACATATATCCTAAAGCTTTTGCTCTATGTTCTCTACTGTTTCACTGGAAAGTGTTAAATAGAATCACCTAAGAAGAAAAATTGAAATGGTGTTAATCTGAAAATTAATGATTCTTTTGTAAGCACTGTAGTTCAAAAGAGAGTAGCATTTAGCATAATTGTTTTGTGTAAAATTCATTAAAATAGAAGGCTGCTATTTTTTGCAAGTATTTTGAATGTCTTCATTTTAAAAAAAAGGACTAGCGATAGATTTATATAAATGTCTAAATGTTTCAGTAAAGGAGTAGAATTCATCTCGTTATCACCTGGTCCTCTGAAGTTAACTGATGGTCTAACTGACTTGTGGGCACAATTATGATAGATTTATGTTGAGGAAATCATTTACTGACTGTTCAAAAGAAAGAAATACCAATAATAGGGAATAAGTTTGCAATTAATCACACATTGCAAACTTGTGTTAATTCTGTTTAATATACAAATTTGGAGAGTTTAATTATAAACATATTTTTATATCAAATATACAGTACAAATATAAAAGTTATAAATAATTATTTTTGTTAAGAATGACACTAAAATAGTATGTTCTGGTTTGGGCCCTCTTGCAGAAAGAAGCCTTGGGAAAAAATCATTTAAAACATACCTATGTGCTATTGCATTACAAAATCCATTAAGAGCAGGACCACATCAATGGTATTTAATAATTTGCTTTACCTCTCAAAGCAGAAGTTCTGCTTTCAGCTTGTCTTAAAAATAATTGCCAAAAACATCAGCCAAAAAATGGGAAAGAAAGAAAAACTATTTTATTATTCCAATGCTAAGGGGAAAAAAATCCACTCATCTTATGAATTTTCTATAGAATCACAAAGTAAATATGAAGCACCAGGCTTATTTTGATCTTAGCAATGATAGACAAATATGATTAAATGCGTCCTAGAGAGAAACCTTTATTCAAGTATATGATTCTGTAAAGGATCATAAGAAACTCTGAGTCCAAATTTTCCAAAAAGACATTAATATAACATTATAGAATCTTTTGAAGCAATTTTCTTGAGAAATAGTAAAATCTGGGACAGCCTGGCTTACAGTTAATTGCATATTGTCAGAGCAGCATGAGAAATACGATATTTGGATAGTGATTTTGGCTACTAAACACCATCTATTGTGAGACGATCTCTGTTTCTGAATAATGAAAGAGCAGTATTTTGGTGCTGACATCAATAAGGCACTTTTCTCAGTCCTAGTAGAGGATGCAGTGTGCTGTTAGACCGATATTACATCTCGAGTCCTATCAAGTGTTCATTCTCTGTCAATGTGACAAGCTGGAAAATGACAGAATATGTTATAGGTGGAGGCACACATATTTGCAGTTTACTGAAAAGTAGATTCCTCATATAACTCATTTTCTTTCCCAGTGAAGAGCTCTATGCTATATTTCTACTATCACCAATATTTGGAAGCGTTTCATTAATAACAAGCTCAGTACAACCTGAAAATTGTTGTTCATGCAAAATACTATTTTGTTTATCAGGACACGAGTGAAATTTTCACCCACATAATCTTATGGCTTTGCAGCTTTAGGTTTGTTTGATGTTTTCTTAAGCAAAATTGTTAACCACAGACCTATTGTTTATCTTAGAGAGATAGAGAGAGAGAGAGACACACACACAGCATACAGTACTCAGCAGGGCTAGTTATTTGGATTTCTTGCACAACTATTAGCTTTTTATAAGTTCAACGTGTAAATTTTAAAGACATAAATATAGAGAGACCTATGTGTTTGAAATATAAATGATATATATGGATTAGCATGTACCTGTATATTATTAAACATGCAATGAACTGACTGGTAAGTGACGTCTAATTGTATGGCTAGCACTGTAATTTATTCAGACTGTATTTTTGTACAGAGCAGCGTACACTAACCTATGCCTCTGTGTCCTCTTTAATGCCTAAAACTGTGCCTAGAAATTTCATCTGTCTTAAAAAAATAAATATACTTCATGCTGTTTATGCTATTAGTTTCTCTACTGCTATTCTGTATTTATTATTTCTAAATACATGACATGTTTACTATTTAAATATGAATTCATTATATCCTGGTTATTTTTCTTGACAGTCATCTGGGGGAAACTTGTTTATCACTCCAGTGATTTTGAGTTTGCAGTTTCGCAATCAGTTCTTCATTTAATGATTTTTGTAGTTGACATGAAGTTATCTATGTGGAAAAAATAAAAATAAAAGTGTTTCACTGATGTGAGTTGACTTCGTGTCTTCTCTGCTGTCTAAGCCTTTTAGACAGGGTTTCTAAATTACATCTTCAGTTCATTTTCTTTTTTAAAATATACATTATTTAGAAAACACAACTTAATACAACGTGTTCATTTTATTTAAAAAAAAAAGATTTTTACATTTTTATCTTGTGTTCTCTCCCACGATCCTTTCTGTCCTCTGCACCTGAGTTATATGAACAATCAGTGATAAAAAGAAAGGAATACTATTACCTGTCTTTTTCAACTTTCTGTTTTAAAATGCACAAAATAGAGACGCAGTGTAGGCTACCATTTTTCCTACTGCCTAATCGCACAATTAGAAACAGGAGTAGTGAAGGAATTTGACATTATACTCTGGGTTTTATGTAGTTTTTAGTATTTGCAGACAATGTTCAAGCAGGCTTACCTGGCATTATCGTCACTATTTAATTAGGGAGGCAGTCTAAATAGCATGCTATGGGCTTGCATGTGTGTGCGTGCATGTGTGTGTGAAGAAATTCATGAAATTAATGTCAAAAGTTATCATCACCTTCTGGTGTCTAAATAGTGAATATACTTGGAAAGCAATTTAAATTAGACACACAATAAAATTCACTTGTGTGTATGCCAGAAATTTTTCTAGAAGATATAAATAAATAGAACCATATGCAATTGAGCAACCTTTCTTGTGTTGATAAGGTCAGTTTGAAATTAGATATATATGTTTTAAAGATATTATTTCATGTCTCATCTGAACCTTCAAAGTTTGAGAGGTTCACAGTACATTTTGTCTACTAAAAAGAAAATACTGCAAACTATCTGTAAGCCTGTAATATTCAAACATATGCACATTTAAGTATGGATTCTTAACATTTTTACAGTTTTTCTAATGTTTTAGAAATTTTCCTTCTCAGTAGCCTTACTCTTCTAATTTGACAGAGTAGCGTCATTCATTTGATGTATAATATTTTCAGTATATGTGCTTTCATTTTTACACAGAATTCTCATGAGCAAATTACCTTTACAAACATGTCTTGCCTGGTAATTATCCATGACCCAGTTTCTCTGAATTTGGAAGACATGGAGACATAGCATCACTAGGATTTGACAGGGAAAATCCTTTTCCTTCAGAGGTTTCATTGTGAGCATAAAATGGGGAAAGCAATTTCAATTTACTTTTCCATAAAGGCCATATGGCCTATTAGCAGTTTGTCTTATTAAGTCAGGTTCATGCTATGTCAACACAATGTTCCATTTTGATGGTTTTTAAGTCATTCTGGTTAGAAAATAAATAGTGGAATTATTTTGTATTCTATAGACTAAGCCACTGAACACTTAAATAATTAATTTATTTATCAAATTTTCATGTTGTGACTTGATGTTAATAGCTTTTCGGAAGTGCAGTGTTAAATGAGATAGGATGAAAAGAACAAATAAAAACTGGAATCAACTGCTTAGGAGTATTTTCACAGGAAGTACTAATTTATTTGAATAACTTCTTTGTCAAGTATTGGGACACTGGGTCATAGCAACTTAATCTCAATAGTTAAAATCAAACTAAATAACAAAACCTCATATAGTAAAATGCCAATAGTTTTCTTATATAAGGCAGGCAGTTTTGGGAACTCTTTGCAAAGCCCTCACATTTCTAACAAGTAAGTGTTGTCCTGGTCAGAGGGTCCATATATCTGTATTTGGATGAACTGTTTTTGAAAAGTCACCAGCTAGGTAACCCTCACATTTATATTCCAGAAGTAAGTCTGTTGGTTCCAAAGTATAACTAAGAAAACAGGAGCTGAACTGTTCAATTGAGAAGGATAATATGTGGAGTTTCTAAGCCAAGATTAACAGCACACAAAGAATGGTGTTCTTTGTAAAACTAAAGCTGTGTTGAGTGGTTCACCAGAGAAACTCAATTTTGGCAAGCAATTATTTCCAAGTTGAATGACTTCATAGAAAAAACGATTATAAAAGAAACTTGGAACAAGTACTGGAAAATCATGTCATCAAACTACCAGAAAGCTTGAATACTTTAGTTTTTGCATGTGACGAGGATTAATGAAGAAAATTGTATTTTAAATATATATATATGTACATATATATATATGTGATATATATGTGTGTGTGTGTGTGTGTATGCTAATTTTCACATGGATGAAGATGTGTCAATGGGTGAGCTGAAGGTACTGATATTTCTTATACTGTAGATAGAGGTATCCAGGCATTTAGTTAAATACTACATGTATGAGATGATACTACATGTATGAGGTGATACTACTGAAAACTGGCCCCTTGGTTTGCTTTAAATTTATTATAAATATAAAATAAAATGAATATCAGTGATGTCTACAGCAGCCAGCAGCCTATATCATTTTAAAATAAAACCATAGTTCACAAGGAAAACATTTTTTTCTTTGAGAGAGATTTTTTGCTATAGGGTGAGTGTGCTCGTTGGAGTGAGGGAAAGTGAGAAATCATCCCCCAGGGGATGTTTCTTCATTTGAACCTTAACAATTTAACTCACTGTTTAAATAATTTTAAGAGATGTGTCTCCTGTTGAGGTTTAAAACAATTTTTTAAAGTTTTCCTTGTGAGGTCAGCAGGTCATGTAGTGGTTAAGGTGCTGGACTCGACTCCCACATGACCAACCATGCTCCAAGTCCCAGACCTGGCAGCTCGAAACTCATGCCTAGTGCATATGCATGCATGCATGCCCAAAATACTGAGAGGAAAATGGAGGAGAAGGGATTACAGTGTGGCTCTCTCCCCCTGTGGGATGATTTCTCACTTTCCCTCTCATTGCCTCTGTTGACACACACATGCGTGTGAGTGCACATGCCCTATGGTGAAAACCTTAAAAAAAGAATCAATATTTAGTACATATCTTTCTATTCCATGTTCAAGGTACAGAATACTTTGTTACTTTTCCCCATTTTTGAGACTTGCATAAAACTAATTTTTCCCTATCTGTTTCAGGAAGTCAATGAACATTATCAGTTTCTATTTAGCCAGGCATTTGAGCTTTAGGAAGTTCAAATATGACCCAAAAAAACAGTAACCACCAGTGATTGCATAACAGTGGTTTTTTTTTAAAAGAAAGATTTAATTTTATCTATTATCATCATTATTATTACTTCTCTTAATTTGCTGTAGGACATGTGTTCTTACCAGAGACAGGGAAAGAAAGTGAGAAAGCAAGTTACCAGTTCCAAGACTCGAACCACTGTCTACCATGTGGGAGTCCAGCACCTTAACCACCACACCACCTTCTGTGCCCTGCCTCACCCGTGACAATTTTGAACCAGAAATGTTCTAAAAGACAATATAACAATTAAGACTTTTTTTAAAAAAAGTACTTAATTTTATCCATTATTATTATTTAAATTTGATCAGAGAGAGAAAAAGAGAGAGGGAAAGTGAGAAAGCAAGTCACTGGATCCAGGACTCAAGCAGCAGGTAGTCATGTAGGCGTCCAGTGAATCAACCACCATGCCACCTGCCAGCCCTAACAATGAAGACTTCTTATGCCCATTCAAACCAAAACACCATTTGGCTTCAGTTGGGCTTGTTTGACTAATGTGCCACTTGGAGGAGAAAAAACCATGAAAGATAACTGTTTTCCTAAAGGTGGGCTGGATTTTTACTTGTAAGTATAAATATGGATAAATTCCATGCATTTATATACTGTAGTTTGTATCATATCTGTTTTGGAGCTGAAGCGTTTTTAGAATTGTTTACAATTTATGGAAATACAAAGTTGAAGTCAGAATAAAGATTGGGGAAGATTATCTTAGGGAAAAAGAAATCAAACAGTTGGATCTTCCAAGCACTGCCATCATAACTGCATGCTGGAAGATTGCGCTGGTATGAGATAGAGTAGAATGCTGACTGAAATGGTTAAATGCTCCCTAAGTGCCTTAGGGATGAAAAAGGGTTAACTCAGTGTCTCCCTGGCACCTTAGCTATTTTAATTGAAAAGGCCCATATAAGACTTCCAGGCTCTTCAGACGTTCTTTCTCCTCCTTTTTTCTTCCCAAGTTGGTTGATCCTTCCTTGACTTTATCACAGATGGCTGGCCTTGTATTTCCGAAGTTCTTGCCTTCAAACATAAAGATTGTAACATCTGTCAATGGTTGGCACCAAAACTAAGGACAGAATAATAGTAGACAACAGCAGCCAGATACAACATCCAGAGATAACAAAACAACTCAAGGACCAACAGATGTCCTGTCCCAAGATACTCTCATTACTCAATCATAGCCCCTCTTTCCTTAAGTCCCAGTAAATGCTCCTGGTCCCCACCCTTGGGGGCTGATACAACTCTGCATCCAGCCCCTTTCCACTATGTGAAAATGAATAAATTCTATCCACTTTCTTTCTGAGTTTGTCAATTCTTTCACAGCCCACAACCAAGGCCACCCTAACATATGGCAAAGGCCATCCTAACACTGACCATTTGATGCAATTGATTAACTTTAAAGTTTATGCTCTATCCATAATGATTTCCCTGAGAACAATAGATTTGGCATACAGCCATACTTGCACCACAAGACCCTGCACCCCTGGTCAGAAATGATTGAAACAGAGATGGCTCCTGCCTTAAGCTAGCCCCCTCTGTTTCTCCTGTCCATTAATTTGGAATTGGTCTCTGCATGGAGCTAGTAATAAAATGCATAAACTATGGAGCTTTGGGGTGCATGCAGAGACGAAAAAAAGAAAAAAAAAACCCTGCAGAGAATAAAGGGATGAAATAGATACACAGAAATAGTAGGAAGAGCCATGTAGGATCCAGAAAACAGATCAAAGAGTGGGTGGTCTCAGTTTCCAGCAAGGTCAACCTGACTTATGCTCCATGAAACACTCCTGTGTCCTTCCAATCATTTCCTGTTTTGATTAAACCAATTTTAGTTGGACACAAGGGAACCTTAACAAAGACCCTTTTGTTTAAGGGTTCATTATTCAGGCTGTGCTAACTCTCCAAAAAAGAATTAGAAAGTAAGTGAAGGTTTTTTGACACATGTCCCATCTCACCCAGGTTGCTTAATACTATTCCCAAGTCAAAAACTGTTCCCAGTTCCCATTCACAGTAAAATATAAAACTAAGTGAAACATTTCAGTGTTAAGTCTCCATTTGGTGTGTATACTTTTCCCAAAGTCAAAGTCATGTACTAAACGGGAAAGATCAGTAATTATCAGATGGTGTGAAAGTTGTCCTGTTATCCTTGATATTATTCATAGTTGTTTTACCCCCATCTTACCTCTAGGACATGTTGGCTCTCTGCTTTAGCCAATAAGAGAACACCAGTGTGTTTCTTTGTGTTTCCAGCTTTTCTAGAGAATTTCAGAGTAACAGCTCACACACACAATGCCATCAACCAGGGTTTCCTTTGTCTTTTTTCTTAAAAAAAAAAAAAAGTGTTAGAGGGCACGCGCACATGCCTCAGAGAGACTGAGAGAGACGAGGAAACTAAGAAAATAACCCTCGTGGGAAACGGCCTACTCGAAATCCCTTCTCCACCTCTCCTTTGAGAATTTGGGGCATGCAGGCCCATGCGCCAGGCATGTTTTTCAAGGTTCTCCTTTTCTAACTCCTCTGGAGACTTGAGATAACTGCTTAAGCAAGTCAACCTGATAGTTAACCATTTTTCTTGGCTCACTGCTTGGCTACCATGGTGATTCCACAACTGAAAATGGACTACTGAACTCAAGGTCAAGACCTAATCTTCCGCACATTTGTGTGCCCAACTCAGCCTAAGGCTAAACAAAAGAATGAAAATACGAATTCCCTCCTCTTTTTATTCAGCTTTCCTAAAGGCTAATATTTTTGTTTTTCTTTTTAAGAAAAGTTTCTGACAGTTCCTGAAAATCCGCTGGCACAATCTATATATCAATTTCAGGTGCATCTACGATATAGATAAACACCTTCAAAGGAAGAACAGTTCTTTCTTATAATAAAACCAAAAATATTTAGATGTTTAAATGATGCAGATGAACGATGCTCTTAGCTCTGTTTTAAAAATTGTATTTGCTTATTCCATGAATGAGAGACAGATAGAGACACAGCACCCTCAACAGATTTCTGAGGCTGAAATCTATCCCCAGCCCCAGCCAGCTCCAATCATGGGCACACACCTCCCAGAGTACTCAGGGAGGCCTCTGATGCAAACTGGCAACCTTCCCATGTGGGTCTGCTTGCAGTGTCACATTTTACCTCTGTACTACTATGTGGCCCTAGTTTTCTAAGTTCTGACTCTAAAGTGTTATAGGCAGTCAGATTATCTGTCATCTCCACTGCTTTCAACCAGGGGTTAAGTAAAGCATTCACTTTGAGAGAATTTTTTTTCATCTTCCTCCTATTTAATTCCAGAAAACAAAGTTCTATTGATTAATGTGAATTTCAGCTTTGATGGACAATTTTATATGATTCTTTATGACAGCAGATAGCCCCAGGCCCTTAAGACAAATTGAATCGTCAGAAGCATCCACTGGTCTTATATACCAATCAGCTTTTTGTGTACAGTATCTTCAAGTTGTGTAGAAAAACCACATCCACTCAGAAAATGAAGTAAGAGATAATCTGTGCTACTGAAAGAAGGGTCCTGTAAGAATTAATAGGTATAAAAAGACTTCAGAAATATGGTGGGACTTCCTCTGGGCTGTTTTAGTTCTTTCAGTATTTGATCTCTCTAAATACTCTACATAATCATTTTCTTGTTTGTTTAAATTTCTCAGGCCTTTAAAAGACTCTTGGACACATTTAATGAAAAGCCCAATCCTTTAGTGCTTTCTCTTTTTCCTATGGCCTGAGCAGCAAAAGCCATTGTTTTTGAAATACCAGCCAACAGTGTCACATTTCCTGGGTCAAGGGAAAATATATACCTTGTTATTTTCCATTCTTACTTGTATCTAGTAAAGTAGGGCAAAATAATTTTGCATTCCTGACTCCTTCATCCGGAAAATGACATAAGAAGTCATATAACAGGGACCAGCAGATGGTGTAATGGTTACATCGCTGGAACCTCATGTAGCTGACTGCAGTTTAAGTCCTGGACCCATTGGCTTAAAACTCACGCAGAAGGGAGAACAACAGTTGGCAAAATGGCTATGTCACTGGACTCCCACATATAGTGGACCGCGGTTCGAGTCCCATACCTGGTGGCTTAAACTCACGCCGAGTGTATGTGTGTGCATTCCCGAAGTCCTGAGAGGAGAATGGAGGAGAAGCATTCCCGAGGACCTGAGAGGAGAATGGAGGAGAAGGGATTGTGGCATGGCCATCCCCCCTGGGGGGGGGGTGATTTCTCGTGATTTCTCACTTTCTAGCTCTCTGGCTCTCTCTGTCTTTCTGGTGAGCACACGTGCCCTACAGAAAAATCCACTCAAAAAAAAAAAAAACCCAAAAAAAACAAACAAACAGAAAAACTCACACTGGGCATGTGTGCGTGAATACCCAATATCCTGAAAGGAGAATGGAGAAGGAACTGCGATGTGGCCATCCCCACTGAGGGGTGATTTCTCGCTTTCTGTTTCTGTCTCTCTGGTGAATGCACATGTCCTATAGCAAAAATCTCTAAAAAAGGGAATCCATCTAACAAACAGCGAGAAGCATTTAGGAATGGTGTATTTTACACACTATATTTAAATGCTGCAGGAATAAGAATAGAGTCTTTAAAATACATCCGGTCAAGACTTGCTTCCTCCTTTCCTCACAGGCTTTAAATGCAAATACACGCAAACTGACAGCTCTCAGAAAAATAGCCCTAATGAGAATTCTTCCTTTCCCAAGGGATGCCCTCTGCCACCATCTATTTATGGAATAATAGCTGGCTCCTTACTTCATTCTCACATCGTATGTTTAAAAGAGCAATTTCCATTTTTGAAGTATTGCTGAAAGGAAAGAAGTCATCTTTTATCACAGTCAGGAAAGGTCAGCAAGTCAGTAATCCTCCATTCACTTACTGACAGAAATATCCTCTTTCCTTCCACAGTAGACCAGAAAAGTGATTTATTTGAAATTGACATTAATACATAAAATGGCCAATGCACCTAGCTATGCCTGGGCAATCCCTTACATGGTCCAGAGGCTTCTTTTATTACCTGCTAGGGCTGTGAATTGAATCTCTTGGAGTAAGCATTGTAGATAGGACTCCCAATCCCCTCCCAAGCACTCTTCCATAATATCAAATCTTGGCAAGGCCAAACATTTTCATAATAAACACCAACTCAGCACTGTCTTTGCTCCTGTGACTGCGTGTTGAACCTTCCTTTGTATTCTGGTGCACATGTGTGTGTGCATGCACACTCACACACACCAATTAGTAGAGATTTGTTTGTTTCTTACAAGTGTGTTTTGTATGTTTATCAGCCTTCCAACCATTCACCACGTTTTATTGCATCTTTAATATGGGCAGGGAGACATTACTAAAGATATAATCTGAGACTTCAAGGGTCATATAATTCAAGTTGGGAAAACAAAGCATGCACATAGGAAGAATAATTCTGATTACATTGTGGAATGACTTACAGTTCTCAAAATAAGTTCACTAAGTTTATTGCAACCTGATACTTTTACTAACAACAGAGAGTATGTAGCAATATTTTGACTTGATTTAATATGTGGTTAAACCAAATACATGTAAGAATCAATCTGGGTTTTCCTGTCCAATTATAACAAATATTTTCTTTTGAAAAGAAAAGCAAATCTCTAAATACCTGTGACCTATATTTTGTATAACTAAGGCACAAGTATACCAAAAAGAAAAGAAAAGAAAAGAAAAAGTCAGGTCCAGTTGCAGTAGTACAGGTGGTAGGGTTCCACTGTGCAGTACTGGAGCCATATGGAAAGGTTCTGAATTTGATTTCTCCGTTTACCTGAACATGCTGAGAGTTTTCATGATCTTGGCTGGCTGAAGAGCTAGGGGTGAGGGACTGGGATGAAGGTGTGACAAGACCTTGTCAGAGGTCTCAATAGAGTGGCCAAGAGGGAAGAAATCACAAGGGAACCTTAATATCTCAACCTTGGCACTGGGTGGAGAATTTGAACAACTAGTTGGTGCTCAGGCAGGTTTAAGGCTTGAATTCACACTACCAATGTGGTCCAAAAACTTCAAGCAGAGAATTTAATTTAAAGTGGTCTCGGGTGGATAGTGCCTGGAGCTGGATGGCAAAGTGAGCAAAAATTCTCTATGGAAGAACTTGACTTCAGTCCAGGCTACTATTGATTATAAGATGCACTCTGATTTCATGGGTTTGAAAAGAATATGTCTTAGAATTGATAAAATACAGTTATTTCTTCTTTGTAAGTGATAAAAGGAATTTCTCCTCATAATTAACTCTAGTTTGGATTAAAGTATCTGGGATTTAAGGAGAGTCCATTGCCTTAGATATTTTAGTGATTGTTTCTTAATGCCTTTAATTTTAGAAGACTTATCTGTGTATCTTCTGAAATATATTTCCAGCCTAGCAATTCCAAGCTCTTAAGTCACTTGTTTACAAAATAATAATGGTAATTTTGATGCATAATGGCAGGGGAGGCTCAGTAGTGGAGATGAGCCAGAAGCTGGTCTTGTTGGGATGCTTCCAAACCTGAAATTCTGTTTAATGTTTTCTAAAAATCTTTTTAAGGAGCTAGCAGGTGGCATAGTGGTTATGGTGCTGGACTTCCACATGGCCAACAGCAATTCAAGTCCTGAAAACCATGCTGAGTGTGTGTGTGTGTGTGTGTGTGTGTGTGTGTGTATGCCCAAAATCCCGGGGGGGGGGGGGAGGGAATTGTTGGTCCCCCAAACCCCGGGGGGGGGGGGGAAATGGAGGAGAAGGTATTGAGGTGTGGCCATCTCCCCTTGGGTGTGATTTCTTACATTCCCTCTCACTATCTCTCTCTGTTTTTCTCCGGCGAGCACATGTACCCTATGGAAAAAAAAAAAAAAACCTTTAAAAATAAAAAAATAAAATAAATTTTATTGTAAAATAGAACACACAAACAAAAATGTACAAATACATATGTGGAGCTTAGTAATTTATCACAGAATGTGCATCCATAGAACCAAGATCAAGAAACAGAAATTGCTAGCACCTCGATCTTCCATGCTCATCTCGTCATTTCATTTCTCTCACCCCAGAAATAATAATGTCCTTGCTTCCTTTGTTTAATAGCTTGACCATGTAGTAGCTATGCCTCCCTATACATTGCAGTTCAATTGGTTTGGTTTTGAATTTAAAAAAATAGACTCATGCAATATATGTTTTGTGTGTGCATTTTTTTATTCAACATTAGAGCCTTGTGGTTTATCCATGTTGTTGCCTATAGTAGTAATTAGGTCAATTCCCATAACAGTACAGTTTTCCATTTTATGAAGACACTACAATTTATTCATCCATTCTAGTATGGATGGACAAGAGGTTACTCTCAGTTTAGACTATTGTAAATGTCAATGCTAGATTATTCTTGTATAGGTCCCTTAATAACACTAGGCACAGTTCTGTTGCATATTTATAACTTGGCGTACAATTGATGGATAATAAGGAATTCACCTGTTAAACTTAATACATATTTCCAAGCACTTTTCCAAAATAGTAGTACCAATTTGCATGCCCAGCAGCCATAAATTAGAGTCCCACTTTTTTCTGATTTTTTAAAAAAGTTTAGTCATCTAGCTTGTTGAAATTTTTTCCCATGACTTTTAAGAACACATAAGAGTTTGTAAATAGTATTATAGGATTACGGTGACAAAATTCAAAACTATTGACAGGTTAGGATAATGAAACGATGACAACTAGGTAAAATTCAGTAGGAACTAAGCAAAACTACATCACATGACCAAGTATACTTATAAGGAGACCGTCACAGTAATCCCCATGAAAAAGATGGGGATGGGTGGGTGTAACTTAGTAGTCAGAAAGAGCTTATATATATGCCAACTCCCAGTGAGACTGATAATTTCACTTACAGGTTAGGATAATGAAACGATGACAACTAGGTAAAATTCAGTAGGAACTAAGCAAAACTACATCACATGACCAAGTATACTTATAAGGAGACCGTCACAGTAATCCCCATGAAAAAGATGGGGATGGGTGGGTGTAACTTAGTAGTCAGAAAGAGCTTATATATATGCCAACTCCCAGTGAGACTGATAATTTCACTTAGTAGGTGCTTATTAAGTTAATGAATAAGTGAATGAACAAACAAGTGAATGGTTCGCTTTCAAAGCTGAATAACTATAGGGAAGGTCCCATAGCAGAGAAATTAAGGAATGTGCATAGGGAGCTGATCCTACATGGTCTACCCCACTTAGAAGCTCATCCCCAGTAGCTTGAAAAACACATCAAGCATGTGTGCATGCATGCCCCAAATCTTGACAGTATAGAAAAGTGAGGAAAAAGGATTGCGGCATGACCGGGCCCCACTACATGGAATTAGAAGCAAGATCTTAGACCAATATATTAGTCACTAGCCATATGTGGCTTGGAACACTTGAAATGCAGATAGTAAGGATGAAGATGTGCCATATGTATAAGATGTGCACTAATGACTTAGTATAAAAAAGAACATAAAATATCTCATCAACAATTTTTGTATTTGTTACATGTTAAATTATATTTTGAATATATTGGGTTAAATAAAATATATTATTAAAATTTGCTAAAAATCCAAAACAGTGACAACAATAAAGACTGAATACTAGACAGTATGAAGCAAAGCAAAACTCTTCTGCATTCTCTCTCTTTCCTCCTAAATCTCCTTTTTATTCAAAATGTAGAAAAAATTTGATGACAACTGTCAGGGAAGCAAATCATTAAAATAAGAGCTAATTAAATAAAATCCAGGATTTCTGAAGACATCAGTGAAACAACAGATTTTGTATAATTAATGTAAGTCCTAATGCTTTCCAAAGCAAAACTTTCCTTTCATATTCTGCCTAATTCATCTGGGGGGGGCAGGTATTTTTCTTCTATTTTCTTTTTTAAAGTCCATAGTCCTTTCTTCTCTTATTACAGTGCAATTCCTACATTTTTTAATAAAAAAAAAAGGACTTCTGCACATGAAACTTTTCCAAATAAAGAAGTCCCTCTTCTAGCCATGCCCTGCTTGGCTTAGCTCCCACACTTCACCAGAGTCATTCTCCCCATTACTCATCTCACCCAGCACAGCATTCTATTTTTAATATTTTCAAGAAAATCATAACTTTGGGAAGTTTCAATACATGGAAAAATGAAAAATAGAATGGAATTTTAAAAATTCATGCCCATAGAGAATATTCCATGTAAATAAAGTCACACCTCATAAACTTAATGCCTATTAGCATCTCCAGACTTTTGTTTTTTATGTTTATTCCAATTTCAAAGCATAATCAGCTTCTTGTTTTGCACCATTTGTATTTGCATGTCTTCTTGAAACTGAGGAACAAACGCCCGGTTTCATTACTATTCCCCGAGGTTATTTTGGTTCAGTGGTCTGATGTGTGTAACGCTTCATAAAATTAAGAAACATCTTATTAATGCCTTCATTTCCCCTTCAGGTTTTTTGTCTGTATGATCTATGCTACAGATTACATTTACTGTAAACTTAATCTATTTTGAGTGACACTTGCCAAGAAAACCGTGGCTTTATTTTTCTGTTTACTTGGTAGTTGCCTAGCAAATAGCAGCGGTCTATCACTGATACGGAAGGAAAGTGGCATGTTAAATTTCACCATTTATCAGTTTTCCCTATGTAGCTGGCATATCAAAGAACAGTGCATTTTAAATCATCTAGTGCTTGCCTGGGGTTTCTTCTTTTATGAGACAAAGAAAAAACTTAGCTCAAGTTTTACAACATCTTTGAAAAGGAGTTGCAGCCTCATAATAGCCTTATATTTTTAGTATGCTTTAACATTGACAAAGCACTTTCAAATAAGTAATCTCATCTCATCTTCACAAGAACAAAGGCGTTGAGTATACTAGTTAGCATATGACCTCTGGAACTAGGATCCCCAATTTCAAACTGCCTCTGTCATTTTACCATCTGGTAATACGACCCAGAGCAGTTTACTGAACTTTTGTCTGGGTTTCAGTGTCTTCTTTTGTCCAATGGGAATGATAACAATGTCAAAAGATTCATTGTATGGATGAAATTACAAAATCATTTGAATCTGTTAGTTATTGCCACCATAGTATGCATACTGAAATAAAGCTGCATGATCTACAACTATGTTTATAGTCGGGGTTGGCTAGAGGTTGGTTATGCTAAATATGTTGGTCCCCTTAACAAGTCTAGGAGTTGGATAGATGTCCTTAACTCTGTTTTACATCTGTCTTATTCTCCAGCAATCTAGCCTAGACATACCTTCATTGCCCAAGAGAGTAAGCCTCATTGTACAAGTTGATTTCAAACCTCTGCTTGTTCACACATACTAGAATTCCATTGGCCAAAATAACTCAAGTTTTTGAGTCCCATCTCAATAGATGAGAAGACATATTGACATGAAGATCAGCCTACTCTTCATGGGAAGGTAGTAAAAATGGATATTACAGGGAGATTAATGGTAGCACAGCAGTAAAATGTGATGCTCTGCAAAGCTGACCAACACAGGAAGGTTCCAGGCTTTGAATCCAGATACCTCCCTCAATACACTGAGAACACTTGTGTTCTTGATCCTGGACTGGCTGTACCTGGGATTTGGGGGTGGATTATAGAACCAAACCCTCTGTTGGAGGTGCTTGTTTTCTCTCTCTCTCTCTCTCTCTCTCTCTCTCTTTCATTCATGGAAGAAATAAATAAAATAAATTTTAAAAAAATGTATTTTGCGGGAACCAGCAGTTAGCGTAATTGGCTATGTCGCTGGACTCCCATGTAGTCGACCACAGTTCGCGTTCCAGACCCGGTGGCTTAAAACTCACGCCAGGAGCGTGTGCGTGCATGCCCAAGATCCCGAGAGGAGAATGGAGGAGAAGGGATTGTGGCGTGACCATCCCCCCTGGGGGGTGATTTCTCGCTTTCTGTCTCTATGTCTCTCTCTGTCTGTCTGGCAAGCGCACATGCCCTATAGCGAAAAAAACTCTCAAAAAACATGTATTTTGCAAAGAGCACAGATACAGGGAAGGGTAAAAAAACTGAAGCCATCATTGTAATGTACTATCACATATAAAACATAGCAAAGTGTCCATAGCAAAGGAGTGAATGAGTGTGTATCTATCACCATTAGGTTGATCCAAATTAAAGAATCATTTTTGTAGATAAAAATAATAAAATATCAGGAATTTCACATTTCAACCTCAAATTACTCCTTTTATAAAGAGTTATTGATTTTATTGTACATAGTCATATTATTATTATTTTTAATTTGACCAGAGAGTGACAGAGAGAGAGAAAAAGGGAAAGTGAGAAAGCAATCCACCAGGTCCCAGACCTGAATGGTGGTTAGCCATGTGGGAGTCTAGCACCTTAACCATCATGCCACCTGCCGGCCCCTCAAATTACTCTTACAATATCTTATAAAAAGGAATTCTCTTCTACATCTTCAGTGGAAGAAACTACAGACTAAGTGATTTTCAAGGCTACCCAGCTAGTCCACTTTAGCCCCTCCCTTTTTTTTAGGGAGAGATTTTTGCTATAGGATCCATGCACTCACCAGAGGGAAAGAAAGACCAAAAATGAGAAATCACTCCCTGAGGGAATCGCCACGCCACAATCCCACCTCCTCCATTCTTCTCTCAGGATCTTGGGCATGCACACACATGTGACCAGTTGAGTTTTAAGGCTTTGGTCTAGAACTTCAACCACTGTCAACTACATGGGAGTCCAGCGACGCAACCATTATGCCATCTGCTGGTCCCCCATCTTAGCTTTTTAAGTCAATAAAGTCTTCTGACTCTAAATTCAGTTATCTTTCTTTATATTACAACTGCACTTTGAGATGTTTGATGATAGATAAGTAATTTTAACTCTAACATGACTGTGTACAAGGCAGGCATATAAATTCCTAATCCTTTATCCTCATAAAATTCATGTATTGCCAGTGAGTACTGACATCTGAAACACCTGGACTTTTGCCAACAATAACCCTGTAGCATTCTACTTCCTGGTTACTAGCTCCTAGAAATAGAAACAAAACTTGTAGCAGCTAAATACTATATTGGTACTCTCAGAAAAGTCATCTCAAAAGCACTTGAGAATGTATGAGTTATGACTAAATACAGTATTTCATTCTTATCTCAGTTCTATTTTTCTAAACGTGATGGCTATGGTATATTTTCCACATTTATTTCTTGTTTGTATACAATTATATTTGAGCAGTTGAACAGATATAATATGTATAAATATGCTTGTGAATTCTTTTTGCATTTGTGCCTATAAAGCATTTAGCATGAAACTCTGTACCAGAACATTTCTAGACATATCTTATCTACTGTGTCTTGAATGGCCTCTACTAAGTGAATTAACTAGATTAGTAAATAGAGTTATCATACAATAGATTTCCCTATATGTGGATTTAGATAAGTCAATGAATTGAAAATCTAAAGCAAATTAATCTTCTAATTATAATTCATGTTTCATATAGCTCTAAAGAAGAAAATATTTATAAACAGCAATGAGCTATTAAAACTTCTCATTATCATAAATTGTGACTAAATTAAGAATCCTGGGCTGCCATTATCTTATTTAAATATTGTGACTAAATAAAGAATCCTGGGCTGCCATTATCTTATTTAAAATAGACCCAATTTCATCCCCCTGCCCCCGACGTTCCAGTTTCTCCTTAGGTCAGTAACGTCAGAGCAGTCTTCATTCCTGACAAACTGGTAATTTTGAGACTGCAGAACTCTGTTACTTATTACTCTTTAAATTGAATTATTGTGCTGATTTATTTGGCTGACGGTGTCAAACCAAGAAGGAAATAGATTTAATATGTTCTTTGATATGCCAGTTACATAGTGCAAAATACCACAGCATTCATCTGCACTAGTGAACCCTAACAACACACTTCCTAAGTGTCCCGTATTCTTGCTCTGAATGCGAGAGCTGTGTGTACATGGAATGCCTGACATATGTCATCTAAAGGATGTCTGAGGAGAAGGGAACATGCCATCGCAGGTCCATATTTAATTCTTATTTCTGTCCTAGGCTAGTTGGGTGATGTTAGGCAAGATATTTAAATTGTGTCCTCATCTCTAATATTTGTACAGTCCTAACTCCCAGTGTTGCCTGGCATCAAATAAAGGTATTGTGTATGCTTAAGCACCACAGAGTTGTTGAGCAAGCTCTGAATTGCACGATCTAGAGAATCATCTGAGAGAGATCTGCTTACGTATCTAGTGAAAGAGAAAATAAAAAAAAATAGCTCATACAGCCTCTAAATCTGAGGAAGTTCTCAATCAAATCTGCTAGTCATAGTACTTTATTTTAGGGTTTTCTTTTTTGGCCTATTATAATTGCCACCGATCGTTTTGATTCAAGAATATAGACTGCCATCATTTTCAAAGTATATTTTACTGTGGTTCAGTCAAAAAAAACGCATTTTTATGATAATTCAGTATGTACATGCTGTGCACATACCCACACATCTGAAGGGAAAGTTTTATGAGCCATTGCTACTTGTATTGTTGTTTAATATTTTCTACTCTGTCTTGATCTAATGTAATTTATTATATATATATATATATATAAAGATTGAGAAGTATCTCAGCAATGTGTCACAACATATATTTTTAAATATTTTGCGATAGATCAGAAATAAAGTCCCAAATCATCTTTATGCTTACATAGTGGCTGGGAGCAAATTAAATCTCAATTTTTAAGCCAGTCAGATTCACATGGCCAAACGTATTTGAATCCTGGCCTCAGCAGCTTAAAAAATATGTTGGATGTGATGTGATGTAGTGTGTGTGTGTGTGTCTATCTCCAAAATCCTGACAGGATGGAGAAATGGGGGAGAAAGGATTGCTGTGTGATCATGTCCCTTTAGTGGATGTTTTCTCTTTCTCTCTGTCTCTTTCTGGCAAGTGCATGTGCCCCTCTGGCAGTTAAAAAAATCTCAACTTTCTTATTTTTAAAATGGGAACTATAATAAAAATAAAACTTTTCATGGAGACCTAGTAAGAATTAAATAGAATAAGTAATACACAGCACAAAATGTAGTGGAACCAGTAGTTAGCGTAATGGCTATGTCGCTGGACTCCCACGTAGTCGACACACGGTTCGCTTCCTGGACCCGGTGGCTTAAAACTCACGCCGGGTGCGTGTGCATGCGTGCCCAAGACCCCGAGAGGAGAGTGGAGGAGGAGGGGTTGCGGCGTGACCATCCCCCCTGGGGGGTGATTTCTCACTTTCTGTCTCTATGTCTCTCTCTGTCTGGCGAGCGCACGCGCCCTATAGCGAAAACCTCTCCAAAAAAAAAAAAAAGAAATGTAGTAGATGCTCATTTATCTGAGGGATTCTAATCACTATTTCTATTTTGAATTAGACATAGAGTTAAAAATATATTTGGCTATATGCTATCAAATTCAGATAGATAATAGTCTGGACAATTTAGATTCTTAATGTATTTCTCCCTTGACTATTTAAGAGGAAAATCAAAGATTACTTTGCAATGCTTAATGTCTATATAAAACAAACTTTATATCCAAACATCACTAACCTAGTTTGGTGGGAAAGGCCACAAATGCTTTGGAAACATCATTCTGGAACTTGTCAAGTGTCTCATTGCTAGAAGCCATTAAAGGGATATAATTTAACTCTGTTCCAGAAAGCTCTAAATCCAGGCCACCATTTGTAAACACCAATGCACAATTGATTACAATGACAACTTGTTCTCTCTTTTCCCTCCTCTCCCCACTTCATTTCCCCACATGTACCTTAGAAAAGTGTATTGTTGTTAGCCACTTACTTTCCTTTGGGCTTAGAATACTTGACCAAAATCAAATTCCATATTTCAAACCAGACTTCCTCCTGTTTACTACTACTGTGAGGAGGAGAATTTCAGCTTAATTCAATTTGTATTTTCTCTGTAATGTAGTAGTGCAAATTATTATGTTCTAAACTGTAGATGCTACAGTGTACAGTGCAACTGGGACACTGTTGGCTGGCAACCCAGAGAAATGAATCAGTGGAAATGTTTACAGGGAAACAAATGACACACTTAATTACAATTCATTTCTCTTTAATGGTAAGAGAATGTCTTTTCAAATGGCAATCTACCAGTGTTTACTAACGGACCTTTTCAGTTATTAAGGTTTCTTTTTTCTCCTCTCCCGTCTTTTGCCATGCCTGGCAAGTCTTGTTGACAATGGGTTTCAAAACATTCTGCTAGTATGCTATGCTTCTATGTCCTGTGGATTGTTTATCATGTCCTCTTGATATCGCCTGAAACATAATGTGTTTTTATAAGGATACAGGATGATTACTTAATTGCAATGTTTCTGTTTTCACTGGATGTGCTACTGAATAGAAATGAGAGCAATATAGTCCCTCAGATGAAATTCCCTAGCTAAGCTAGAAACATGACTTTCATATCTTACTCATCAGGTGGATCTAAGCCAAACAATTCTCCTTTTGAATGAAAATATTTCATGCCTAGTGTCTGAAGGAAGGTAAAGTTTATTTTAATCTAAACTATTTTAGTCACTTTTCCATGAAGGAAACTTCAAAAATATTTTTGTAACCTATAAAGTGTTCAGGCAGTCGTAAAAATGGGATAGCTTTAAACTAGGAAGAAATTCCATTAATAAAATCACTTACAGGCTTTGTGCTTAATTGAAAGTCCTTTGGGGGAAAAATAGCATTGTAGAATGAGATTCACTCAGACATTTTCACAATGTAGACTTTAGTATTTGGAGTCTTTATAAATTTAAACTCAGGAAAAAACCAAAAGGTTAGTCATTCATAAAATAGTGTCTCGATTATGCATAGGCATTTTAAATTTTTTATTATCTTTATTGTATCTTTGTGCCATTTATAAAAGGTGTCTACTTCTAGGGTCTCTGGATCAGTGATAATAGCCTGCCTCTGCTTAGACTGACTGCCGATTACAACAGCTAAACTTCCGGGTCCATCATTTCAATGAAATTGAAAACATGCAGTTGATATGAATATATAATCTTAGGATGCCCCAACTTGCTCAAATACAAGGATAACATAACATCAGAAGTAAAGATTAGATTTGGAACAAAGGACAAAATGCCACAAAAATGCCCTAAATGGATGAAAGGGGTAGGACCAGAGTCATGAATTCAAATACCTGAATGCCTGCAGAAGACAGTATAAATTAATAACTAGTTGGGCGCAAGACACATTGGAGAATTGTTGGGTCTATGTCCCACTGAGATGGTAAGGATTTACTTGACCCTAAGCCTAGCTGCTGAGCTTATATAAGAATGTGTAGTTTAATGTTTCCATATCTTCTCATATTCTGTGAAAAGTCAGAAGCACAGATTTATGCTCCAACCTAGGAGGTGCAGTTGATAGTGTAATAGACTGCAGTGCTGGAAGCCACATGGCTAACTGTGGGATCAGACCCCCAGCCCAGTTGACCTAGGCACCTATACACATGCCCAAGGTCCTGAAGAGTTGGACGTGTGGGGATAGGGGACCCCTGCATGATGAGACCTTGTCAAAGATGCTTCTCTCTCTCTCTCTCTCTCTCTCTCTTATGAGTGTTCATATGCTCTCTATCATGAATTAAAAATAAATTTTAAAAACTTTAAAAGAAATACAGGTTTGTGATTTGAAAATGTTGGCTGATATTCTTAAAAATTACTTAAACATTAGTTTAATTCTCATTTCTATAGATTTTAAGGTATAATTTACTGTGTCATTGGGTAAGTTGTGACACATTGTTGCATAGAAATTAAAATAAGTGAATGAATAAGTAAAATTAAAGAAATAATTCTTTAAAAACAAAACAAAAACAAACAAAAAACACACATGATAGTATGTACCTTGGATGTTATGTGATGGAAATGGCACTTTATCTCTGTCATCTTCTTCTCAAAGACCTATAACCCCAGTCTAATCATTAAGAAAAACATCAGACAGCTGTCTTTTAAGACCCCATCTAGGATAGAACATGACATTTAGGCTTCCTTAGGCTCCTCTTGGCTGTGATAGTTTCTCAGACTTTACTTATTTTTCAATGACCTTGACAATTCTGAAGAGTACTGGTCAGATGTTTGTGTAGAATTTCCTTCAATTGGGGTTTGTCTGGTGTTCGTTGAGATCATGTTTTTTGAGTTTCTCCATTGTCATTGTTGATGTTTTTATCTCTCTTTGTTTTTACATTGTTTTTTTGGGGGGGAAGAGAGTCTCTATATGTAGCCTGCACTTAGGGAGTGGAGATATCTGCTTCACTTTTTTGAAAGCAGAGTATCTACATAAATGATTTGGAAAATCTCACAGTCTTTAGTCAGATCAAGATGTCAATGAAGACACTGGAGTTTGGCTCTTTTTTTAATTTTTTTTTTCTATTAGAAAAGAGAAGCTAGTAGGGATTAGAGGACAGATGAGAACACATGGCAGTTTGTTGTGCATAGCAAAGAAATATATATATGTATATATGTATATACACACACACATACACACACACACGCATACACACACACACATACACTGGATTTTTTTTTGTCATAGGACATGCCTGCTTAACAAAGAGAGACAGAGAGAGACAGATAGAGAGAGGAGGTGAGAAATCACCCTCCAGGGGGATGGCCACGCTGCAATCCTTTTTCCATTTTCCTCTCAGGATTTTGGGCATACACGTATATCCAATGCATTTTTCTTTTCTCTTTTTTTTTCTTTTTTAGAGATTTTTGCTATAGTGCAGTCACTGGAAAGACAGAGACAGAGAGCGAGAGTGAGCAATCACACACCGGGGGGATGGCAATTCCTTCTTATCCATTCGGGGAGATAGCCATGCCACAGTCCTTCTCCTCTAGTCTCCTCTTGCAACTTTGGGGCATGCACGTACACCCACCCAGTGTGAAGCTGCTGAATTCAGGACTCAGACTCCCTAGCGACCATGTGGGAGTCCAGCATCTTAACCACTACAACACCTGCTGGCTCTGCTGATGTGCTTTTTTTGCTTTTAGAGATTTTTGTACAGGGCACGAGCGCTGGCCCGTGTGCATGCACATGTGCTCGGCATGAGTTTTAAGCCACAGGATCCACACTGGGACTCTGGAATAACCAATGGTCAGCCACGTGGGAATTCAGAGCCTTAATAACTATGCCACCTACTGGCCCCACTGATATGTTTATCAAATCACCAGATCAAGGACCTGAACCTGAGAGTTGGCTATGTGAAATATAGAACTTTAACCACCACACCATCTGCTGGCCCCATATATACACCCGATTTTAAAGTAATACTCTTTTCAGGCACAACCTCTATATGGACCTGGAAAGATCATGGCGAGAACCAGTGATCACATGAAACCTGCAACTGTACTCATTCGCATATGTGTGTACCCACATTCATTCATACATTCATTTATTTAGCAGTCATTTGAGTATAACTATGTATCAAGGATTAAACAAGGTGGAGGTTGAATGTTCTCTTATAAACTTCTATATGTAGAAAGCTTTAGTTCTATTAGAAGCCCTCTAATGAATGATCAATTATATGAATATTTTTACTTAGGAACGATTTTTTTTTTTAAAGCCAAGCTGGTTTTTCTTCTCTCTTTTGTATTTGTACTTGCACTTCTTAAAATGACTTTCACTAATTTATGCATTTTTCTGTGAATGAATTAGTTTGATATCAAATTAATTGGTTTGATTCTTTAGAGTGATACAGTGTTTACATATGCTTGTATTCAATTGGATATTCCTCATTTAATATATTTGAATATTGAGACAGGGAAGTTGTTTTCCAATTATATGAATCAGGACCTTTTTGACGGTAAATGACAGAACATGAAGGTGAGGTGTGGAGGGCAGACATCAGTTCTCACTTGTTCCAGACGGACTGAGATTAAAGGGAAGTAGTTCCCAAACAGTTACTGGGCAAGAGAAATGCATATTTCACTCATATCCTGTTTTTGTTTTTGCAGAAGGTAGAGATTCCAAATTCATCCAAATGCCCCTAAAAGAATTGTTTTCAAGGAACTCCAAGCACTTTAGATGTTTCCATATGAGTAACAGACGTATCAATTAAAATCGCCTTCATATATTCATCACAATTATCTTCTTAGGGAAATCTCCGAACAGATGCATTCTTAGTCTTGTTGCAATTACTTCTTAAAAGTAATAATAGAGTTTTCATTTAAAAATTTTATAATTCTGATTGCAACTAAATCACACATCCATTCTTCAGGCTTTGCAGATTAAACAGGGTCTTATCATAGTTACAACATCATTCAGGTTATATTCTTATGTCTTTTACAATAATCTTGAAATTCTGCTACAGACATCACAAATATTGTGGGTTTTATTTCCAGGATTTTGTTTCTTTCTTATCTCTATGTTTTCTGATCATCTTAGAGTAGTCTAAATGTTTTACTATTTAACAATGATTAATTTTTATTTTTCTGGTTTGTGAAGGTTAAGTTCGCATTGTAAAATTATTAATGTTCTGATGGTACATTAAATGTGGGTCATCTTTTTCCTATTTCTCACACTTAAGAGAAAGTAACTCCTCTCTATTTTTCACTGATACCTTGTGCTCTGCAATAAAATTTAACTAAAGTTCCCTAACAGTCAGAAAACTTCAACAAGGCCATTGGCATCTATGACCGTCCAATAGTCAGAGAGCAGATAAAATAGAAATAAATTACTTCTTTTTGAATCTCTACACTTCTAAAATTACTGTACTTTAGTACAGGTCTCTTGAATTCAATATTTTCCTGTTTGACTCTGTTATTTGTGTGTGTGTGTTTGTGTGTGTGTGTGTGTGTGTGTGAGAGAGAGAGAGAGAGAGAGATTTGAGAGATTTGAATACTTGTGGCTTTATTTCAAGCCTGAGGTTTTCCATAATTTTGAGGATTTTAGAGATTCTGACTTACCAACAATACTATTATCTGGTATCTCTGCAGATGGTTTTGTAACCACTTTAGAATTGCATTATATGATCTTTACATCAGAAATTCAATTCTGGGAACCAGCAGTTAGCGTAATGGCTATGTTGCTGGACTCCCACGTAGTCAACTGCGGTTTGCGTCCCGAACCCGGTGGCTTAAAACTCATGCCAGGTGCGTGTGCGTGGGTGCCCAAGATCCCGAGAGGAGAATGGAGGAGAAGAGATTGTGGCGTGACCATCCCCCCCTGGGGGGTGATTTCTCGCTTTCTGTCTCTCTGTCTCTCTCTGTCTGTCTGGCGAGCGCACGTGCCCTATAGCGAAAACCTCTCCAAAAATAAAAAAAGAAAAGAAATTGAATTCTTATGTTGCTTTGTGCAAATAACAGACCAAGTTGAGATTAACCTATTTTTTTCTTTTTGAAAATAAGTCAGTTAGTTTAGACCTCTCTTTAGTTAAAGGGAGAATGGAGAGAGGGAGAAAAATTGTTTCAGAAGAAAATTACAGTGCACTTGTAACTAGATTTTAGCTTTGCCCATACTTTCAAGATCTTTTGTGAATCAATAAAATGTGAAAAAAAAAGGATTAGTATGGAAGGGAGGGAGGGTAAAGGGGAAGGAAAAAACAGGTAAAAGTATGTTTAATTGACAAAAAATGAGAAACTATTTGCTGATTATAATGTATAAATAATATCCTTGTCTTGACTGACATGCATGCTTTTTGCGTTGGAAAAAGAAATGTATACTGCAAAGACATGTAATAAAATGTAAATTAAAATAAATAAATAAGTTTTTTAAAAATAAAATATATATAGAGAGAGAGGCAAGACATTTGAGGGATACAGAAATGGACGATTGTCCATTGCTGATAACGTGTATGATATCTTCAATTTGACTGGTGTGAAGTGTATTCATGTTGGGTAAATTCCTTTTACAAGCTGTAGTGATTGAATGTATAAAATAAATTAAAATTAAAAATTAAAAAAATGCATTATATGACCTGAACCAAAATATTGGGTCATTGGAAAAGTCATGACACATTTTTGCATAGAAAAATATGTCATCACTTTTCTAACAACCCAATATATTCACTTTTTCTCTATTGCTTATAACATAGAAAAAAACCATGAACTATGAATATTTTATTTTAGCAAAAAACTCAGTCCAACAACAAAATATTTTACTGTAAAGCAAGGCCTGAGTATATATAATAAGGTGGCTTCATGTTTCTTAGAAGAATATTTCGATAAGAAAGAATGAATCAAATTTCCCTCAGCAATAAGGCAATGCATTTTCTTGCATATCAAGAAGATTTGAGGTAGAGAAGCCTTCAAATACAGAAATATCAGTGAGTCATTGATTCAGTGAAATACCCATCTCTCTTCTTAGCTCTCCTTAACATCAACTTTTCAAGAGAACCCCAGTGATAACTAGGGGTGCTTACTTTCTTATTCCCTCAAACAAAACAGTAACTTCTTCCCAGAACATGGAATATAACTCATTCTGATTAGTCCAACTTAGATCTAACAGCACAAGAACAAAACCAGGCAAATGTGCTCTGGTTTCATTGGCAAACAGGAACTCTGGTGATGCTGGAGTTGGGGTAAATACCTAAACAAAACTGGGGTGTTGTTAGGAAAGAGAATGTGTGACTTCAGGTTTCTTTCCATTCTGTTTTATTTTCTATTCTAATATCTTCCAAGATTTTATTTACAACACATGGGCATTTAATAATATTGCATACCATTTAATATGTGAAAATACAAGTACTGAAAATAAATTTGTGTCTAAGTAAAAAGTGATTCATAAAATCCAGACACTCAATTTTTTTATTGAAGACATTATTCATATATTTCAGAAATAAAAACCTTCCCCAATTATTTATTTTAATTGGATTTGTTTCCTGTCTCCAGAAATAAAAAAAAAATTAATTTGTGGAATATGCCTTCAAACACCAGAGATGTGCTGAGTCACTGATAAATAATTCACTTAGCCTAGAAACAGACAGATGAACCCATTTCTGAAAGCTGCAGACATTGAAGTTTCTCTGCACCTTTACTTGTTGAGATTAGCTAGAACAGATCAATGCTGGTATTCTAATCAGGACCAAACAAACAAGCAAACAAACAAAAAAGTATCCCCTTTAAATTTTCAGCAACTTGTCATGCTAAATTATCAATGTCATACTTATTCATATTATTCTGTTTCAAATGGCCGCAGGACTAACTGCCACTAAGTGCTGAAATTAGTTGTGGAGAGTTGATATTTCCTTCAGAAATGGTTACATTTGAAAATTATCACATCTCCTTTAGGGGATGTCATATGCAAGGGAGTGAAATAACTCTATTTCAGCTAATTTAAAAGTAAGTTTGAATTCATTTTATCCAAGCTATTAATATAGTTCAAGAAATTTTCTCTGATTTTTATATGTATTTATTCAATTATCTTTCAGCACTACTTCCCAATATCATTGAGTAAAAGAAATTTTCAACCCATTTCCTAACTAAATGATAACTTGGACTTGCAAGAATAATAGTAGTTACATGGTTTGTGTACATTTTAGTTAAAAGCTAATGTTGACTGTGGAATCAATAAATGTGCTTTGGTGACCTTGAGTAACTTTTAAGAATAGAGCATAGAACAAAAGGCTGTTTTTACTGAAGTTTCAAGACTACATGTTGAAACATTTTTGTAGATCAAAAGGACCAGATCAAAAAAGGAAAAAAAGTAATACTTCTGTGTTGTGCAAATTTCTCCGTTAATCAGCCTAAATATCTGTTTTCTAAGAATTACCTTATAATTTTTAAAAATCATTGAAGTTAAATTTATATACAGTGAAGTTAAAAGATTGTGAGCATACAATTCAATAATATTTTATATATATTCACATGAAATAAACACATGTGTATTCTATACTCATACAATGTAAGATCAAAAGACAGGTGATACGTTGTTTCAATCATAGTAAACATTTACTAATAGGTAAGCAATCACTGTTGTAATTTTTATTACTATGGGGTTAGGTTTGCATGTTCTAGAACCACATCTAAATGTAATAATAAATTATACAGTGTTTCATGTCTGTCATCTTTCAGTCAACATTATGTCTATGAGATTCAGGCATGTTGGTGTGTGCATCGGTATTTATTATTTTTTGTTGATATACATTTCATTGCATGAATGTACTATAATTTATTTGCTATCTTGCTGATAGATTTTTGAATCATTTCTAGTTTGTTTGTTAGTTTGTTTTTACCAGAGAGAGAGAGAGAGGGGAAGTGAGAAAGCACCCTTCATGGGAATAGTCAAGATACAATTTTTCCTCCCCCAACTCTTCCTTTTAAGGATTTTGGGCACTCACACATACCTGCCCACTGTGTTTTTCAGGCCACTGTGTCCAGGACTTGAACTGTACAGTGGTCCATGTAGGATCTAGCTATCTTAACCATCATGTCACTGGCTGGCCTTGATTTTATCCAGTTTTTTACTATTTTGAATAAAACTACTATAACAATGTAATAAATAAATTTATATTAAAATTTTTAAAAATCAAGGGAACCAGCAGTTAGCGTAATGGCTATGTCGCTGGACTCCCACGTAGTCGACCGTGGTTCGCGTCCCGGACCCAGTGGCTTAAAACCCACGCCGGGCGCATGTGCGTGCGTGCCCAAGATCCCGGGAGGAAAATGGAGGAGAAGGGATTGCGACATGGCCATCCCCTCTGGGGGGTGATTTCTCGCTTTCTGTCTCTCTGTCTCTCTCTGGCTGGCTAGCAAGCGCATGCGCCCTATAGTGAAAAACCTCTCAAAAAAAATTTAAAAAACAGTAATTAAACCAATATTGCATCATAAAAGTCTTTACTAATTTTAATTTTTTATAATGCTATAGTAATTATATATTGTGGTATCTAGACAGCTAGATCCTAAAATAAGGATGCAAAAGTATAAATTTTCCTCTAACTATTGCTTTAGTAGCATACCAAAATTTTAGGGTGTTGTTTTTATTGACTTCAGTTTGATATATTTTCTAGTTTCTTTTGTGATATATCCTTTGCCCTATGAGTTATTTAAAAAGTATTGATTTATTTTTAAAAGTTTAGGAGTGCTTTCTAAATATATATATATTTTTTTGGAGAGATTTTTCACTGTAGGGCACGTGCGCTCGCCAGACAGAGAGAGACATAGAGACAGAAAGCGAGAAATCACCCCCCAGGTTACGCTAACTGCTGGTTCCCTAAATATCTTTTTAAATGTTTTTTTACTTTTAAATTTTAAAAATTTTATTTATTTATTTATTTATTTTTTAAATATGACATGCATACTTACCGGGGGGGGAGACTGAGAGAGAAAGAGAGAATCACACCCCTCCAGAGTGGAGGAAAATGGTCACACTGAAATCCCTTTTGCTCCATTCTCCTCTAGAGATTTTGGGCATGCATGCTCATGCACCTGGCATGATTTTCAAGCTGCTGGGCCTGGGATTTAAGCCACATTTGAACATGTGGGAATCCCAGCATCTTAACTGCCATGCCACCTACTGGTCTAAATATCTTTTTAGTATTGATTTTTAACTTAATTCTGTCATGTTCAGAGAACATACGCTAATAGTTTATTAATTTTTTCATATTCATTAATACATATTTTATTGCCTAGCAGTTGTTGATCTTGATGGAAATTCCATGTGCACATCGGAAAAAAGTGTGTGCAGCAATTGTTAAGGTGTTCTATAAAGGTCAGTTAGGGCTACTCAGTTGATAGTGTTGTTGTTTGTTGTTGTTGTTTGAGAGTTTTTTTGCTATAGGGCGCATGCGCTCGCCAGACAGAGAGACAGAGAGACAGAAAGTGAAAAATCACCCCCTGGGGAGATGGCCACACTGCAATCCTTTCTCCTCCATTCTCCTCTTGGGATCTTGGGCACGCACGCACGTAGTTTAAGCCACCGAGTCCAGGACTTGAACCACGGTCGACTACGTGGGTGGGAGTCCAGTGACATAGCCATTACGCTATCAACTGGTCCTCCCAGTTGATAGTGTTGTTCAAATATTCTACAGCCTTATGATCTGTCTACTTGTTTTATCAGTTACTGAGAGTAATGAAATCCAACTGTGACTATGGTTTTCTGCATTTATTTAGTGTTGTCAGTTTTCACTTCATCAGAAGAAACTGCTAAACTATTTTCCAGAGCAGCTGCATCATTTAGCATTCATGTTAGCAATGTGGTTTTGGTTGCTTCACATGATCACCAGGTTTTATAAGATTTTTTTTTTGTCAGTTTAATAGGTGAGTAGTGATATCTCATAATTTTAGTTTGAATTTTTTAATGATTAATGATATTCATTATTTTTTCTGATATACTAATTTGTCATTTGTGCATTTTCTTTGGTGAAATGAGATGAAAAGTCTCTCCTTGATTACATTTCAGTCAGGGTCCTCTGAATCATATTTCCAACTTGGCCTCAACTTTTGGACTTCCGTTTCTGTATTTGTGTCACCCAATTTTTGACAAAAATTTTCCTAAGCTAGTTTAGCCAGAATCCCCCAACCTTGATATCTGATCATCTTTGATATTTGACTAGATTTGTTATCCCTCATCATTCTACAAGTGATGTTTTATCGTTCAGGCCTTCCTTCAGCAG
>NW_006202806.1:1126390-1136875 GCF_000334495.1 Tupaia belangeri chinensis
AGTTTAGCCAGAATCATCTCCTTACCCATGATACTTTCACTTAGTAATTTTATATCCGCTGAGCCCCCTCTCTGTTCTTTGAATATAAATTTCCATTTTTCCTTGTTGTGATCAGAGTTGAGCCCAGTCTTTTTCCTCCTACAGAAAAATCTCAATACAGACCCTATACCTATTATGGTAGTTCTGAATAAAGTTTGGTTTGTTGTTCTTTAGCATGTATCACAAATGCTTCTTTAACAAGTGTTTGTTCAAAGCTTCTTTGCATGTTATTGTTTTTGATTAATGGTTTTTGGATATAAGTACTTTCTCAGATTTGTGACTTGTGAATATTTTTCTTACTCTCTGGTTTGTCTTTTCAATGCTTTTATAGTGTCTTTTAAAGAGCAGTTATCCCTAATTTTGATTAAGTTAAATTTATTATTTTTCTTTTTATATACTACACTTTGGTGCTGTTTCTGAGAATTCTTTGCCTAACCTAGGGTCACAAATAATGGGGAAAATTTTTTCTTACATCATCTTTTTTTTTAAAAAAAGGATATTTTTGCTGGATATAGAACTATGAATTGATGAGGGTTCTTTCTTTTTGTTCATATTTGTTTTGCTTCTAGCATTTGAAGATGTTTCTCCATAATGTTCTGACAACCATTGTTTCAAATAAGATTTATATTGTTTCTCCCTTTTGGCTCTACTCCCTTGTACTGCATCCTGGTAAGAATCCTCAGAGAGAGGGACTTGCAGAAAGCATAATGGCTATGTCACTGGACTCCCATGTAGTCAACCATGGTTCAAGTCCTGGAACTGGTGGCTTAAACTCACGCCAGGTGCTTGTGTGTGCGTGCCCAAGATCCTGAGAGGAGAATGGAGGAGATGAGATTGTGGCGAAAGAAAGAAAGAGAAAGGAAGAAAGAAAGAAACTAAAAAAAGGAAACCTCAGAAAAGCAAGTTGAGAAATGGCTCCTTCCATATATTTATCTTTTCTTATCTATCGAACTTTTGAGTTTTGCTTAGTGCATGGAAACAAATGTGGGTCCAGTGTTCTATTAATAGTAGTTGATTGTAATAGGGTAAGTTAGATTTTGGTTATTCATCACATCCATATGAAGAATTCTAGCATGTCTAGTCTGTTTACTTTTATTTCTCTAATTTACACATGAAGCAATCAATCCCTTCTTTTTGGATACCTATTGTGAATATATGTTAATAATGAAAAGATCCATGTGTCTACTCTTAACAAACTTAGACTTTTATAAGTTTACTTTGAAGGAATAAATAGAAATGCAGGACTTATTAAAGAGCTTTCACAAATTTGTTGTAGATCAAATCTATCAAGATTTTTATTTTGAGATCTTAGGTTTAGATCTTTGATTCATTTTGAGTTGACTTCTGTTAATGGTGAGAAATAGGGGTCCAGTTTCATCTTTCAGGTGGAAAAAAAACTCGTATTATAAAACTACTGGTGAATAACACAGGGAAACCTCTTTGGAGACATTGGAGTAGGCAAAGATTCTTAAATAACACCCCCAAAGCATAGGCAATAATCAAAAAAATATACAAGTGAAATTACATCAGGTAAAAAAGTTCCTGCAGAGCAAAAATACACTAGAGTGAAGATACAACACTTGGAATGGGAGACCATATTTGCAAACTCACCCTCAGATAAGAGACTGATAACCAAAATATACAGGGAACTCAAACAGCTTACCCACCAAAAAATAAATAATCCAATTTAAAGATGGGCAAATGAGCTAAACAAACAACTCTCTAAGGAAGGCATACAAATAGCCAAAAAGCAAAAATGAAAAAATATTCAACATCACTTATCATAAGGGAGATGCAAATCAAAACCACACTAAGATACCACCTAACCCCAGTCAGAGTGGCAAAGACTAAACAAAAAGAGAATAGTAAGTGCTGGCATGGCTGTGGTGAAAAGAGAACTCTCCTACACTAGTGTGGGAATGTTGATTAGTACAGTCACTATAGAGAACAATATGGAAGTTCCTCAAAGACCTATAAATAAAACTGCCATATGATCCAGCAATTCCACTCCTGGTTATCTAGCCAAAGTATAGAAGTACAGTCAGTCTGAAAAACATGCACATTCATGTTTATTGCAGCATTATTCACAACTGCTTAGACATGGAACCAATCCAAATGTCCACAAATAGATGAATGCATTGAAAAAGTGTGGCACACATACACTATGAAATACTAATCAGCCATAAAAATTGAGAGCCTGGCCTTTGATAGAAAGTGCATGAATATGGAAGACTTAATGCTAAATGAAGCAAGCCAGACTATGAAAGAGGCATCGTATGTCCCCACTTAATATATACTGAATGTCTACAATCTATGGCAGAACCTGAAATATTGGAAGACATAAGGGCATTAAGACCAACTGTGGATTCTAGAGGAAGTGTGGGAGGAGGGTGGAAAATGGGAGAATGCAAGAGAGAGGGACTCAAGGGGGAAAAAAGGAAACAGAACATTTAAGGGACATCAAAATGGAAAATTATCAGCTGAGGATAATGCGTATGGCAATAACTTTGACTGGACTAATATACAGTATATTAATGCTGGGAAAACTCATTTTGTATACTATGATGATATACAGTGATTAAACTTAATAACAATAATAATAAATTTTAAATAAAATTTCTAGAGTCATGGGCTGAATAACTCCATAATTAATGCATGATTTTAAACCTCATTGTTGCTCACCATTACCTTCTATTATCCGCAATTATCTCCTTATCCATTTCCCTCAGTAATTTCACATTTTTATATCTCTCCAATGTTGGCAAAATTAAGAACATGATTCTCTTTTATATAAATTCACTACTAAATATGATTGAACATCTCCGTAGCCATATTCTCTTGGGAAAATCCTACCCAGATGTGTATATTCAGACCTATGTGAAACTGACCAATCAAAGCCATTCTGTAGTTGATAGCCCTCACTGGATAGATTGTACTTAATTGCCTTTAGGTTGAAGTCATGCTGAAAGGAGGTCCAGGATGTGTTGATACTCATTTTCTTCCTGCTTTAGTCTTTGAAAAACTGCTTGAACTTGGAAACAGTTCCTCAACAACTGTTCGACCTTAGTAACAAAGATTTCAAAGGAATTAACACCTATACTTATGGATTTAATCATTCAAAGAAAAAAAACCACTTTGCTCCAGGTCATGTGCTAGACTAAAGAGGGCAGGGCACAAAGATCTGTAAGACTTGTTTCTGAGCCATGGGCTACAGAGTTTAGCTTGAGAGAAAGGCACATCAACAAATTATATGCATGTAGTTGAAGTTTAGTGCAATCATGTGTGCATGAGAAAGAGAGGGAGAGAAAGAAAGAGAAAGAATGAGTTGGAGTTTGGGAAAGTAGGAATTAATTCTCCGTACTGGTGGTGAAAGCTCACTAGTTCTGGCCATTTGGTTTTAAAAAAATCGTATCAGATAGCCCAGATCATTTAATTCTGGAAAAAATTGTGAGGTGTATACAAAACCTTGAAAAATTCTCTTAAGGTCAACATTTTAACCTATAATATTGATTGGGAGAGTTGCTCTGAGGTTCTGGAGCCAGAGGCTATGCATCTCTTTTCCAGCTGGATGCAGTCTAAAGTCTGTCGTGTGAGCTCCTGTATCTCATGGCAGTGAAAGAATGATTGATGGAAATTACCTGATGTAGGCCCAGACTGGACCAAATACAAACAGGCCAAGGACATGATGCAGATGGTGCCATATACCAAGGAATATGCAATTTGGAGTGAGATGGTGAGCAGCCTAGCTGAAGTTGGCAGGTGCTTTGTCAAACAAACCTGAGCCTTTGACAGAAAAACCCAAGGCAAATGCAGTAGCCAGGAAGCAAGGCAAAGGTGTGAGCAGAAACACCAGCAGGTTTTAGATAAGGGAGTGACTTATTGAGTGTAACACTAAAGGAAGCTGGAGGCCTAATGTGTCAGCCACAGAGAGAAGGACACTCATGTCATTGAACTGGACTGATAAAATATTGTCAGCATAAATGCCAGTATTTTGTAATGTATAAGATGGTTGTGTTTATGGGAAAAACGTTTTATCTGCACAGTTATGTTGCATTTCTACTGGAAGTAGGCATTCCATGCTCAGGGTCTTTTGTTTCTAGAGAAAAGGCAAATTCTGTAAAAGATTCAACTTGCTTCTCAAAAGGGTGACCCAACTCTAAGATAAAAAGGCAATGTAAGATTACAAATTTTCAGTATAGATTGTATCATAACTTTGGGTGCTGAAAGGAAAGCACTTAGTTTCTCAAATTACTGCACAAAGTAATTTATGAAATGAAAATCCTTGAAAACACCAAGTGCACTCAAGAGCACTTGAAGTACTTGGAAATCATTTTGAGGCTCTTCATTAAAACCCTAAAGCTCAGAAAACTCAGAATTTGCAGATGGAAAGAAAAAAAAAAGAATAAAGATATCGTGAAGAATTTGCAGAGGGTGAAGATTGTTTCAGTTGATATTTTCAAAAGATTTCTTCTCTTCTCCATTGCATTAATGATTGCACTTGACAAAGAATTCCTTGCCCCTATATTTATGTAAATTATTTGGTTTTCACAAAATATTTCTGTTAAAGTTCTTTCATAGATTTTATGAACTCCTCAAACACATGAGCAAGACTTTTTACTTTCTCTCCAAGCTTTTATGTCCTTCAAATGTAATATTAGGATATCAAGTTTTAAAAAATTAGAAATCTATTTTAATGCCAAAGTCTTACACATGATAAATGATTATACACTAAAAATGTTTACTGTAGCTTAACTTAAAAAAAAATTGTATCTAAGGCCAGACCAAAAGTTTAGAGCTAAAGGGAGCCAGGTCCCACACGATTGGCTTGGTTTGAGTCCTGGTACTGGCACACACCAACTTCTAACAGGACAGAGAAGTGGAGGAGAAAGAATTCTGACATGGAGACCATGGTTCAGATACCTTGCCCAGTCAGTCTTAAACACACTGGGCACACACATGAGTGCCCAATATCTGATGGACTTGAGGACTGGAGTAAGGCGATCATGGTGTGATCAGACCCAGGGTGTGCATCTTTCTCTCTCTCTTCCTCCCTTTCTCTCTCTCTCATGCATGTGAACATACACTCTATTGATATGGAGGGGCCGAGAACTCACAATAGCCCAAGACTGGCAATTGCTGACATTTCCCAGGCCTCTTCAAATTCAATGTGTCTCCCCCTTTGAAGTGATAAAAGCAACCTGAGACCTTGAGAAGCCAGACACCCCACTTATCTGACCCTTTCTTCTTTAGAGCAAATCCTATGTATCTTTTCCTGATAGGATACCCTTAGCCTACTGAAACTCCCCCTTTCCCCAACTCCCCATAAAAGACTGTGTTTAACCCCTATGGGAGCCCAGAGACTCAGAGTGTTAACTCCTCCATCCCTGCTAACATAATAAAAAGATAAGGAGTTCTCCTTTTCTCTCTGGAGTGCTGTGTTTTTATCCCTCAGCATCTGTTTTTCTGCAAAATTTGGTGAGTTGGCTGAGAAGTGAACTCAGACTGGCCCTTTGAGGACCAATCCTAGGGTGCTTTCCTTGGGGCCAGGTACTCCAGTGTGGAGAGATAGGTGTGCCCCCGACACCTTTGATGGGATCCCTCAGCTGGGGTGCCTGCCCTGAGGTCCAGTGTTTCAGACCACTGGACTCTAATTGGAGAAAAGGATAAACCCCTGTTCTGGACCTTGATGCATCCATCATCTGTGGTCAACTCTGGTAATCTGGTAAGCCTCCAGGGATCTGTACAGTACTATCAGTCAGAACCACTCAGTTTGAATGGAAGAGGAGACCCATACACTCTCCATCAGTTGCAGGACTGGCAGTCAGGGCTGATCTGGTAATCGATTCGTGTGGGGAGAAAATGTATAACCTCTGAGTGAATGTGTATTAAGTGAATGTGTTTGCAGCCCCACAGTCCATTGCACTATGGGTTATTGTTGAGCCTGTATCTGTGATTTCATGGTGTTTCCAGAAAGGCTAAATGGCAGAACTACAGGGAACCAGCAGTTAGCGCAATGGCTATGTTGCTGGACTCCCACGTAGTTGACCACGGTTCGTGTCCCGGACCCGGTGGCTTAAAAAACTCATGCCGGGCGCGTGTGCGTGCGTGCCCAAGATCCCGAGAGGAGAATGGAGGAGAAGGGATTGCGGCGTGACCATCCCCCCTGGGGGGTGATTTCTCGCTTTCTGTCTCTATGTCTCTCTCTGTCTGTCTGGCGAGCGCATGCGCCCTACAGTGAAAATCTCTCCAAAAAAAAAAATGGCAGAACTACACTCTGAGATACCCCTTCCCTCTCTAAGTGTGTAATCTGGTGGAGGTTCTATATGCAATTGCTAATTGCCAAGGAAACACACAAAGCCCATGAGGGACATGGCCAGGAAAACACCTGATTGGTCTCCCTTTCACAAGGGAGGCACCCATCTGTGGTATGTTTTGTGGCACCGTTCACGGGAAGGGGGACACAGAGGTGGTTGGGAGGGCTTTCCCCATAGAGGTGGATAGGCAGAGTAGATGTCAGGTCACAAGTTTTGTCTCCAGAAGCTGGAAAATAAGTTCCTCTCAATTGTGATGAAAGATATCCTCCTGGAGCTCACCCTGACTCTCCTACAAAGACTTCCACCATGGCACAAAACCTGCCCACTCTATTTAGGAAAGTAGAGGGCAGGCATCAATCTATACCTAGACCACCTTCCTTCATCAATTAGTTAAATTAAAACTGGAGAAGTTGTGAGCTCTCCGTGAAATTGAATGGCCTTCTTTTAAGGTAGAGTGACCACCAGAAGGAACTCTACATCACTCACTGTATGGGTCATGTACAATGTGGTTACTGGCACTCCAGGCCATCTCGACCAGTTCCTTTATGTTGACACCTGGCTACAAGTCACCTAAGCCCTTCTGCCTTGGAAAGAATCAATTTACTATTCTGGCCACTGGTGTTATGCTGCACACATCTGCCTCTGGCCAAAAGAAACCTGGGGCTGTGGCTCCCATTTTGCAAGGCACTCCCAAAGAGGAGCCATTAGCAGCTCCAACCCCATATGCCCCTGTCCTGGCTGAGCCAGCGATCCAAACTCTACCCACATCTGTCTCACCGAAGCCAGACGAGCAGCCAGAGCAGCCCAAGGAACTAGCAGAAGCTCCACTTGCTCAGGGGAAAGATCACCAGCCATCCCAAATTCCGAGTCCAGATTCTGCCTCACCTGCTGTCTCCTGGTGAGCTGCTGCAGCCTAGGGCAATCTTATTCTTCAGATGGCCCTGCAAGAGACCTGAGAACCACCCCAGATAGGCACAGGTGGGGCTATTATGGAAGGCAGAGCAATTCTATATTACTAGTCCTTTCCCACCACTGATTTGCTTAATTGTAAACACCACACCTTCCCTTATTTGGAACAGCATCAAGCAATGGTAGAGATCATGGAGTCTATACTCCAAACCAATCAGTTCACTTGGGATGACTGCCAGCAACTGCTCTTCACCTTACTTAATACAGAGGAACATTGCAGAGTTCTTGTAGCAGCAAAGACATGGCTGCAAGAGCATGTCCCCAGTGATGTGGTAGATTTCAAGACCTGGGCCAGAACTGACTTTCCAAGTGAAAAGCCGGACTGGGATTTTCATACTGAGGATAGCCACTCCCATTTCAGCAAATATGGAGAGGTATTGAGAGGCGGTCCTAGGGGATGAAAGCCAGTGCAAAGAAACCTACAAACATGGCAAAGAAAACAGAAATCATTCAAAAGGCAGATGAGCCACCAGGGCAGTTCTACAAGAGGCTCTGCGAAGCATACCAGATCTATACTCTGACACAGAGAGCTCCAAAATCCAGCGGATAATTATTGCTGCGTTTGTACCTCAGTCAGCCCCTGACATCTTCAGTAAACTCCAAAAGCAGGAAGAATTTGCTGGGATGAATGCCACCCAAATCCTAGAGATTGCTAATCGAGTCTTTGTGAACCACGTTCAGGAGGAGAAAATGGAAGTGAACCAATGAATGAAGCAGAAAGAAGCCCTTCTGGCTGCCACCCTCAGGAAACCGGAGCCCTACCTGGTCCAAGAGGAGGGTTGAAAGTCAGATACCCTAGCCTTAGACCAACCCAGTGTGCTTACTGCAAGGAGGATGGTCACTGGAAGAACGAATGCCCCAAGCAGAAGGCAAAACAGAGAAGAATACCCAGACCCCACCGGGAGTCCCCAAGACTTTCCACCCAGAGCCCCTGAGTGACCTCCTGGCCACGATGGGATCAGAATAGAACTGACCGGGCTCCATGATCCTGGGCCCCCCAGGATGCCAGTTAGGAGGACACTCGGTTACTCACAAGTTCTTGTGCCTGCCTGACCGCCCAGTCCAATTGTTGGGAAGTGACCTACTAATTAAACTTAGAGCACAAATTAGCTTTGACTCATCTGGCTCAGCTGCTTTAACTATCAGCCCCACCAAAATCCTGGCTGTGGCAATGTCGCAGGTGGAAGAATGGTGGATTTTAACTCCCAAGACACCTAGTGGAGATGATGAGGAACTTTCTTCACTTGTTAGAGACTTCCCTGCAGTCTGGGCTGAGGGAAATGGCAATTAACCACCCACCTATAGTAGAATGGCAATTAACCACCCACCTACAGTGGTTGAACTGGCACCTCAGGCACAGCCTGTATGCCTCCACCAGTACCCTATAAGCTGAGATGTTAGACTAGCCATAAAGAAACACATCTACCAGCTTAGAGAAGCTGCAATCCTGGTTGAGTTCCAGTCTCCCTGGAGCACTCCCTTTCTCCCTGTGAAAAAGGGAACCTGTGGTGACTATCAGCCCCTTTAGGACTTGTGAGCTGTGAATGCTGCCATGGTGACCTTACATCCCACTGTACCTAACCCATATATTTTCCTGAGCACTCTCCCAGAGAAGTCTGCATGGTTCACTTCTCTAGATCTCAAGGACACTTTCTTTGGCCTGCAGCTAGCAGCCATAAGCCAACCAATAGTTGCCTTCGAATATGAAGATCCAGACACCCAAAATAAAACACAGTACCCTTGTTGCAGAATCCCTCAGGGCTAAAAGAATTCTCCAACTTTGTTTGGCGAAGTGCTTGCTGCTGACTTGGAAAATTTTCCAAGCCAAGATACTGGATGCACTCTCCTCCAATATGTCAATGACCTTCTGCTTGCCAGAGCGACCTGAGAAAATTGCTGGAGGGGAACTATAGAGCTACTCTAGCTTCTGTCCCAGGCTGGGTATAAAGTCTCAAGGAAAAAAAGCCCAAATCTGCCACACCCAGTTGAAGTTTTTGGGATTCATTCTGACTAAAGGACATTGTGCTCTTGGGCATGAATGAAAGCAAGTGGTATGCCGATTGCCTCAGCCCACAACCTGGAAGCATGATTTCAGGGGAGCCATAGTATTCTGCAGAATTTGGATTTCGGATTTTTCTGAAAAGGCTAAGCCACTAAATGAAGTATTAAAAAGTCCGGAGGGAGGCCCCTTTGAATGGGGACCCCTCCAAGAGCAGACTTTCCAGGATCTTCAGTCAAGCCTCAAGAAAGCCCCGACTTTAGGACTCCCAGGGGAATTCAATCTATTTGTATGTGAAAAAAGCCAGACTGCACTAGGAGTTCTGACTCAGTCCATTGGGTTTTGTGAGAGGCCTATTGCCTATCTGTCTAAATGACTAGACCCAATGGCATTCAGATGGCCCCCTTGCCTACAAGCTCTCACTGCCACTGTCAAATTGATTAAAGAGGCAGACAAGTTAACCTTGACCAAATTATCAATGCCTGGGTCCCCCATTCAGTGACCACACTGATAAACACAAGGGGATATAAATGGCTGGCCAGCTCTAGGATGGCTCACTACCAGCGTCTATTAATTGGAAATCCCTGAATTAGACTCCCGGCTCTGCAGACTCTTAACCCTGCTAGTTTCCTCCCAGTCATGCTGGGGCATCCTGACCACAATTGTAAACAGGCCTTTGATGAGGTTTTTTTTCGGGGCATCCTGATCTTGTGGACACACCACTGAAGGCCCTCGATTTCACTCTCTTCACTGACAGTAGCAGCTGCATGGAGGATGGGACTCGACCTGCTGGCTATGCTCTTACCTTCCAAGACACAGTGATCGAGGCTAGGGCACTTCCTCAAGGATGGTCTGCTCAGCAGGTTGAACTCTGGGCATTAATTTGAGCCTTAAGATTGGCAGCTGGTGGGACCAGCAGTTAGCATAATGGCTATGTCGTTGGACTCCCATGTAGTCGACCGTGGCTCGAGTCCCAGACCCGGTGGCTTAGACTCAAGCTGGGTGCGTGTGGTTGCATGCCCAGGATCCTGAGAGGAGAATGGAGGAGAAGGGATAGCGTCATGGCCATCCTCCTGGGGGGTGATTTCTTGCTTTCTGTCTCTCTGTTTTTCTCTGTCTTTCTGGTGAGTGCATGTGCCCTATAGCAAAAACCTCTCCAAAAAC
>NW_006202806.1:1136911-1160529 GCF_000334495.1 Tupaia belangeri chinensis
AAGAAGAAGAAGAAGAAGAAGGGGAGGAAGATGGGCAGCTGGTAAGAGGGTAGACATCTACACAGACTCACAATATGCATTTGCTACCCTGCATGGTTATGGGGCATTATACCAAGAGAGAGGACTCTTCTTGGCAGAAAGAAAAATAGTCAAAAACAAAGAGGAAATCTGCCAATTATTAGAGGCAGTCTCAGAGCCAAAAGAAGTGGCAATCGTCCATTGCAGGGGACATCAGAGGAGGAAGACTCTATCACCTTAGGAAATCAGCTGGCAGACCAGTCAGCCAAGGCCACCACCAACCAGGCTCCGACTGCTATGACTAACATGTTGCCACTCACAAGCCTCCCCAACCCCCCCCCATACACTTCAGATGAACATCAGTGGGCAAAATCGGAGGAAGCAACCAACCCTGGAAGAAGACGGATGGTGGAGAGTGCCAGATAAAAAATATATACATAACCCAGTCCCTGGGATATTTGTTGGTAAAGCAGCACCACGAGTGCTGATTCACTGGGAAAAAACTGACCTAGAGAACATGTTAGGCTGATACTATTTTTTGAATCATCTACTGTCATTGTGTACACTTGTGAGCATGCATGCAAGACGTATGCCAAAAAGAACCCTAACCAGGGGCCTACTCGGCCAGCTAGAATACAAGCTACTGGTATGACTCCCCTGGAGTTACTGGAGGCAGACTTCTCAGAAGTGCCATCATGCCAGGGCTATAAATACTTACTAGTCCTGATTTGCACTTACTCAGGCTGGGCAGAAGCCTTCCCTACATGAACTGAAAGGGCCAGAAAAGTCACTCAAGCTCTTTTGAAGTAAGTTATACCTCAGTTTGTGCTTCCCCTTATAGTTGGGTCAGACGATGGCCCTGCCTTTGTGGCAGAAGTTACACAGAAAGTGGCAAGGACCTTGGGTATAAAATGGAAACTTCACACTACTTATAGACCTCAGATCTTGGGGAGAATTGAATGAATGAACTGCACTCTCAAGTCCACCCTGGCTAAGCTCTGTCAAGACACAGGATGCCCCTGGGTGGATGTTCTCCCACTGGCCCTGCTCCAGGTTTGATGTACACCCCAAAAGCATGGTTATTCCCCTTATGAGATTCTGTTTGGCTGGCCACCCTCTTTAGTCGCTGATACCCAAATGACTGATGTCTGTCAGCTAGGCAAGGCAATTTTGACCCAGGATCTGGTGGCTTTGGGGAAAACTTTAAAGAAAATAGACCAAGTCACCTTAAAAAGAACCTCCATTCCCCTTGGAAACTGGGTATACAAACATGAGCCTGGGGCTTTTGTATGGGTTAAAACTTGGAAAAAAGAATCATTACAGCCTATCTGGTTGGGGCCATATGTTTGTTGTGCTTGTTACCCCTACTGCAGTTAAGGTTACAAGACTTGCTGTGGATTCACTATTCCCAAGTCAAGCAAGCCACAGCACCAGAGGACCCGAAGACCTGGACGATGAAAGGCCACCCAGAGCAGCTGAGCAAGGTGACTTTCCAGAGGGCCAAGACCTGATGACGAGTCTACAGCCCTGCTGCTCTCACTCCTTGGGATGACTACTCTATGCATGGTGGAAGCTTGAGAACGGTGACAGATCTTGTCTCTACCCTTCTCCTATAATTTCCTGCCCCAGCCCTTCTTGTAGCACTAGCTGTGGTTATTTCTATTGATATGGCTGCAGTAGCCCCGCAGGAGTGGAAGTTCTGAGAAAGGCTTTTGCTAGCAGTATTATACCACCTGGTGGCGGGAATCATGATAGGCCTAAAATGTCTGAATTAGCCAACTGGGGACATTCTCATTCTCTCCTTCAGGCATAGATCCTGACTGTTATCTTAATCTCATCCATACCAGGAGAGACCCCCTCCCCAGTGTATTACTGGTGTAACACCACGGTGTGGACATCATGCCTTTTTCTGGAGGCCCCCTGGGAGAAGGGAGCCCAGATCACAAATGGCCTATGGGCTACATACTCCTTCAACTGCAGTAATCCAGCTTTCCAGCATTTAGAAACAGGTGACAAAGTTTGCCTCCATGTCAGTACCATCCATTCTTGCACCAATGGCAGTGAGTCCTACTCTGTGGGTCAGAGTCAAGGGAGCCATGCCTGTTACCAGTGCCACTTGGCAGGGAGATGGGTCTGCTATATTTCCCTAAGAAAGTTTGGCCTTCCAGATAGAGGTGGTAAATGTCCTTTAAAGGAAAGACAGCACTCTGGAATGCTGCTCAGAGACCTCATCCTCCCAGACTCTACTATGGATGGGAAAGCAATCTAGACTCCCAGGTAAACACCCTCATAAACAACACACACAGATTACTCTTACAGGCTGCTCTCAACCTAGCCTCCAACTGCTGGCTTTGCATTTGATCTACCCTTCCCTTGGTATACGCTACCCCAATAACTAAGTCCCCCAGTGATGCCCCCCAGAACCCCACAATTGTAGATGCTGTACATGAAGACCCCCTCACTTGAGTGACCCTCTCCTCCTCACCCCATCACTGTATCTCCCAACAAGGAGAAAAATAGATTGGTAGTTTTATCTGTAATCATATTCACAAACTTATATTCAGGCCCAATGACAACCAGGGACTATTTTGCTCCACCAAGATGGAGATTTATTTGGTCTGTGGTATCTTTGCTTATCAATACCTGCTGGTTAACTGGACAGGGACATATACTTGGGCTATCCTAACTCCCCAGATTGACATAGTATCTGGAAATGAAACTCTGGAAGTCCCTCTAGTGGCCCAAATTTGGATAAAGTGGTTTATCCCATTCATCTCCCTCCTCATCAGACTTGGAATTTCTGCAGGAATAGGCACTGGGGCTGGGAGAATAATGACCTCCTCCTACCAGTTCTCCCAGATCAATAAGGAAATGGCAAAGGGATTACAGAAGGAGCTGAAACTGTCAAAACTGTCCAAGGCCAGCTTAATTCCCTAGCAGAAGTTGTCTTACAGAACAGACGAGGTCTGGATGTCTGGACAGCAAAAAAAGGTGGGCTCTGCTTATTTCTGGGGAACAAATGTTGTTTCTAAACTAACAAATCAGTTGTAGTCTAAGACATGGCCCAGCAGTTTATAGATTTAGTCTCCAAACAGCAACAGGCAATAGCTGATTCCTGGGGAGGCTGGATTGGGTTCTTGGCATGGGCCCCATGGCTACTACCTCTCCTAGGGTCCCTCACAGATGTTCTTTTGGCCATGGCTATTGGACCCTGTGTCCTTAATCTGATTACACAATTTATAACCTCCCATCTTTGTGCTATAAAGTATCAGATGCTTGTCACAACCCTGGGGGCGGGAGGGGATGATGTGGAGGGGCCTGAGAACTCACAATAGCCCAAGGCTGGCAATTGCTAACATTTCCCAGGCCTTTGTGAATTCACTGTCTCTCCCCCTTTGAAGTGATAAAAGCAACCTGAGACCTTGAGAAGCCAGACACCCTGCTTATCTAACCCTTTCTTCTTTAGAGCAAATCCTGGTCTTCTTCTTCCTGATAGGATACCCTTAGCCTGCTGAAATTCCCCCTTTTCCCAGCTTCCCATAAAAGACTGTGCTAAACCCCCACTGGCTACCAGAGACTCAGAGTGAAAACTCCTCTGTGCCCAGTAACGTAATAAAGACATAAAGAGTTTTCCTTTTCTCTATGGAGTGGTGTGTTTTCACCCTTCGGCATCTGTTTTTCTACAACACTATTACAATTAAGGATATAAGTTAAAAAATTAGTGAGTGAGTGGAGTGTGATATTTCCATATGATTGAGTTCTACCCAGTGATAAAAAGGAACAAATCACTGATACATCCAACTACATGGATGAATCTCGAAAGCATTTTGCTGACTGAAAGAACTCAGACAAAATGAGTACATACAGTGTATGATTCCACTAAATGAAATTTGAGACCAGATAGAACTATTTTGTGGAGACTGAAAACAGACGAGGACAGAAGTAGTTAGTTGAGTTTGACTGCTAACATGCATAAAGGAACTATTCTGGGATGATGGAGATACTCTGTATCTTGAACAGGTGGTGATTACATGAGTGTATATATGTTCACATGTCTCTTCAGAATGGGGATTCATGATGAGAAATGTGTCATTAGGTGATTTTGTTGTTGAATGAACATCATAGAGGGTACATACACAAACCTAGATGGTATAGCCTAGCATATATACCTAGGTTATATAGTATTGCTTATCGCTTCTAGTCTACAAACCTGTACAGCATGTTACTGTACTGAATATTACAGGCAATTATAATTGTAACAGAGTTTTTAAGTATTTTGTATCTAAAAATATATAAGCACAGAGAAGGTACTGGAAAAAACATAGTATAAAAAAATTTTAGAGAGGATTTTTGTTTGTTTTGCTATAGGGCACGTGTGCTCACCACAGAGACAGAGAGATAGAAATTGAGAAATCCCCCCCCTCCCAGGGGGAATGGCCATGCTGTAATCTCTTCTCCTCCATTGTCATCCATCCTCTCAAGATTTTGGGCATTCACACACACATGTATAGAGTGACTTTTAAGCCGCCAGATCTGGTCAAGTATGTGGAAGTCCAGCAATATAACCATTATGCAATCTGCTGGTCCCCATAGTATAAAAGATTTAAAAATGATACACCTATGTAGGGCACTTACCATGGATGGACCTTGTAGGACTGGAAGTTGCTCTAGGTAAATTAGTTAATGAGTGGGGAGTCAATGTGAAGGTCTAGAGCATTACTGTGCACTATGGTAGACTTTACAAACACTGGACACTTAGGTTTACATTACAATTTATAAAATTTATCAGAAAATTTTCTATCTTCAATAATAAATTAACTTATTTTATTGAACATTTTTCTTTATAAACTTTTGACTAGTATCATAACATTTAACTCAAAACACAAGCACATTGTACAGATACACAAAAATCTTTTTCTTTATGTTCTTATTCTGTACATTTTTTCTGTTTTTAATCTTTTTAACAAAAGGTATGCTTCTCTATTTTTTTTTTATTCTTCAGAGAGCCTGTATGCATGCATGTGCTTGGTCATACTAGGATTCCCTTCCTCCATTCCTTCAGTCCATCATATCTTGATCACTCACGTTTGTATCTGGCATGTTTTAGGCTGACTGAGCCAGAAATTCTAACCACAGTTTCCCAGTAACAGAATTGCTTCTTATTATCAAATATTATGTACTTGATAATTCTATGTGCTATATTTTTTCTTTTTTAATTAGCCAAATGGTGGGTGTGCTTGCTGGAGAGAGACATTGAAAGTGAGAGAAAGGGAAAGTGAGAAAGTACCCTTTATGGTGGATGGTCACACTACAATCCCTTCTCCATATTTCCATCCTTTAGGGATTTGGGGCACTCACACACAGTCCTGGTGTGTTTCTCAAGCTGCTAGGTCTGGGACTCAGTGCCATCAGTCATGTGAGACCAACTGTCTTAACCACCATGCCACCAGCTGGCCTATGCTAATACTTTTAAAAGACTGGCAGCACAGTAAATTTATTTACACCAGCATCACCACCAACATGTGAGTAATGAGTAGCACTATGACATTAAGATGGCTATAATATCCCTAGGTGGTAGAAATTTTTCAGCTAATTTTATGGGACCAGTGTGGTATATGAGGTCTGCCCTTGACTTAAATTTTGTTACAGAAGATTACTATATTTAACAAAGCATATGGTACTCTTTGTGTAAAATTAGTGCATTTTATTGTAATGACTAAATTAAGCTAATTAATATATATGTTACCTAGCATACTTAATATTTTGTGATGAGAATATGAAATCTACTCTCTCTTACATTATCCAGAGAAAGATGGAAAGATAGAGATGGGGAGGGAGAAAGCACCTTCCAATAGGGCATGATCATATTACAATCCTCTCTATTTCTCCATTTTGTTGAGATCTGGGGCACACATGCACAGATTCCTAGCATATCCTTCAAGCAACCAGGGCCAGGATTCAAACCACACAGTTGGCCACATGGGATCTGGCTTACTTAACCACCAAGACATAGAACCAATCAGAAATTCACTCTTAATAAGTTTCAATGTGTGTGATAAACACATTGTTATTAACCATTGGATCATTGGGAAAGTCATGACCCATTTTTACATAGAAAAACATAGAAAAGTATGTCGTGACTTTCCCAACGACCTAATATTAGTCACCATGTACAATGGATCTCTTGAACTTATTCTTTCTATATTTTGTGCCTTTTGAACCACATCTCCCCAATCCAATCCTCTGCTGTCCTCTCTTCTCCCTGGTAACCAGCATTCTACTGCCTGCTTCTGGGTTTGACATTTTTAGATTCGACATACATGTGAGATCATGGTTTTGTCTTTCTGAGCCTGGCTTGTTTCACTTAACATTGTATCTTCCAGCTCTACATCCATCTTGTCATAAATGCCAGGATTTTCTTATTTTTAACTGGGTATTATTTTTCACTTTTATACTTTCCTGGTTTAACACATTTTGTCTAATGAGACTACCTTAATTTTAAAAATAAGTTTATGTTTGGTCTTCAAGGTAAGCTTACTTTTGTGTTTAATACATATTTTATTTTGTAGATGGTAATAATACAACATTCCAGATTCTTCTCAGTGAGGTGTTCTGTAGTGGAAAAAAAATCACTCAACTGAAAGACCTGTTTTCTTCTTATTATTCAACTAACTGCTGTACATATTGTGAAAATCGTTTGACCTTTTTGAGTTGAGCTTCTTTATCGGTAAAATAAGGGCTGTTGACTTTAACTCAAAACTTCCATGATCCCATTGGTACCAAATTAAACATAATATCTTTTAAATTAGATATCTCAATAATATGGGTTATATTTTTCAAATTTAAATCCTAGGTATTTTACCTGTTATGTGTTTTTCTTATAACCCATAACATAAATACCTGAAGGCCAATTACGAAGATTTTCTAAATCCTTGAAAGCAAGTGTAACTGATAATCATCTTCAGTGTATTGCTGTGCTAAGGGTGCTACTGACTGCTTATTATAGGGAAAAAGGCTCTTTAGTATTATCTCTAAATATGGAACATTTTGCAAGGTTGTGTTAGAGACAATAGTAACCTTCACATGTATAATCACATTAACAACCTCTTTTCTTTTCCAGGGAAAGAATCATAGGCTATAAAAGTTACATATCCACTTTTTCTTTATTGAGAGACATCGACTTTTGATTCCTCTGATTACATGATAATTGAATCAGACGTCTGGTTCTAAGCACGATGTTTTCTTTGCTTTTCCATTTGTTTATTGTTGTTTGCATTGCTGCAAAATGCATTAAAACTGAATGTTGATGAAAACAGCTGAATTCTGACTGTCAGATGGGAAGAGAAAGCTTTCTGGCTGAAGATGCCATTTTAACTTTGTGTCTTTCAAGTGTATATTTTTCGATTGGTCTGTAGTTCTTTCTCCAAGACATGTTTTTTTCTTCAAATCAGATAACACCTTTCAGAAGGTAGAAATGCATGAGGGGAGCTTTCTTTTATTTTTCTCATCATCATCTATATCATATGTTGCATTGATTCCACAAAATAATAGAGAAAAGTTTTAAATTGAGTGGATTTTAGTCAATCTTGTTATTTCATTGAAGACTACATAAATTTAGACAATATTCTAAATATCGGTTTGGTGAAAGTCTACATTTTGTTTACATTCCACAATTCTGGCGGAAAGGCTTATTTTTCTTTATTATATACATACATGTGTTGTGTGTGTGTGTGAAACAGACATACACTAAAGGAACCAAGAAGAATATGGCTCAACATATTTTTATATTATGTTTTCACAAATAAGACTGGAATTTCATCTAAGTAACAGGAAGTGACTTAATAAGCCTGACTTCTAATGACAATACATTCTGAAAAATGTACACCCAACTGTGTGATCTTTGCCTTCAACAATTTACAAATGACTTTAATAAGCCTGAGAGTGCTATTCTCTAACAGCACCATGTGAAGACATTGTTCAGTGTGAGAAAACGGAAGCAGCTGGTACTATTGTGCATGCTTCAGATCACAAGAAAATGAGAGTATATCCTGTTTCCACAGTATCCAGCAAATATCTGTTGAACCTCACACAATTAGGAATCAAATTATTTTGATGGCTTTTGTTTCCTCCTTATTGTAATGACAGATAATACTTATGACTCTGAAATTTATTTCACTTCTGGTGATTTCCTGCAATTTGGGAGAACTAGTGAGAAAGCATTATTGAGACAAAACCAAAACAACATGGCAATGAGTTGAGCTATAAAGAGTCATGGTTCTTCTACCTTCTCTTTTAGTGAAACACAGATGTCACATTTGGAACAGACCTTCTGTGGTAATGTGTTTGAGAATAAACACCGGCAGTTTTATTGAATCTAATTTACCTGCTTTTGATTAGCAATGCTTAGCATTTTAAGAGCCTGGGAGGAAACATGGGAGAAGCAATCATCCAATCACTTTACTTCATGGACATAGCAAGGAAAATTACTTAAATTAAGGTCTATGCCCAAGTCGGTTCTTAGACCTCCCAAAAGATTTCTTCCAGAGGCCCTTCAACCCAGCTAAGGAAGTTAGCTGATGTTTGTTAAGCATTCACTCTTAAAAGCCAGAAAATCCACAGGAGATGTTGAAGGTTGGTGAATTATTGAAAGAAGATGCAGGGAGAAAAAAATAGAATTGGTATTTTAGACTTGGTTCTTAACAGAGTCCAACATGTAGCTGAAGCTTGACTTCCTATTTACCAAATTCAAACAGGATCACAGCAGCTGGCTGATTATTCCTAGGTCAGAAAGCTGGCAGAGAAGCTTAAAGAAACAAAAGTAGGCAGAGGGAACAAACTTAGACTCTCTGAGTGATATCACACAAAATGGAGTTACTTAATTTAGCTTCACATTTAAAATCACCTGGAGAGTTGTTAATGCCTGGACCTAAATTCAGACAAATAATCCATATATCCAGGATGGTCACAGGCATGGGCAGCTGTAGTTGAGAACCACTGGTTTATTATAAATGACCATAATTTTTTTCTAGCATATACTTATAGTAGTAATATTTTAAATAGAAAACATTTGATTAGCTTAAAAATACATCTTTTTTTACCCAAAGAGGGTTTGTATAGTTTGAGGGTATTTATCTACTAAAGCAATATGTTAAAACATACTTTGCATATGATCATCTTGACTAGCACATAATGTTAGTTTCTGTCTTTATTTGTCCAGGAAGTCTATGTATTTATAAACACATGTAGGCGCGCGTGCACACACACGCACACACACACACATACACACACAGTGCTTACATGTCATTAAATAAGTGTGACTTTTTCAACAGAATTTTGAAATCAATCTCACTTATTTCTATTATTTAAATGACATCCAATTGTTTTGCCATGAAAAAATTCCTGATTTGAGTTTTAGCAGTACTTACTAAGATTTTCTTATTTGTGGTTACAGAAAAAGTAAGATGTCTGCATAGTAAGAATATTTTTGGTCGCATGTAACTGAAAACATTAACAACGATAAGGTTTACTGTCCCAATTTTCAGAAAATTCCAAACGTCAAAGGTGTTTATGTTGTAGACTGATGTGAAATGGCTTCATTAGAATTGTTTCAGCAAAGTAGGAATGTTACTAAAGCTTATTTTCATTTTATATCTTCACTATGCCTTTTATGAGGTTTACCTAGTTCTGAAGTTAGCTCCCCTACCTCTTCCAAGATAGCTGCCAACATAAGCCATGACACTGGCTTCCTATTTCTCCTTCAGTGAGTAAGAGATAATATTTCTTCTTTCAACTATAAAACAGTGTTCAGCTATTGCTTTCATTAGGCCAGCTAGTTCACATCACATGCTCATCCTTAACCAATCATTTGCCTAAAGGGGATAAGGTTGTGTTGGCTGATTTGGTAGGCTCAAATATAGAACTAGAGAGTGGGACAAGGAGGGTGAATCTCATCCAAAAGACATGAGTGTCTAGTGTGTGTGTGTGTGTGTGTGTGTGTGTGTGCATGCATGCATACGGGCAGGTATATGCACACACAATAGTAACTGGGTAGATTCCTGAGAAAGCAATTATCAAAGTCTACTACACTGATCAAAACAATGTATTTCAAAATTGTTAGAGTTTATTCTATTTCTTTCACTAGAGAGAGTGCATTGAAGAGTGAGGCAGGCACTTTCAACAGTCTTATCATGTCATCATACCCTTCCCCCAGCCCTCCAACTTGTCAGGAACTCAGGTGAACGTGCCTGGCAGGTATCAGGTTGACTAGAGATCTGAACCTGCAGTCAGCTATGTGGCTTCTAGTACTGCAGAGCACTGTAGCTGGGCCCAAAATAACATTTTAAGTAACTGGTCGAACAAGCATTAATGAACCAGAATCCATGAACATGTATGAATATTTTATGCCCACCATGGAGAAATAGGTATGGTTATATTATTAGACAGGATTCAGATGCATCCAAAGTTTCCATCTTGTATTTGTAAGGTTTGCTTCTCCTGGCAAAACACTACTGTATATAAATTTACGTAGCCACATCATTGTGAGTAAATAAAAAGCAATTTTGCCACTGTACCATCCTCGTCTTACTCAGATATTCTACCAGAAATAATGCATACAGTTCAGAGATCCCTAAGTGTTTTCACACCAGGATGCTCATAGTGTGTCAGTAATATTTTTACATGGAACTCCTAGGCCAAAATAAATATATAAGAGTTCTGTTGATTTTTTTTTTTTGAGAGGTTTTTGCTATAGGGCGCATGCGCTCACCAGACAGACAGACATAGAGACAGAAAGCGAGAAATCACCCCCCCAGGGGGGATGGTCATACCGCAATCCCTTCTCCTCCATTCTCCTCTCAGGATCTTGGGCACGCACGCACACGCGCCCGGCGTGAGTTCTAAGCCACCGGGTCCGGGACGTGAACCGCGGTTGACTATGTGGGAGTCCAGTGACATAGCCATTATGCTAATTGCTGGTTCCCGAGTTCTGTTGATTTGTGAGATTCGAACACCTTCACAGACATTTATATGCTGGTGATTTAGTAGTCATTTGAAAAAAAGCACATACAAGTTCAAAGAAAAAACAGAACTTGTATTTTACTCCTAACTACCAGACATATGTACCTGGTGAGCACTGTACACCTTTTCATTCCTTGAAATCAGTTCGTGCACCATTATTCTCATTTCTTGTTCCACATTGATTTTTGTACAGTACTTGATTTTTTTTTTTTTTTTTTTTTTATCACAGCAATTGCCAAAGCCCCGCTTCACAGAGATAAGAGGTAATGGAAAGGAATTTTGTGTGATATAATGATGAAACTGTGAACTACCTTGCCCTAGTAGTTTGTGCTGTGCCTGACAAATGTTAGTAGATTTCTTTTGGAAAATTTAAAAATGCTCTTAGCATCTTAAGGCACCTTGGTGCACAGTTTGGGAACTGCAGTTACAGTTGTAAGAAAAGACAAAATAAAAATCGGAATTGGAAAGTCAGGTTTCCAGTTTAAAATATAAGGAGATAACAACCAGTATTTAAAAAGGAAATTGCTATATAACTCTTTCACATACCTTTTTTTAAAAATTAAGCATTTGATGATGGTGATAATGATCATGATGTGGATAGTAATGTCTTTGCCTTGACTGAAGTGCATGGTAATCATGCCGGAAAAAGAAACGTTAAACACTGTAAAGATACATGGTGATTAAATGTAATATATAAAACAAATTTTAAAAAGAATTAAACATTTGAAGGACCAGCAGATAATTTAATGATTACGTTGCTGTACTCCCATGTATTCAACTGCGGTTAGAGTCCCAGATCCAGCAGAGTAAAATTCACAGCAGGCACATATGCATGCATGCCCAAGATCCCAAAAGGAGAGTGGAGGAGAAGGGATTGTGGTGTGGCTATCTCCCCTGGGGGTGATTTCTCTGTTCTGTCTCTCTATCTCTCTCTGTCTCTCCAGCAAGTGCACGCTCCCTAGAGCAAAAAACCTTTCTCAAAAAAAAAATTTGATTTGTATAATATGACTTTTATTTGTATATTTTCTCTAAAACATATTAACAGAAAAAAGTGCATTGCATTAATATTTGGATTTTTTTTTCTTTTGGAGAGATTTTTGCTATAGGGCACATGCGCTCACCAGAAAGACAGAGACAGAGACACAGAAAGCATGAAATCACCCCCTAGGGGAAATGGCCATGACACAATCACTTCTCCTCCATTCTCTTCTTGGGACCTTGGGCATGCACGCACATGTGCCCAGCGTGAATTTTAAGCCACCGGGTCCGGGACGCAAGATCAATTACATAGGAGTCCAGTGACACAGCCATTATGCCAACTGCTGGTCCCAATATTTTGAATTTTAAAACCCTATACTACCCTATTCCATGCTCAAGATTACCATGGTGGGGGCCAGCAGATGGCATGGTGTTTAAGGGTACTGGACTCCCATATGGTTGATCATGGTTCAAGTCCTGGACATAGTGACTTGCTTTCTCACTTCCTCTCTCTCTCACTCACTCTGTCCCTCTCTGGTCAAATTTTTAAAAAATAATAAATGAACCAATAAGTAAATATAATAATTATTTTTTTAAAAAAAAGATTACTATGGAGAGCCAACTTGTGGGTACCATGGAATTATAAACTCATTCTAATGAAAAAGGGAGAAGAAAGGCCAGTCCAGGAAAAGAAGTAATCTTATATTATTACAGATTCAAAATTTTATGACACTTCTAACTGAAATAGTACCAGTACCAATGGCATTAATTCCTGGGACCAGTCATTGTTTTGAACTAAACTATAGGCCTTATTGACTTATCTCACATTTATGACTAAGCAAATATTACAGCATAAAAAATTCATCTCTCTGAATTTCCTTTTATAATGTCTGATTGTCACAGAATTAGGGCAAATAGAGTACTAATTTTGTTTCTTTTAAAAAAAAAAGAACAGTAAAAGCCCATAGGCTAATGTATCACAGTAAGATTTTAGAAGGAGAAAAATCTATTTTCAGTAAGATACTTCATAATAAATCTTATAGTAGTGACCTTGTTTGGCTGCTATATACTGCAAAAAGAAGAGAAGCCAATCAAAACTGCATGAATGATTAATGCATTTCATACAATGCCCTGCAATACCCTTCGGATATATTTGCTAAGGTGCTGCAGTGATAAGAAGGCAAACAAATGATAGAGCTAAAGTAAGGAGCTTCAGAAGGAGTTCTTAAGACAGACACATGTGGTTAATTTCTTAGTTTCTGTTGACTATACAAACTGAAGTACTGATATCAGAATCCACATCGCAAGGCAAAAAAAAAAAAAATGACATTCGGATTCTAGGTCAAAGGTGTAAAAACCATGGGAATATGCTGTAGATTTTCTTATTGAATAATCCTGTAAGAGGATTATGCATTTTGCTCTGCTGACATTAGGTTTAGTCATATGAGTTGCTTTGGCCAAATGATGTGTGTCACTTTTCAGCACAAATTTTCAGAGTGAATGTGTGGTTCACCATATTTTCTTGTTCCCTCTGTCTCAATGTAAAGCAGTGCTGCAGCCAAACCTTGATGGATGTGTGGAATGACTGAGCTGCTGTTACTGAAGCAAAGCTTAACCCATCTTGACTATTGGCCATTAATATTAGCATAGACTAAACTTGAGAAAACAGAGAAAGAGGCTCGGGAAAGCTATTCTTTTTACAATAGGATACCAGGGTTTTATTAGCAGGTGAAAGAATTGTACTATGGAAATGGGACCAGACTAAGACACAGTGGCAAAATGCAACACTCTGCAAGACTAATCCACATAGAGATGCTCTGGGTTTGCTTCTGGAGACCTCCCTGAGTATGCCAGGTACTTGTGCACTTTCAAAATCTGAAACTGGCTGAAGCTGGGGATGGATAGTTGCTTCAAGATCCTGTTGGTGCAACTGTCTCTGTCTCTCTTCCCCTGTCTTTTTCTTCCTATGTCACTCTCTCTCTCTCATGGAAGAAATAAATGAACTTTAAAACAAAAAAAGAAATGGAGAGAAGTGGAAAGAAAACCTGGGGGGGGGGGGTTTAACCTTATTGTTGGAATGCATGACCCAGGAATGAAGTGAATGATTATAGCTCCCGCGATTATTCTGATGCAGGTACTTTCATATATTCTCTCTAAGCTCAGAGTTTTAGTCACTTTCTTATAGTCACACAGCCAGTATAGGACAGACTTAAAATTTATTTCTTTCTCTTGTACTATTACCATCACCTAAACACAAAGCCTGAGTGCCTGGCCAAGTGTGGCTGCTGCTCAAACTGCTTAAAGAAAGAACCTGCTACAGGGAGTACAATTGGTCGACAACTTCCAGTTGCAGTGTCTTCAGGATTCAGAATTCAGTGTAGGCATTTGAGCTGAGGATACACTCTCCCTTGAAAGCCCTTCAGACAATGACTGAACATGGTGGAGGAATTTGGGTTGGGATTTCTTTGTTGTACTGCTGAGACTTTCTCAGACAGGCACTGTAATCTGAGACTTCCTCTTCCCTCCTCCCATTTTCCTCTCGCCTTTCACAGAGGCCCTAACTCTGCCAAGGTCTGAAAACTTTCCCAGCCTACTCCTATTCCCCCACACCTTATTTACAGAGGTGTCACCTGTTAAAGATAAAAATATTCTTTTTCTTTTTTTTTTTTTTTTTTTGGAGAGGTTTTCCCTTCATCCATGCCACAATCCCTTCTCCATTTTCCATGGAATTTTGGGAGCATGCGTGCGTGCATGCGCGCACACACACCAGACTTGATCTCCAATCTCCCTGGTCCAAGATTTAAAACACTGTTGGCTAGGTGGAAATCCAGCACCTTAACCACACCACCTGCTGGCCCCAGCCCATGTTTCTTAAACTTTAATGTGCATGTGAATCATCTATGCATCTTGCTAAAATGTGGATTCTTTTTTTTTTTGAGAGGTTTTCGCTATAGGGCTCGTGCGCATGCCAGACAGACAGAGACAGACATAGAGACAGAATGCGAGAAATCACCCCCCAGGAGGGATGGTCACGCCGCAATCCCTTCTCCTCCATTCTCCTCTCGGGATCTTGGGCACGCATGCACACGCACCCGGCGTTGAGTTTTAAGCCACCGGGTCCAGGACGCGAACCGCGGTCGATTACGTGGGAGTCCAGCAACATAGCCATTACGCTAACTGCTGGTTCCCAGATAAAAATATTCTGATACTAGAAAAAAATTATAAGAAAGGCTTTACTTATGACTATTGCAATAACTGTCAACATTATTGCAATAGGGTACAGAGATCAAGGTTCAATTCCAAATACAGCCAAGACATTGGAGATTTATAACCCAAGGACACAAAGGCAGGAGTGGATAGAGAATTACTAAGAGGCATCAGCACAGGGGGATTCTTTGTTTGTTTGTTTGTTTGACTTTGCCAGAGGGGCACGTGTGCTTACTAGAGAAGACAGAAAGACAGACAGGAGAAAGCAACCCCCAATGGGGCATAGTCAAACTGCAATCCCTTCTCCATTTCTCTATCTTGTTGGGATTTTAGCCACATATGTACACACGTCCAGCATGTTTTTCAAGTCACCAATGCCAAGATTTGAACTGCAACTGCATGTAGTTAGCCATATGGGATCCAGCTTCCTTAACCTCTATGCCATGGGGCCAGCTCAGGACTCTCGACAAAGCAACTTAACAGGATTCTGGCTGAAGACAGTCCAAGGTGATTGAATAGCAAAGGTGGAAGAGTCTTACTAAACTGACTTAGCAGGAGTCTTACCAAAATTGGGTTAGACAAGCCAAAGAGAAGGCCCAAGGATGAGGCTTGCTCAAAAAGAGGGCTCAGCAAGGCTGTTTAAAATTTGGTGAAGAAATAGTCTTTGTCACAATTCAACAAACCTCTTGTATTTCTTATTCCAAATTGGCATCTTGAGGCCCCAAACTGATGCTCTAGGTGAACTGGGAAATTTGATCAAAATCGTGTTGTTCTGTGGCAAAATATGTAGACCTTTATGCCTAGATTATTATGACTTAAAGAACAAAGTTTTTCCTGTTTTAAAAATAAAAAGGTTAGAGGATTGAGTGCTAGTTAAGTGCTGCCATCTATGGGATGTTTCCTGTTTGTTAAGCACTGCAGGTGGCCGTTCATACCACTTGTCTCCTTTAATGCTCATGTAACATTGTAAGTTAAATTATACGATTTCATTTTAAACAAAAATAAACGGAAATTCAGGTGAAATGACCTGGATAAGATGATCCTCCCCAAAAAAGGCAGAGGCAAGATTTAGGACCAGATCTGTCATATTCTAAACCATCACTACTTACAATCAAAATGCTAGCAAATAAGTGGGAATCAGCAGTTAGCGTAATGGCTATGTCGCTGGACTCCCACGTAGTCGACCGTGGTTCGTGTCCCGGACCCGGTGGCTTAAAACTCACACCGGGCGCGTGTGCGTGCGTGCCCAAGATCCCGAGAGGAGAATGGAGGAGAAGGGATTGCGGCGTGACCATCCCCCCTGGGGGGTGATTTCTCGCTTTCTGTCTCTATGTCTCTGTCTGTCTGTCTGGCGAGCGCACGCGCCCTACAGTGAAAATCTCTCCAAAAAAAAAAAAATGCTAGCAAATAAGTGAGAATTATGTGGATTTGCTGAGTATGGGGAGAAGGTATAATATTTAATCTGTTTTATGATAGGAAAGGAGTTGAGGGGTATAAGAGACATGGTAAGTACAATGTTTTATGTGTACTATTCCCATGGTTGTCCCAAGCCCTTGGGGAATAAAACTTGTTGAAATAAAATCGACAGTCACAGTTTCATACATGTCTTTGGGTAGTAAGTTCTATGAATAATACAAATCTAAGAAACTGTACAACAAAACAGAAAATAGAAAAAAAAGTGACTCTAAATTAAACTTATATTCTAAACATCATTTGCATTTCTTCTGAATAAAAAGGATCAGAGAATGTTTAGCTATGGACACGGATTGTGACTCTCACTTCTCTAGACCAGCTCAGAAACTATGCCATTTCTACTTATGTACCTGTTCCTTTGTAATACCTGTTCTAGCTGCAGCAAATACTAGCAAGAGTTGGCGATTATGTGATGGAAATTGAGTAAGGAAGCAGCAAATTGAAAGAGATCAATGTCAATAGTCTAATCAACATTGCCTGGTTTCTCATCCATATCAACCCTGACTCTCAATCCATGGATTTTTTTATGTGCCATATTCCAGTTACACAGCCTTGGCTTGAGTCAAGAATGGATCATTCATTCTTCATTTCTTGAAATGGATATTGAACACTGTAGTAGATACCATCATTGCTGTGCCCAGATTCATCAGATTCTATTTTACTATAGACTTGTGTGCCTTAATTCCCCTTTGGTGTGCTTTTGTTTCCAAGAGCTATCAACTTTGCATCTTTTCCACAAGACTGCCCTTGGGCTACTCTTTTGCTACACACATGTGTACACACACACATACACACACACACACACACACACACACACACAGAATTAGTAGTGCTGGATAGTTACATCCTCTGAGTAGTAGAGCATGAAAAACCAAGATAATTTCAGATTTAACTTTCACTCCAGAGTCACGCTACATGATCAGACTGCAGTGTTCCCTTCTACAGGAATTTCCCTGAGATTGCATCTTTGCTTGACTTCCTCTGCTTGCTTGTCCTGCTTCTTCCACTGCTTCACCAGTTTCCCCCAAACTGAAAGCTCTTTCTTAATAAATCACTTATGAGCCAGCCACCATGGTGCAGAGGTAACACAATGCTCCACGATGCTGAGGCCATGTGAGCACTTCCTGGGTTCATATCCCAAGGTTTCCCTATACATATATATGTGGGTGCCTATGATCATAGCCACCTGAGGCTGGGGATAAGTCACAGTGTGGGGACTCTGTTAGAGGTGCCTCTCTCTCTCTCTCTGTTTGTCTCACTCTTATAAAATAAATATATGGGGACCAGTAGTTGGTGTAATGCTTATGTCACTGGACTCCCAAGTAGTCGACTGCAATTCGAGTCCTGGACCTGGTGACTTAAACTCATGCCAGGTACGTGTGCATGTGTGACCAAGATCCTGAGAGGAGAATGAAGGAGAAGGGATTGCGGTGTGGCCATCGCCCTGGGGGGTGATTTCTCGTTTTGTGTATATATATATACATACAAATAAATAAACTGTAAAAAAGGGTTAATCTCTTGCACAGAAATCCTCATCTCAGAGTCTATTTCTATTCTAAGAAAAGCACATTATTATATCTAAAGTTCAATGATAAGTAGTGAGAATGACTTGCTTTCAAAGTGGTAATTCAATAATCACACTATTGTATATTATAACATGGCTGATGAATATTATTAAATACTACTGAGAAGAGGTGATTATCATTAGCCAGTCTATTCAGAGAAATTAACATTTAAGAAAACTTTCTTTTCAAGTTTTAATTGCCAGAGAGCATGTGTGTTAGCCAAAAGAGAGAGAGAGAGAGAGAGAGAGAAAGTACTCTTCAGTGGGGAGTGGTCATACTGCAATTTCTTCTCCTCCACTTCTCCATTCTGTTAGGATTTGGGGCATGCACACATGCATACCCATACCCAGTGTGTTCTCAAGCTACCAGTGCCAGGATCCGATCTGTGGCTGGATTTGTGGGCTGCCTTAAACACTAGGCCATGGGTCATCCCAGCAAATTTTTTGAAGGATGAATGAATGAGTAGATACACATCGGATGAGAAGAAAAGGACATTTTCTGCAAAGAAATCAGACTCTGCTTTGATGATAATTTCATAATTAGTTTCAAAAACTTCATTTTTTTCTGAAGCAAGTATTCAACAAAACCTGTGAAGAAGAGCTACCTTGTGAGCTCTGAGAAAGGAGGGAACCTTTCTGAATTATACTGGCTATAGTGGCATAGGGGCAGAAAAGAGGTAATACATCTACTTATCCCTCATATAGAACCCAGCTTATACTTCTGTAACAAAGGCAGGTTAACAAGAGAAAAGTATACACATTTATTTAAACAAAGCTTTATGTGATACAAGACCGAAAGACCCAGGGAAAACTATTTGTTTCTACGCTTAAGTTCAATAAAGAATGGACAGCTATGTAGAAATATAATTGGACAAAAAGGAAAAAGGATATGATCTAATGCAAGAGACCACAGAAAGGATTGCCTGTTCAGATTCTTCTTGGTCTTTCTGTGTACATTCTTTTTTTTTTTCCCCTAGGTTTTTTCTATAGGGCATGTGTGCTTGCTACAGAAAGAGACAACGAGGTGGAAAGTGAGAAATCATCCCTCAGGAGGTATGGCCTTGCCAAAATCCCTTCTCCTTCATTCTCCTCATGGAGTTTTGGGCATGCATGCACACGCACCTAGTCTGATTTTCAAGTTGCCAGGTCTGGGACTTGAACTATGGTCAGCCATGTGGGAGTCCAGTACCTTAACCACTATGCTACCTGCTGGATCCTCTGTGTAGCATTATTTACTCCCAGGTGTGCAGGTGTTGGGCTCTTTAGAGCAAGGTTTGTTGTTGTTGTTTGTTTGTTTTGCTACAGGGTACACACTCTGGGGGCAGAAAGGAAAGTGACAAAACACCCTGCCATAGGGGTGTGGCCACGACACAACAGTCCCTTCTCCATTCTCCTCTCCAGATTTTGGACATGTACACATATGCCCAGCATGTTTTTCAAGCTGCCAGGTTGAGACACAAACCGCCCAATCAGCTATGTGGGATCCAGTCACCTTAATCTCCACACCACAGGCTGGCCTTGTAACAAGAGTCTTAAGACTTATTATCCAACAATGTAGATCTGCAAACTTCTTGATGGCTAGCTCCTAAACAGAAAGGTAGGGAATGGTTAGCATAATAATTCTAGTTTTTTATGGTTGGCTTTGGGGATAAGTTCTAGTTTCTATAACCCACCTTGGGAAAGATGAATTCTAGTCAATATAACTCACTGGGGGAGACTGAAGAAAAAGAGGCAAGAGATCAGGAGAAGGTTAGAGAAACCTCAGTTCTGAGGCTGCTTCTGAGGCTTTCCAATGTCCTTTAGTCCAAAGTATTCAGAATGCCAAAGCTCCATACTTTAGGGTATCATTTTCTGAGCCTCAATACTAGTGTCTAATATGGGGATTACCACAGATGGTATCTAAAATATTTTGCAAAAACTGAACCTAGAAAGGAACATACCAGGCTCTTCTCAGTTTTCTGCCGAGTTCCCAAAGGTTAGCAAGTTTAAATTACATAAGTCATCTGCATATAATAGGAAGATATTCAATTATCTAAGATGGTTTTTCTTTTTGAATGCACTAATTCATAGAGGTGGCATTTAATTAATTTTAAGTCCCTACTGTGTTTCATGAACTCTATTGTGTTCTGATGTGAATTATAGTCATTATGAACTTAAAATATATCATTTATGTTTTAGTACACACTTGGCAGCTAATTATGTGAATTTGAGTAAGTTATTTACCTCCATAAGAATAAAAATAGTGCCCATCTAATAAGACGTTGTGAAAAATGCGTAAATCAATGCATGAAAAAATCAAATAATAGTAATGTAGTAAGTGCTCAATAAGTGTTCATTGTCACTGGTGTTGGTATTAGACTGTGGTTGTTTCTGTTATTATGTCATGCACTAGATTTACATGGTTACACAGTTACATTCTGTGACTTTTATTTTGCTCTCTAGCGAGACTTTTATTGTGTTCCATTCTTCTGAAAGAATAAGAAGGATAAATGATAATAGGCTTACTATTTACAGAAACCCTGACATACCAATCAGCTACTGAATGCTTAGTTTCCTCATTCATCTCAAAAACAAACGATTTACTCTACATCTTGGCAAGACAAATTCATATGTAATTGATCTGCTTCCATTTGGTGAATGACTAGGAAGATTTTCAGTGTAACCAAAGACACTATTGTCTACTAAAATTCCTCTTTGCAAACAAGGAGAAACAAATGCCTTTTATATAGTAAACAACTTTAAAGGTATTCAGTCAAACTCTTGGTAACTTCTCAAATGTTGCATTGTAAGCCAATTAAGACAGACTAGGTGTTTTTATTTCATAGTTAGACAATATGCATTTTGCACATCTGATTCTATTCTGTAATTCTAAAAAATCCTTACTTAGTTTATTGTGTTTGTGACAAGATGTTAGTCATGATTTTCCCATTGGTAATTTTTTTTTTTTAGAAATGTAATTCTACACGTAGTATGTTTCAAGTATTTTCAGGTTAAAATGTCCAATTTGATAACTGGAAAGTATGGCCTCATAATAATTATTTATCAAAGACTTTAGTATTATCTATATGAACGGCATTTATTTTATTTCACTTGGAGTAACTGATATGCCAGTCACTTGCCAACCACTTCAGTATAATTTCCTGCACATAATAATTGGAGGAAGACACTGGGAATTTTAAAAAGATAATTTGAATATTAAGCCCAGTGAGGCCTGTCATTTCTCATTGCTTGGTTAAGTAAAACCTGCATAAAGACTTAACTGTGAAATATCACCTATACTACAGACATAGTAAATGCATTAGAAGAATAGTTATTAAACCTGGGAGCTTAATTTTGCTCAATTCATTCTTTTGTATGTACAGTTGAAAAAACATAATTAAAAATCAGGCTTGATATTTTGCACTTCCTTTATGCACTTAACTATTCCAAAATACAAATGTCATAGAATGTACAACTTTTATGAACACTTCACTGTAATTTAGGAAATGGTGCATGTTCTTTAGTATAATTTTGTAAAATGGCTCTCACAAGTTTCCAATACGGTTCACATACTACTTTGAAAATTTTCTTTAAAGGTCTTCAATCCAATATTTTCTTATTTGATTCCAGCAAAGATAGCCTTTCCCGCTATTGTGAAAATCACTTTCCTTGGCAAGTAGAATGGCTAAATCTGTATCGTGAACATCAGAAGTGTATGAATTTGCAATTTACATCAAAAGGCCCTAAGATATTCTTTATACGTTGAGAAAGCTTTATAATTCAAACTATTATTTTTAACAAAATTAAAACATCACTAAAATTACTTAGAAGTCTGAGAAAGAGTTACATAAAATTATATTGCAATGCTGGGACCAGCAGATGGTGCAATGGTTATGTTGCTGGACCCCCACATAGTCAGCCACAGTTCAAGTCTTAGATCCGGTGACTTATAACTCACACTGGATCCATGTGTATCCATGTCCAAAATCCTGAGAAGAGAATGGAGGAGACGGGATGGCAGCATGGTCAACCCCTGGGAGAGGGGTCAGTGGTTGATTTCTTACTATCTGTCTCTCTGTCTCTCCAGCAAGTGCATGTGCCCTATAGCAAAAATCTTTCAAAAAAGAATTATATTGCAATGCTTAGATAATTCTTAGAATTTGGTCCTCAAGTGCCATCAGTTTTTGCCACTCAGCAGAATAACTTCTTGAACTACCAAACACTCTTATCAGTAGATATTTATTGGATTTAAAACTTCTCTAAGACTTGGGAAAAAATGTTTAACAGACACAAGAATGTTTGTAATCAAGACAAAAAAGCTATGGAACAATATATGACACAGAGTGAAAAGTAAAAAGAGGGCATTGACAATTGTGTATATATATTAAAAAAGAAAACAATTGGTAGAACAAAAATAGAAAGTGTACAACATAATGTAATAATATTTTTCTTGCAGATGAAGAACATGGTAATATACTTGATTTGATTATTATATACTGCATGCATGATTTGAAAAGCCACAAAGATGTAAAATAATTAAAGGTAATAAAGTATAAAATAAAAAAATATGAACAAAATCTTCTGTGAATATTTTATTAGTACAAAATAAATAGAAGACATAATTTATACCTTTAAGAAGCACAGTTCTTATTTGGGGAGATACACTGCATAGAAATAATTCTAGTAGGGACCAGCAATTAGCATAATGGTTATGTCGCTGAACTCCCATGTAGCTGACAGTGGTTCAAGTCCTGGACCTGGTGGCTTAAACTCATGCCGGGTGCATGCTAGTGCATGCCCAAGATACCCAGAGGAGAATAGAAGAGAAGGGATTGCGGTATGACCACCCCCCCGGGGGTGATTTCTTGTTTTCTGTCTCTCTGTCTCTCTCTCTTTTTTATTATTTATTCTTTTATATACATTCAATCACATTGTTAGGCTTACAAAGTGAACATTTCAATATGTGAACGTTTCTCCCAGTCCAATTGATCAAAATATCTTCAACAGATAACACCACATCTCCCTGTCCCATCAATGCTCTGCCTCTGTATCCCTCCTCCAAATGACCTTCCCTAGGCCTCACTCCTCTACACACACTGCATCTGGCATTTACACCCATCTCTTGTGTTTGTATATATTTTAGTCAATCAGTTTCAGTTGTAGAGTGTAGACACTCGGTATACATTAAGTGGGGACATAAAATGTCTCTCCTTCATCTCTGTCTCTCTCTGTCTTTCTGGCAAGCACATGCACCATATAGCAAAAAAACTCTCCAAAAAGAAAAAAAGTTCATGTACTGTTTAATGAAGCTATGTGTTTCTTTTGATATATATAAAAAAAAAAATTGAAATTCTTCAAAAAAAAAAAAAAAAAAACAAACACC
>NW_006202806.1:1160552-1173492 GCF_000334495.1 Tupaia belangeri chinensis
GGTTACCACATTGGAAAACACAGTAGAAGGGAGAAATGTGCATAGAATTATTTCACAGTTAAGAGAAACACAGGAGCTCATAGTTACACAAACCTTCTCCAACAAATCAGCCAAAAGTGAATACATTATCAAATGACTAAAAATCAGAGAAGAGCCTCAAGGATGAGAGAAGCAAGTAGTACATCTCCAACAAGGGAATATAGTAAATTGTCTCCAAGTGTAAAAAAATTAGAAGATAATACCAAAATTTCAGAAGAATTTAGAATATTTATGGTGACAAAATTTTATGAAATGTAGGAGAAGAGAGACATTGAACTCCAGGAGATGAGGAAGTCCTTTTATTAGATGAAAGAAAAATTAGACATCATAAAAAAAAAAAAGAATAAAACAGAACTATTAGAGATGGAAGCTGTAATAGAGGAAACCAAAACCTCCCTCAAAAGTATTAAAAGCAGATTTGGGACCAGCAGTTAACGTAATGGCTATGTCACTGGACTCCCATGTAGTCAACCACGATTCGAGTCCCGGACTCGGTGGCTTAAAACTCACACTGGGCGCGTGTGTGTGCGTGCCCAAGATCCCGAGAGGAGAATGGAGGAGGAGAGATTGCGGTGTGGCCATCCCCCCCCCAGGGGGTGATTTTTCTCTTTCTGTCTCTCTGTCTCTCTCTGTCTGGCTGGCAAGCACACGCGCCCTATAGCAAAAACCTCTAAAAAAAATAAGATAAAAATAGCTGATTAGATCATGCAGAAGATAGAATCTCAGAGGTAGAAGACAAAACCTCTGACTTAGAAAAAAAATCACCAAAAATATTGAAAAAATAGCCCACCCCAAAATAAGGACAATATAAGAGAGATACTAGATACCATTAAATGCCCAAACATTGAAATAATTAGTATCCGAGGTGAAGAAACTAATCTATTTCACAAAATCCTGGAAGAAAACTTTCAAAGTCTAAAGAAGCTCTCAAATATTAAGACCCAAAACATACAAATAACTCCGAATAGAATCAGCCCAAGAAGATCTTCTCCACCTAACATCATAGCCAAATTGCCCAAAACCACAGACAAAGACGAGATACTAAAATTTGCAAGAAAGAAATGTCAAGGTACTTAAAAAGGTTATCCCATCAGGCTAACATCAGCCCTATGATCAAAAACAACACAAGCAAGGAAAAAATGGGGAAATATATTCAGTGTTAAATGAAAAACAATTTCAACCAAGATTACTATACCTGGAAAGATTATTCTTCATATGGGAAAAAATGATAAAAACATTCTCAGAGATGAACAAAACCTGAAAGAATTTATCAACTCCAGATCAGCTCTTTAAGAAGTTTTGAAGGTAGTTCTATGCCAAGAAAATTAAAGATAGAAATAAGAGAATAAAAAACAACCAAGAATATACTCAATGTAACGGAAGGGACATGTTTGAAAATATTGATAATAACATTGAATGTTAATGGTTTAAATTCTTTAATCAAGAGACACAGACTGGCTGAATGTAAAAACAAAACAAAACAAACAAAAAACAAAAAACAAAAAACAAAACCTTCCATCTGCTGCTTACAAGACATCTATCTCATGGATAAAGACACACATAGACTAAAAGTGGAAGGCTAGAAAAAGATATTCCATGCAAATGGAAACCAAAAAAGAGGAGGAGTTATGATACTGATTTTAGAAAAAAATTAATTTAGGACAAAAACTTTAAGAAGAGACAAAAAGGGCATTATATAATATTTAAAGGGATAATTCATCAAGAAAATATAATGCTTATAAATATCTATGCACCCAATTCAAGAGCACCCAAATATATTAAGGAAAGACTGCTAGATCTAAAAGGAGAGATAGACTGCAACCTACTAATTACTGGGGATCTCAAAACCCCATTATCTCCATTACACAGATCAACAAGAGAAAAAGAAAGCAAAGAGATCCAGGACCTAACTGATACCATAAATCAGATGGACTTGACAGACATCTACAGTACTTTCCACTCTTCAAAATTTTCACCCTCTTTGGTGGTCACGTAAAAATTTTAGGATTTTTTTCAATTTCTCTGGAAAATGCCACTGGAATTTTGATTGGGATTGCATTTGTAGATCCTTTTTGATAGTATGGGCTTTTTAACAATATTAATTCTTTCAATCCATGAACTCAGGATATATTTTTCTATTTATTTTCATCTTATCTAATTCCTTTCCTCAGTGTTTTTTAGTTTTCATTGCACAAATCTTTCATCTTTTTGGTTAAATTTATTCCTAAGTATTTTATTCCTTTGATGCTATTGTTCATAAGATTGTCTTCTCTTTTTTTAAAGCTTTTTCTTTAATTTTAATTCTAATGAATTAATTTACATTCATTCACTGAGCATCATCACAGTATTCAAAATGTGATTTCCCATACAGAATACATTGCATAGTGGCTTAATCATACATGTTATCATTGATAATTTTCCATTTCTAGTTTCATATATATACTTTTCTTTATTTGTTTGTTTTCCCCCTATTTCTCACCCTCTGCCATTCCTCACCCTCCTCCCACACTATCTCAGGTGCCCATAGTTGTCTTCCATTTCTTTTTTCTCCCACATTTTGTTGATTCACAAAATTTCTTAAATAATCTAACTATTTTCAATATTTCAATAGCAAGTTCAGCTAATATATACATATCTGTGAAAACATGTCTGACTTTAGGTGTGAAACTCTGAGTAGAATGAATATACTATAAGGTAGCACCTAGCTGATGCTATATAGCTTACTATGTGGGGTCTTGGGCATGCACACACAGAAGCCCGGTGTGAGTTTAAGCCACTGGGTCCAGGACTCGAACAATGGTCAACTACATGTGAGTCCAGTGACAAAGCCATTACACTAACTGCTGGTCCCAATAATCTACTTTCAATAGCAAGTTCAGCTGATATGTACATATCTGTGAATACATGTCTGATTTTAAGAGTGAAACTCTGAGTAGAATGAATATATTATAAAGTAGCACTGAGCTGATGCTATATAGTTTACTACTGTCATTAAATAGGTATTTTTAATATTTTTTTAATTTCAAGAAAAGCAGTTTTAGCTTTAATAAATAAAAGAAATGCTAAAGAACTTTGTGTAAATCTTAAAGCCAAGAAACAGGTTAGGATTCTGTTCAAACAGTAAGTACATGAACCTATCAGCAGCTTGAGACAGGATAAAAATCCTTATAACCGAAAAACAAAGCCCGACCTAATATGATCTATCCTGGAGAATGTTCCATGTGCACTTGAAAAGAATGTACATTTTGTAGTTGTAGGATGAGATGTTTCATACATGTTCATTAGGACCATTTGATCTGTAGTGTTGTTCAAGTTTGCTGTTTCCTTGTTGATTTTCTTCCTAGATGATATATACATTGTTTTTTTGTGTGTGTGAGCCATTTTATTAATTTTTTTTATTTAAATGTGTTTATTTACATTCATTCACTATACATCATTACAGCATACAAAATGAAATTTTTCCATCCAGAATATACTGTATATTGGCTCAGTCAAGCACATCAATATATGTGTTATCATCAACAACTAATTTTCCATTTCTTGTTTCCTGTATATTTTGCTTTTTTCCCCATCCTTGATTCCCTATCTCTCACTCTCTGCCATCTCCCACACTCTCGCTGGTATCTATGGTTGCTTTCTATGCCTTTCCACCCCACCACAATTTATTGATTCACTAAAGATCTTAATTAATATAAATATTTTGAATAGCAAGTGCAGCTGATATATACGTATCCATGAACAAAAGTCTGACTTTAGGCATAAACCTCAGTGAGTAGAATGCACATATTGTAAAGTAGACCTACCTGGGGCTATATAGCTTACTTCAGTCATCAAATAGGTGTTTTTAATGCATTTTTTTTTAATTTCAAGAAAAACAGTTTTCATGTTTTTTTCTTGAAACTTTTAAAAATGAACTAATTTACATTCATTCCCTAAGCATCATCACAGCATACAAAATGTGATTTCCCATCCAATGATACATACATTGTTGAAAGTGAGGTATTAAAGTCTCCTATTATTATTGTATTGCTACCCATATATCCTTTCAGTTCTGTCAATATTTGCTTTTCATATTCAGTTGTTCCAACATTGAATACACATATATTTACATTTTTTATTTTCTCTCTATTAATTGACTTTTATTGGTATATTATGACTTTATTTGTATCTTGTGACAATTTTTGACTTAAACCCTAGTTTTTCTAATGTAAGTATAGCTCCCTTGCTCTTTTTCTGGTTATCATTTCCTTGAGATATTTTTTTCCAACCTTTCATTTTCATCTTATGTAGATCCTTAAAGTTCATGTGAGTTTCTTGTAATCAGTGTGTAGGTGGAACTATTGTTTTTTTAAATCATTCAGCTACTCTATGTTTTTTTACTGGAGAATTCAGTTCATTTTTATTTAAATTAATAATGGGTAGGCAAGGTTTACCATGGTCTTTAATCAATTGTTTTCTAACTGATTTATAGTTCATTTGTTCTTTTCTTGCTTGCTTGCTATCTTTTGTGATTTTCATCACTTTTTTGTAGTGGTATGCTTTGATTCCTTTCTCATTATCTTTTGAGTTTCTACTACAGATTTTTCTTCCCAAGTTTTTTTCCTTTGTTCTTTCCTTAAGGGTTATATAAAACATAGAAATCTGTTTTAAGTTCATAACAACTTAACTTAGATGAAAATAAAAAAATTTACACTTTTACTTCTCTCCCCTATTTTATATTATGAATGTCACAATTTACATATTTTATATTGTATATTCATTAATAAATCATTATAGTTATTTTTAATACTTTTATATTACCTTTTATAGTCAAATTAAAAGTGATTTGGGCACCATTGTTATAGTATTAGAATATTCTGTATATGACTATACTCTTACCTTTATAGTGACTCATACTTTCATATGTATTCATGTTGTTCATTAGAATTTGTTCATTTCAATTCAAGGAATTCCTTTAATCATTTCCTATAATGCAGGTCTACTGGTGATGAACTCCTGTTTTTGTTTGCCTGGGAAAGTCTTTATGTATCCTTTATTTCTAAAGGACAGTTTTGCTAGGTATAGTATTCTTGGTTGCCTATTTTGCCTGTTCACGCTTTGAATATATCATCACACTCTCTCCCAGCCTGCAAAGTTTCTGCTGAAAAATCTGCCTATTGTCCTTTTAGTGTTTTCCTATATCCACAGTGCAAAGACCAGTCCTGACATTTAGTAGATGTTCAATAAATAGTGTTGTTGTTTATGTAATTATTTTTACATTTGATAAATGTCAGTTTGTTTCAAATAAAGCTAACTTCTATTTGGGCATTGCCTTTTATTGGATACAGATATTGCACATTTATTATTTCATTTAATTTCTTAGCTACTTGTTAAATTAGGTAGATTACAAATTAATAATCATTTTCTTATATACTAAGGAATTAAGAATCTGATAGGGAAAACATATGTTTTAAAGCACACTATTAGTAAGCTGCAGAATCAATATAAGAATAGTTCTGTTATTTGTCCAAGGAACATTTATATGCTGTTTCTAGAGCTGGATAAATGAATAAACTGAAGCTTATGGTATACAGCAATGTAGTAGATGTTTATCTAATATTTGAAATTCACCCAGGAATTATACATTTCAGGAATTTCTTCAAGAATTTTTCAGTCATTTGCAGAACTCTATTTTTGAGGAGCTCATGAATTCTTTTCACTCATTGCCTGGAACTATTTTGTAGATTCATCCTCTTAAAGAAATGTACATCTGCATTGCAATCAATGCTTATTGCCTACCTAATATGCATAAGAAAATGTGTTAATTGATATGTAGAGTACTGCCATTTTCTCCATCTGGAACATTCTTCCCCAATATAAGTATTCTATTCCATCTCATCATTTGGATCTCTGTTCATATGTCTCATTCTCAGAAAGGCCTTTGCTCAATTCCTCATCATAATGATTCAGCTCTCTCTCCTTTCTTTCTCTAACTCATCCTTTCTTTTCACCTTGGTTAGTTTTCTTTATACTACCTATAACCTCTTCAAAGGATATAATTTATTTGTTATTTAATTATTGTAAGTCTTCCTCATTGGAAGCATAGTTAGTTTCTAGCACAGGCTGTCTGAGCTGGTTCTACAGAAAGGAAGCCCCATCTCATGTAAGCTATCTAACGTGGTTTTACTGGGAGCATCTCCTCACAGAGAAGAGCTATGAGTCCTACCGTCCTGAACCAGTTGAAGCCTGCAGAGAATGAGGGGAATCAGACCCTCACTGAACTTTGCTGCACTTTCACTCGTTATAATACTAAATCCTCCAATGCAGGAGAAGCTACAACCCTATTTATATAGCATGCCATGTATGGAGAAGCCTGATCAGTCACCATGCTTGTGCCTATGGGAGCCTGCCTTTCCATACTTGATCCATAGCCCTGCCTAGTTTTCTTAAATAAAAGCTTTAATGTCCCATGCTTCGGGGACAGACTGCTTTGGGAATATCACTGGTGTTCACTTTCTGTCTGACTTGTAATAAAAAGTGTTATTTGTATAAATCAACTTGGCATGGTTTATCAGATTGACTCCTGCCAAGCACAGGGGGATCCTCTTTTGGGTCACTTACAGAATGGCAGCTTCATGAGGGCAAAGCTTTTGTCTTTTTTTTATGTCTGAGTCTCTAAGGCCTAAAATAGTGCCTGGTACATAGAAGAAATTCAGTAAAAACATATTGATTGAAAGACTACCCATATTGTGCTTTTATGCTCCTAAGCATTAATCACAATTTTAATTAAATTATAATGGTGTATACATTTATGCATTCTTCTACTGAAACATAAAATCCAGGGTGACAAACCACATTCCATCTGAAGTCCCCTGCCCAGTCCAGGGTTTCAGAACCAGTGTTGACTCTGCCCAGCATCTCCAACCCAATCCTGCAGTTTAAGAGTTAGAAGATAGCCAAAGTTTCTCTTTCTTGTGCTAATTTTTCAGTGTCCTTCCCCCACATAGGAATAGAAGGATAGCAAGCCCTTTAGCAGCCAATTTCTACCTAAAGCCCCCTGCACAATCTGAGAGCAAGGGCTGATTCAACCACAGCATCTCCAGCCTGTTCCTATAGTTTCAGTGTTAAAAGACTTCTCCCACACAGAAACTAGAGAGGTCTTGGTATATAGGAGCCAAATATCTGAACACTGTGAGGCTCTGGAGGAATCTTCACCCCACAATGAACCCACCAGTAAAAAGAGAGAAATTTCTTATTGTAAATCTAAACCCACGATTCTTGCTATGGATACATTACAAAACACAGTAGAAGATAGAAAATGGCACAGAATCAAGTCACTACAAAGGGAAGTACATGAGCACACAATTATAAAAATCAACTCCAAAGAATGAAAAAGAAGTGAATACATCACCTAATGACTAAAAATCACAGAAAAGCCTCATATATGACAAAACCAGGAAATATTTCTCTAACAATGGAACACAATAGTTCATCTCCAGTCATGGAAAAGACAGAAGAAATCACTGAAATGTCAGAAAAAGAATTCAGAGTATTTATCATTACTAAACTTAATGAGATGCAAGAGAAAATAGATAAACAAATCCAAGAGATGAGAAAATTATTCTGTGACTTGAAGGAGGAACTCCATAAAGAGATAGACACCATAAAGAGGAATCAAGCAAAACGTCTAGACTGTAATACAAGAACTCGAAACCTCCCTCAACATTATTTTTTGCAGATTTGATCAGATGGAAGAGGATCTCTGATTTAGAAGAAAAAGCTTCTGACTTAGACAAAGGCACCAGAAAGAATGAAAACATAACCAATGTGTGGGAAATACTACAATAGATATCATTAAATGCCTGAATATCTGAATAATTCCTATTCCAGGAGGTGAAAACTTCAGAAACATTCAGACATCCAAACCCAGGAAATACAAAGAACACCAAATAGAAACAATATATGAAGATCCTCCCCTGGGCACATTATAGCCAGATTGGTCAAAATCAAAGACAAAGACTAGATTATAAAAATGGCAAGAGAGAAAGCCCAAGTTACGTCAAAGGTTATCCTATTAGGCTAACATCAGACCGCTCCACTGAAACAATCTAAACAAGGAAATAATGGGAAGATATATTCAAAACAGTAAAAGAAAGATGATTTCAACCAAGAATACTATAATTGGCACCATTATTCTTAAAATGGAAACAAAAAATAAAATCATTTTCAGGTAAACAAAAATTGAAAGAATTTACTAACATTAGACCAGCTCTTCAAGAAGTACTAAAAGGAGTACTATATCAGGAAAACTAGAGACAGACAGAAATGAATAATGCAAAATAATCAAGGAAATAGCTTACAAAATGACAGGGATAAATCTGCACATATCTATAATAACACTGAATGTTAATAGATTGAATTCTCCAATTAAAAGATATAGACTGGATGTGGGTAATAGGGGTTGGAGGGAGGGGATCAAGGAAAAAACAAAACATTTAATAGACACAAAAATAAAAAGTTATATGTTAATGATAATGCATATGGTAATGTCTTTGACACAACTAATATGCACTGTACTCATGCTGGGAAAAAGCATGTTGCACACTGAAAAGATGTACAGTGTTTAAATGTAAATAAAATATAAAGGACCAGCAGATGGTGTAATGATCATGTTGTTGGACTCCCATTTAATCGACCATGGTTTGAGACCTGAACCCGGCAACTTAAAACTCACACTGGGCACATGTACGAGAGTGCCCAAAATCCTGAAAGGAGAATGGAGGAGAAGGGATTACTCTATAGCCATCCCCTTGAGGGATGACTTGTCAATTTCTGTCTCTCTATCTCTCTGTCAAGCACACATGTCTTATAGCAAAAATCTCTCTCTAAAAAATAAATAAAAATAAATAAAATTTTTCAAAAAGTCTAATGGAGGCACAGCAATTAGCCCCAAAGCATTCACAGACAAACTTGGCCATTGTTCCAAGAAATTGCTGAGGAGCAGGAGATAATGTCATCCAAAGAGTACCTTATTACAAAGACACTCAAGAGCAATAGAATGGTCCGGGTGGCCCTTTATCCTGGAGTTGTCTTTGAAGATAGGTTGATATAAAGATGGTAAAATATCTGTTTAGATTGTATAAGAGAATCACTCTGCAGCCAATGCAAAAGGGCATGAATTCTATCAGGAAAACATTCTGAAATATCTCCAGTATAAAAAATATGTACCTGAAGAAGCTACTCATGGAGCAAAGGGAGCAAGAGTAAGTGAGAAATAGAAAACTAATAGAGTTCACATCAGGAGTAGCAACGGTGGGGAGTAAGCTGTCACTACTAATGAACAGATAGAAGAGTAAGAGAAAAAAAAAAAAAAACAGGTTGCAATTTGAGGATTTTTGTTGAATTTTGCCGACTACAAACTTCTGGGCCTTCATGTGGTGACCTGGAAGACACATGGCAGGCAGTTTGTACAAAAGGAGAGGCCCCTCATAAACCTACACATTAAATGGATAAATAATTTACTTTTAATCACATTTCCCAAATTCTGAGGCCCCCAAATATCTGTACTCATGAATTCCAGATATTTAGCAGCATGACTGAGTGGATTAGGGCCAAGTGACTAGTGACATGGTTAATAGACTTGGGACTGTGCTCAGGAAGGAATGTGAAGACATGAAATAGTATGACAGAGTTGGCTGTGCTACCAGTGCCAAGTTGAGGGAAGAAGCCATTTCTAATAATATGACTGAAAATTTTGTTTTTACTCATCTCCATGGGAAAAGAAACACATAGAAAATGAAGAAAAAAGTCAATGAGAATTATCTTTTTTTTTTTCTTTTTTGGAGAGATTTTCACTATAGGGGGCGTCGCTCGCCAGACAGACAGAGAGAGACATAGAGACAGAAAGCAAGAAATCACCCCCCAGGGGGGATGGTCACGCCACAATCCCTTCTCCTCCATTCTCCTCTCAGGATCTTGGGCACGCACGCACACACACCCAGTGTGAGTTTAAGCCACCAGGTCCAGGACTCCAACTGCAGTAGACTACATGGGAGTCCAGCGACATAGCCATTACGCTAACTGCTGGTTCCCGAGAATTATCATCTTTATTGGAAATATTTCCACCTTCAGCATCGTCAGTCATTTTTATTGACGCTATTGCTGTCATCAAAATATGTGGATTAACCTTAATGCATTTTTTCATCTCTCAGTACTCAGTTTTACCTTCCCATCCTACAGGAAACTATCCCCATGTATTCCAAAATCCAAGAACTTCCCAAATCATGATTGGAATATGCATCACCCCATTGTTAGATTCCCTTTGTTGTATTAATTTTACTTTAAATGAAAATGTGCCTTACTTTATGAAAAATTCTTTCTTATTTTTATGTTTTTGTGAATTTTTTCAAGAGCAAGTTTTCTGTCTTATTTTCTTTGTATCTATGTCAACCTGATAAAGTGCTGGGTATATTTTTAAATCTCTACAATTTAGTAACATGGAGTGATAAAAATTGTATTAATACAGAAACAAATTTTTCAGAGTCAAGCTTGTTAATGAAATAAACCACCCACAGAGCGATACAAAAAAAAAAATACAGGGGGACATGAATTGTGTTCTTCTTGTTCATTGCATTTGGATTAAATGGAATAGATACCACAAAACTTTTACTGCCTATTCTCGGAAAATCTAGAGGTTTAGTCCCTATATGGAAGAAAAAATATGAGAAAATACAATTATAGTTTAATATTTAAATAACAGATCAAGACAAAATAAAAGTAAGAAAAAATTTATGCTGAAGGGCATGTGCAATGGGAGGAGAAAAATCACCCCTCCCCACCACTACCACCACCAAGACCTGATCACATCACAATCCTTTTTCCTCCAATTCTTCATCCTTCAGAATCCCGGGCCTGTGCACATGCACTTGGCATGACTTTTCAACTATATGGGGCCAGAACTTGAACTTTGGTCAGCTGTATGGAATCCAGCTTCCTCTGTACAGTGACCTAACTGCTGCATTACATAGCTGACCAAACAAAATCTAATATATGATAGGCGCTCAAATTTATTAATGTTATTACAAATAGTATCAGATTACATACCAAATATTTGTTGAATATGCATTCTTAGAAGTATTAAAAGAACAATGTAGGGACCAGCAATTAGGTATGTTGCTGGACTCCCACGTAGTTGACCACAGTTCGAGTCCCGGACCTGGTGGCTTAAAACTCATGCTGGGGGCAAGTGCATGCGTGCCCAAGATCCTGAGAGGAGAATGGAGGAGAAGGGATTGTGGCGAGGCCATCCCCCCTGGGGGGTGATTTCTCGCTTTCTGTCTCTCTGTCTCTCTCTCTCTGCCTGGCGAGCGCATGCGCCCTATAGCAAAAAAACTCTCCAAAAAAAAAAAAAAAGAATAATGTAGGATGGAGCCATCACAGAGGGCTCACATACAAGGTGGAGTTCAAGTATTTTAAAGGTAAGGACTTTTACAAGGAAAAAGGAAATTTATTAGAAGAGCATTTAGATAGTTGCAGCAAAGGGTCACCATTATAGGAAAGTAGTAGGAGTACAGGGAAATTGAATTGCCCAACAACTTGAAATTCAGATTTTTAAATCTGAACTTAATTCTCTGGTGACAGCTGGTAGAAGAACAAGAAAGGCTTTTAATCAACTTAGTAAAAACATAAGTGATATTTTAGAGATAATTAAAGAGGCATAGTTCTATAAATATAGTAGTACAAACTGAAGGAATGAAAATGAGATAACAGACCAGAAATGATATAAGTAGCAAACACTTTCAATGGAAACTTAAAGGCAAGTAATGAAGTGAAACACACTATTTTCCAAATAAAAAGTGAAACCCTAGAAGATTTCCTGACTTGCTACTCAAGGACAATAGCTGATCTGCTATACTCAAAGCAGGGATCTCTCAAGTTTCTTCTAAGCAGATTCCATGTCTAGATATTTCCCAGCTATTATATCCTATCAATTCTCCAGGATTGTCTGAGTGCTAGTCTTAAAAAGCAAAGGGCGGGAGGGGGGCAATGGTGTGGTGGTTAAGAGTGCTGAATTCCCACATGACCAGTTGCTGTTGGACTCCCAGATCTGACGGCTGGCTTTCTCACTTTGTCTCTCTTTCTCTCTCTCACTCTGTCCCTCTCTGGTCAAAATTAAAATAAATAAATAAAATAATTCTTAAAAAAAGGCAAGTGGGATTGTCAAAGCACTTACATTATTTATTAAAAATAAATAACAATAATTTGGGGCTGGCAGGTGATGTGATGGTTATAGGCACTGGACTCCCACATGGTCGACCATGGTTTTAATCCTGGACCTGGTGGCTTGCTTTCTCATTTTCCCTCTTTCTCTCACTTACTCTCACTCTATCTCTGGTCAAATTTGAAAACTAAATAAATATTAAATAAAATGATTCTTTAAAAATAAATAATAATTTATATGCTTCTGGTCAATAGCACTTATTTTTAAAAAGCATGGTACAGTGAGGGAGGAGAGAAGGCAATGAGAGACAGAGGGAGGGAATTAGGGGAAAAAGAAAGAAAAGAGAAACATTTAACAGACATAAAAGTGTAAAATTATGTGTTAAGGATGATGTGTATGGTAATATCTTTGACAAGGCTAATATGTAGGGTATTCATGCTGGGAAGATTCCTTTTATATTATGCAAAGATGTACAGTGATGATATGCAAACAAAACAAAACAAAAAGCCATGGTAAGTATTTATTATTTACATAGCTGTTTAAAACACTCTTATTCCTGGGACCAGCAGTTAGTGTAATGGCTATGTCGCTGAACTCCCATGTAGCCGATGGTGGTTCGAGTCCCAGATCCGGTGGCTTAAACTCACGCCGAGCGCATGTGCGTGTGCACCCAAGATTCCGAGAGGAGAATGGAGGGGAAGG
>NW_006202806.1:1173600-1177595 GCF_000334495.1 Tupaia belangeri chinensis
AAAAGTAAAAAAAAAAAAAAGATTAAAAAAACATTTTTATTCCTATTTTCAGAAGAGAAAACTTCTGTCTGGTCCATGGTCAGAACTCCAATTAAAGGTAAGAATGAATGGAAAATTATTCTCAAATAAATGAACATATGTATAAACACGTAAGACATCACCCTCTCTTAGAGAAAATGGAAACAGTGTTAAATAATATAACTTACAAATCTCTTACAAATGTTTACGCTCTCTCAGAGCCAAAAAAAAAGAGACACAAGAGGATGTCAAACGAAAGGACTTGTTAAGATTGATTCCAGAGGTCAGTAGGTCCCGTGGTAGTTAAGGCGTTGTACTCCCACATGGTCCACCATGGTTAGAATCCTGAACCTGGTGGCTTATGTTCTCACTTTCTCTTTTTCTTTCTGTCTCTCTTTGCTGAATTTAAACAAGTAAATAAATTAAATTAAAGTAAACAAATAATTCCTTAAAAAATCCATTCCATTGTAAAAAGAATATCTTTTGTCTATAGTTGATGATATAAAATAATATGTGTAGGTACTTCAAAAATTGTAGACAACATAATGTAATGTTCAATGTTGAAGAATACGAATGTCTGTATTTTACACACTTTATGGATACTTTGTAAAATGATACTGTACCTCACCAAGATGTACAGCAATTGTACATAAACCAGAAACCACAATAAAAAAATGAAGAGAACAAAAGTTCATAAAAAGATGGAATTAAAGTCCAAATTTATTTTGGTACAAAAATGTTGAACTTCATGCATAGCTTTTATCGTAATGCACACTTCCATGAATTTTTGAAGACTCCTTAGTATTTGGTAAGGAGGAAAGACCTAAGAACCAACTATCTTAGCTATTCTTCTAATTTGTGCTAAAATTTGGCCCATGAATCTGAAGATATTACTTATGTTGTAATTTTTTGTAGAGATAGTTTGAAGTTATGTTTCATAGCAAACCACAGACTAATTCAGTCTGGTTAGGGTATGACAGTAAATGCCAATGGAAGAAAGGCACGATTCACTGCTTGAGGTAGAGATTATAATTCCACAGGAAGGACATTGCAATTTAGCCTGAAGTAATGTACTACAATGGCTTTTATTATTTCGGAGTTGCATCTCTGATTATCATAAATTTTACTCAAAGATAAAACATTCTAATGATTGCAATTATTTGGAGTAGCTTTGTAGAAATGTTCTTTTGGAATGAAAAGAGAAATTTTTACACTGATAATAAGTGTTACTATATTAAAAGCAGTAGCTTTTTTACTAACTGTGAAATTGAAGCTGATTCCACTCGCTTTTAATTTTTATTAAGATTATAATACGTTTACTTATTTTATCATTTAAAGATCATTATTATGTCATTGTTCTTTTATTTATTTTAGCAACTTCAGAGAAAGGTCTCTTGATTTATGAATTTATTACAAATTAATTAAACATAACTCCAAGGAGATCATAAAATATTGAAAGTACTTTAGGGAAGGGGAAAATGCCAGAAGAAATCTAACTTCCTTCTGGTTTTCACCTACTTCATCCCACCATATTTGCTCGTGGAAATCAGCCCCTTGTTGCTCTGAACATTGTTTAATACTCATTAAATGGCTTTGTTTAAAACAAATTTATTTTATCATCTTAATTTTGAGGAGAAAATGAGTGAGAAAAGAACAATTTTGACATCAATTTTTCTTGGTGCCAGATTAGCATTGCTTTGAGGGTTGTGTTCTTAATGCTGACAAACACATACAAATCTTCACATTTATTCCAAGGGTCATACTTTTTTATGGGTCTATAAATCCTCTGTGCCAGCCTGTTTCAATTATACTTTTCAATTTTCAAGCCATTTGTTCTGCCTGTGTGGATAGGTGATTCTACAGAGGCTGAGTCATTTCTGATTACTAGACACCACTTTACTTTCCTTGTTATGTTACAAATGATAGAGGAGGTTTCATGAATGTGTAATATGGTATGTAATATCAGAGGAAATTGCAGGAAGCCTTACACAGCTGTGCACAAGCCCCAGGATTCAAGGTAGCACTTTCTAAAGTGGGAAGGAATTTTTGTGGAATGTTCAGTACATTCCATGATGGCTGGATGAATCATTTTTTGTTTACTCCCAGGACAACTATGAGCCTTTATTTCTTGTGACAGAATTAGAACATGATTTTAGAGTGTGTTTCTAAAAGGAATGAAAGATAATATTAAGTGAGTTGAGTTAATTAACTTTAAATATTATTTCTATAACTGAAGCTACACCCAAAAACTTATTCCCTCTCCACCAAAACACGGATATCAGAAGCAGATATTTCTATACAATTGTTTGTAGACTTCTAAATATTTCGAAGAACTGGGTTACAGTTAGTTACGATATTGCATATTTCTTTTTACCCTTTTTAAATACTATAATCTATGTAATTAAATGGCTGTCCCTTTTTTGTTTATTGACTTTCTGGAAATTTAGAGGTAGATTTTTGGCTCATCTGTGACAAATATGCTAGAGTCAAAAAGTTTTAAATTACGTTTTTATTGAGATATTACACCCATAAAATTAAGTGCCCAAATTTTTTTTTTTTGAGAGGCTTTTGTTACAGGGCATGTGCACTTGCCAGAGAGACAGAAAGCGAGAAATCACCCCCCCAGGGGGGATGGCCACGCCGCAATCTCTTCTCCTCCATTCTCCTGTTGGGATCTTGGGCACGCACACGTGTCCGGCGTGAGTTTAAGCCACCGGGTCCAGAACTTGAACCGCAGTCGACTACATGGGAGTTCAGCAACATAGCCATTAGGCTAACTGCTGGTCCCAAGTGCCCAAATCTTAAGTGTATACATTGATACATTTTATTATAGTAAATTGCTTTGAGGGTTGTGTTCTTAATGCTGACAAACACATACAAATCTTCACATTTATTCCAAGGGTCATACTTTTTTATGGGTCTATAAATCCTCTGTGCCAGCCTGTTTCAATTATACTTTTCAATTTTCAAGCCATTTGTTCTGCCTGTGTGGATAGGTGATTCTACAGAGGCTGAGTCATTTCTGATTACTAGACACCACTTTACTTTCCTTGTTATGTTACAAATGATAGAGGAGGTTTCATGAATGTGTAATATGGTATGTAATATCAGAGGAAATTGCAGGAAGCCTTACACAGCTGTGCACAAGCCCCAGGATTCAAGGTAGCACTTTCTAAAGTGGGAAGGAATTTTTGTGGAATGTTCAGTACATTCCATGATGGCTGGATGAATCATTTTTTGTTTACTCCCAGGACAACTATGAGCCTTTATTTCTTGTGACAGAATTAGAACATGATTTTAGAGTGTGTTTCTAAAAGGAATGAAAGATAATATTAAGTGAGTTGAGTTAATTAACTTTAAATATTATTTCTATAACTGAAGCTACACCCAAAAACTTATTCCCTCTCCACCAAAACACGGATATCAGAAGCAGATATTTCTATACAATTGTTTGTAGACTTCTAAATATTTCGAAGAACTGGGTTACAGTTAGTTACGATATTGCATATTTCTTTTTACCCTTTTTAAATACTATAATCTATGTAATTAAATGGCTGTCCCTTTTTTGTTTATTGACTTTCTGGAAATTTTGAGGTAGATTTTTGGCTCATCTGTGACAAATATGCTAGAGTCAAAAAGTTTTAAATTACGTTTTTATTGAGATATTACACCCATAAAATTAAGTGCCCAAATTTTTTTTTTTTGAGAGGCTTTTGTTACAGGGCATGTGCACTTGCCAGAGAGACAGAAAGCGAGAAATCACCCCCCCAGGGGGGATGGCCACGCCGCAATCTCTTCTCCTCCATTCTCCTGTTGGGATCTTGGGCACGCACACGTGTCCGGCGTGAGTTTAAGCCACCGGGTCCAGAACTTGAACCGCAGTCGACTACATGGGAGTTCAGCAACATAGCCATTAGGCTAACTGCTGGTCCCAAGTGCCCAAATCTTAAGTGTATACATTGATACATTTTATTATA
>NW_006202806.1:1177682-1189654 GCF_000334495.1 Tupaia belangeri chinensis
TCTGCGTCCAGGATTCAAACTGTAGAGTTGATCATTTGGGATCCAGCGCCTTAACTATCATACCACTAGCTGGCCCAAATTAAATGATTTTTATACCTATGAATTCAGCATCCAGCACATAATAGAGAATAATTCCAGAATTCTAGAATGTTTCCCCAATGTCCTTTCCCTATCAGTATCACACAAAAGATAACCACTGTTCTTTCATAAATGTGAAATTTTGTGTTCAACTTACTTTATACTATATGAATATATCTTGCTTTTGTTTTGACTTATTCTTTTCTTAATTTTAAATATTTTCTTGATTTATTTTATTCATAAGACATCTTAAAATCTTCACTTGGATCCAGATGAGTCACAAAAATATCCTTAAGACAGGAATTAACTTGTCAAACTAATGAGGAAATAAGACTGAAAAGGAAGGTAGGAACTTTTAAGTGCAATTATGGATACACTTTTGCCACTGCCAGGGTATCAGTAATAAAGATGAAGTACGAATATAATCATGCTTTATCAGTTTCAAAAGACAGCCTCCCCCCATGCATATTTTTCTTTAAAAAAGTACCATCAGATTTAATCTGTATATCAAAAATATGATTCTTGAATATTTCTGCTTTAAATCAAGGTGGAGTAATGTAACCTGCCCAAACTAACCTGGATGGCAGAGACTTGGTGCTGACTGCTGGTTGGAGGGTACATGCACTCAGGAAGGCTGAGTGACCTGGATTCGGCCCCCATGCCTGGCAGGGAGTATGGATGCCGGCTGCAGCAGAACAACCAACTGGAATAGTACCTGTTTTAATAATGAATGTGGTTGAGTTGATCAATCAGACCTGCACAATTTTCAGTCCTTCATTTGCATATATGGACCTGAATGAAACTTTAGAGGGAAACATTTCTGTATAAAAACCCAACCCAAAACCTATTTGGATAGACAGCATTTTGAGTAGATCTACTTGTCTCCCTGATGTCACTTGTAATAAAACCTTCTTTCTGGACAAACTTTGTTGATAAGTTTCACTTTTCTGGTGGCCAGCAACTGCTCCTGGTCTGTACCTGCTTGGTTTGGTAATAGTAACAGGGACTGGGTTTACTAATCTTCCTGAAATAATAAAAAAGCGGGCAATATGTTGGAAATATTGAAAGATGGCTGATACTGGAAAGAAACAAAAAAGAAAAGAAACAAAAAACAGTGTACAAAGAGGGACCTAGAAGGAGCTAAGCAGACACCCTGTATTGAAGAGACAGAGATGAGAGTCTTGGGAAACCAAGGTAGCTAAATTCATAGAGTAGGTTATCTAGGGAAGAGATAGATGAACAGAGAGAAAACCTTAGGCATCCACAGAGGTGCCTATTGGAGTATTCACTTGGCTGAATACTGATGTAAAGAGAAAACCTTAGGGGTCCACAGAGGTGCCTCTTGGAGTATTCACTTGGCTGAATACTGATGTTTATGCACGTGAGGAAATGACAAAAGGCCTTATATATTCTGTATCTCTTTTTGTCGTGCTCTGGTCCTTAGGAAGAAGCTCCTTATGGACTTCATCTAGTCTTTCTTGCCTTTGACTTCTGGTTAAGTTTAAACAGTGGGTGGCACTTCTGTAAGTTGGGCAGAGAGGAGGACAGAGATACTGGTGTGTTTCTTGCCATTCCTTCTATGCCTCCTTGAAGTTCTACAGTCATTAAACTCATTTTATTCCAAGTGTGGTCCTAGCACCAGCAGCATCAGGAGCACCTGGGAGTTTGTTAGAAATGCAGACTCTCTTGCTCACTCCAAGGTTGCTGAGTCAGAATCTTTATTTAAATATGATGCCCAAGTCTGTTTCATATGCATGTTCAGGGATAATCTCTCTTCTAAGGCTCCAGGTTTTACCTAGTTAGGGCAACATTTTTTTCCTTTTCTTGCCTTTTCCAGCATCATAGTGACTACCTCAATATCTATGTTGATAACTATATACATACTTTATTACTTTCTCTATTTCTACCTCTTCCTAAAATTCAAAACAGCCTCATGTTTTTAAAAACTATATGGGGAACCAGCAGATGGTGTAATGGTTACGTTGCTGGACTCCTACATAGCCAACCATGGTTGAGTCCTGAACTCAGCGACTTAAAACTCATGTCAGCCGTGTGTGTGTGTGCCCAAGATCTGGAGAGGAGAATGGAGAAGAGATTGTGGTATGGCCATCCCCCCACGGGTTGATTTCTCACTTTCTGTCTCTCTGTATCTCCAGCAAGTGCATGTACCCTGTAGCAAAAATCTGTCTCTCAAAAAAATATATATATATGGAATTTTGCAGCACCTTTTTCTCAGTTACAGTTAGACATCAAATTCTTTACATAGTAATCTCCCAAAAATGCAAATTCAGAATTTTAAAGAAAATATACCATATCTGGCTCACTAGGAACTTTTGTGAATCTGAAAAAAAGAGACATTAGTTTGTACTTATATGCTAATGGGATGGGCAGCCTCTAACTTGGCAACTGGTGATCTTTGCCTCCGGTATTTACACCATTTTATAATACTCTCTTTTTAAGAATGGACAGCATTTATTGATACACTTCTAATGAAGAGAATGTGACAGAAGTGATAAAAGGTGATTTCTGGGAAAAGGTTATAGAAAGAAGGAAATTTTTGTCTTGATGCTGGAATGGGCAGGGATGCTCAGTCCAAAGGACCAGAAATCAGGTCTTTGTCATTTGCCAAAAGAAGACAAAACTTGATGAATAAGGAAAAGAGTTTATTCAGTGAGGTCAACACCTGGGGGAGATCAAACTGGAGTCCATACTATTCCTGTCATTCTAGATATGACATAGAAAACGTATGTAGGGGAAGAGGTACCTCTAAGAACAAAGGGCAAGTTTTTCATTTTCTTGGGCAAAATGACAAGGAGTCAAGAAGGCCTGGTTATTGTCTTTGTCAGAGTCACAGGATCATGGGGAGACCGATACCATTAGGGGGCAAGTACTAAGTATGTAGGACAGGGTGGAATGACTTCAAGGAGAAGCAGTGATTAACAAGGCAGAAGAAGCAAATTGAGGCAGTCAGAAAAACTCTTAGATTCTGGTTCAGAAGCTAAGTGTCCGCAATGCTTGAGCTGATTAAACCTTCTCAGTCAGCCAGTCATATGAAAGGGGGCTTAGTATAGTCCTTCCTCTCCCTATCTCCATAGCCAGGATATTGTTAACTTTGATTAGTTAAGCCTTAGGCTCCATCTATTGGTAGGGAGGTTAGGTCCTCTCAGACTCATTGTGAAATACAAGAAGTTAAATCCTAAGGTTTACTCTATGAAGATGGACTCCAAGACTAAATACAATCTAGAGTCACTTTGGCTCTCCTACAGCTCAAGTACAGTCTTGCATACTCTTTCTTACTGTTTTGTATTCTTGACCTGGGAGGAATCTAGCTTCTGTTTTTCAGGGAGTCTTGCAGAGAGGTTTATCTGGAGGAGGACTGTGGCCACTGATAACCACATGAGTGAGCTTGGAAGTGAATACTCACCCCCAATATTGAGCATCAGATGAAAGATAGTGGCCAAAAAGTCAAAAGCTTGGGCCAGTCCATAAATGCAGTGGTTAAGCACAGTGCGTAAAAAGCCCAATTCCTCGTGGTTAACTGCCCCCAGTGGCTTGAAAATCACATCAGGATTGTATGTGATCCCCAAATCCCAACAGGTATTTCTCTCTCTGTCTCTCTCTGGTGAGCATATGTCACTGGCATTTGTTTTTAAAGGCTGAAAGCTTAACTACAGTTTCATAAAAGAGGCAACAAACTAAGCTCCCCCCACACTCCACATTTACTCTGAGATTATAAATTTTGCTGTGTTTAGCTGCTATGTTTTGGAGTATGTTATTACATAGTATTAGATAGATAATACAACTACGTTATGTTAAGGCACAAAAATAACTTGGGTGCTTTGTTTCTTGAGAATATATTATTTTGCTTATTTTGTGCTTTTTTTTTCTTTCAAGACTTACAGGTTTCTAAAGATTAAGTTTGAAATATATTCGAGATCACTTTTTTAAAAAGTTTATTTTTCTCATGAGAAAGACAGGCACTGTCAGCAGAATCTTGCCATGCTATGATCCTCTGCCCAGCCTCCCAGCCAGAATTATAGGCATGTTTGGGTACATCCGGTGTGTTTAGGTCAATCCAGGATCCAAATTTTGACCATATTATGGCTCCAACATCATGCATTTGCCTGGTTTCAGGGTCACGTTTCTACATCCAAGTAAGCTTTTTAATAAACTAAAGTCCTAATAATGAGTTTAAATATGAATAGTTGAAGAGGCAGAAAACCTGTATAGTTGACTTAGTGAAGATAAGAGCCTTCCAGAGAAAATGTGAAGTTAATGTAACTGAAAAGAGTATATGTCTCCAGAGAAATAAGGAGTGTCTGGTTTGTGCATTATAGAAGTACAAAGAACAGAATTTTATAAGCTGATTTTCCACATAGATGCCAAGATACACTTTTCCTACTTTTCCTTATAATTTTAAGGAAAATACATATAACAGAATAAAGAAAAAGTAAGTAAATAAATAGATAAAAAGAGTAATCCTAATGAACTGACAACATATATGACTACAAAGATAGCTCAATCCTTCTCCCTTCATTAGAAATACAACTTGAAGCTGAAGTTGAAGGAATTTCAAATATCTTTTTCAAATTCAAATAGTTTTCTAAGTAAGCAACCGTAAGTGTTCTCAATTGTGGGAATCATCAATTTTTTTCTTTGATTTTTAATCTCCTGTCTCCTGTTCCCCTCCCTTTGCCTCCAAATTAGGAGAAAGGAGAGCAGTGAAAAATAGAGTTGTAGAAACAAAAGACTAGTCACCCCCAGAACCATGTTCCTTTAGAGGGCAAGATAGACATTGGACATTTAGAGATCTGGACTCCAGTGTAAAAAAGCGTTATCGGGACCAGCAGTTGGCGTAATGGCTATGTCGCTGGACTCCCATGTAGTCAACTGCAGTTTGAGTCCCGGACCCGGTGGCTTAAACTCACACCGGGCACGTGTGCGTGTGTGCCCAAGATCCCAAGAGGAGAATGGAGGAGAAGGGACTATGGTGTGGCCATCACCCCTGGGGGGGTGATTTCTCACTTTCTGCCTCTCTGTCTCTCATTGGCTCTCTGGCAAGCACACACACCCTATAGCAAAAAAACCAAACCAAACCAAAACAAAACCTCTCCAAAAAAAAGGCATTATCTACTTTGCAAACTAAATGACGTGATTGAATGTAAAAAGAACTTTAAATAAAATAAGATTTAAAAAAGCCTTATCATCTTGAGGAAGCTCCTGTTTTTTGTTTTTGTTTGTTTGTTTTTTTCCCTAGAGGAACAAAATCATAAATTGACATGTATCATAAATATAGAGGTAAAAAATAGAAGCTTAGTGCTAAGGATTCTTATGAGGGCAAGAAATACCTCCTCCTGGCCCACTGGTTAAAGAAAAGCACAAATTTAGGAAAAAGGAAAAAGAGATAAGAAAAGGCTTGGTGACAACTGGGTTGGCTAAAGGACTAGAGCAGGGATTCTCAAACTTGTATCAACAGATTCACATAAAGGGCTTGTTAACATACACCCATGTTTCTAATTCAGGTGCCCCAGGTGCAGCCCCCAGATTTACATTTCTAACAAATTTTCAGGTGATGCCTATGCTAACACTCTGCAAACCAGTTTTATAACCATTTGACTGGAGCATTGGGTTTGTTTATTTTTAATATAATCAATGATCTCCAACTTTTATTTGTAGTACTATTGTTTTAAATACTTAATTATGACACACAAGAATTATGTTTGGTGGCTATTAATCCTCCCTCTTTTAGGTTAGGTGGCTATTAATCCTCCCTCTTTCTCTATCTGTTTGAGGAAAACAATTAAACAGGGAGAAGGGATTGCATAATATTAGATGGTGGGTGTTGGCTAATATTTTCCTTCTTACTATTTGTGAAGATAGGCAACATCTTTGGTTAGCAGGAACATTTTGATCAATTATTGATACAGATTAAGGATTCTTTTTAGAAAACTCTTCAGTGGAAACTATCCAAGAAGCTTCTCTATCATGGGATGACTTACTGTAGGATCTGTCCACTCAACTGCATAAAAATGATGTGGAAAGAGAAAGCTATAGGGGCCAGCAGGTGTTATGGTGATTGAGACGCTGGACTTCCATATGCCCGATGGTGGTTCGAGTCCTGGACCTGGTGGCTTGCTTTGGACAATTACCATACTGCCTTGATTGTTGTGGTTTTATATTACATTTTAAAATTACATAGTTTTTTTTTTTGGTTCTTTTTCAATTTTTTGGTTATTTTAGGTCCTTTGTTTTCCTCTATAAATTTTAAGGTCAGGTGACTAACAAAAAACCTGCTGATATTTTGATAAAAGTTGCCAGGAATTTATAGATGACTTTTGGGAAAATTACCATCTTGACAATATTGAGTCTTTCAATTCATGACCACCTCCATTTACCTATGTTCTTTAATATATCTCAAAAATATTTTGTAGTTTTCCATATCAAGTTTTAGACTCTTTTTGTAAATTTATTTCTAAGACGTTTATCTTTTTTTTTTTTTTTGAGAGGTTTTCGCTATAGGGCACATGTGCTCGCCAGACAGACAGAGAGAGACACAGAGACAGAAAGCGAGAAATCACCCCCCAGGGGGGATGGTCACGCTGCAATCCCTTCTCCTCCATTCTCCTCTCAGGATCTTGGGCACGCACGCACATGCGCCCGGCGTGAGTTCTAAGCCACCAGGTCCGGGACGCGAACCGCGGTCGACTACGTGGGAGTCCAGCAACATAGCCATTACGCTAACTGCTGGTTCCCTAAGACGTTTATCTTTTTTGATCTTACAATGACTGAAATTGTTCATTTCATTTTCGGAATGATCATTGCTAATATTAATATATACACTTGATTTTTTTGAGAGACGGATTTTTGCTATAGTGCATGAACTCACCAGAGATGAAGCGAGAGAGAGAAAGAGAGAGAGAAAGTGAGAAATCACCCCCTGGGATGATGGCCATGGAGCAATCCCTTATCTTCCATTCTCCTCTTGGGGTTTTGGGCACACACACACATGCATTCAGCTTGACTTTTAAGCCACCAGCTCCAGGATTCAAAACACAGTCTACCATGTGTGGTAGTTAAGCATCCTAACCACTATGCCACCTTTTGGCCCTTACACTTGATTTTTATAGTTTGATCTGATATACTATAATCTTGCTAAACTAATATATAAGGTTCAATTTTTTTCCTAGATTTATTGAGATTGTTTACTTAAGGTTGGCTTTCTTTCTTTCAAATGTGGATACCTTTGGTTTACTTTTTTTTCTTCGCCTCCTCTTTTCTCACCTTCATTCTATTATTAGAACATTTATGTTGTCCCCTCAAAATTCGTATGTTGAAACCTTATCCATAGAGTGATAAATATTAAGAGGTGGAGCATTCGGAAGGTGAGTAGGTCATGAGAACAGAGTAATCATATATGGAAGTAGTGCCCTTACAAGAAAGAGGCCTGAGAGATCTTGTTTGCCCACCTTCCACCATATAAGGATGAAGCATGAAGGCACAATCTATGAGGAATAGAGGCCCTCAGCAGACACTAAATCTGCTGGCACCTTAATCTTGGCCTTTATAGCCTCTAGAACTACAATCAATAAATTATTGCTGTTTATAAGTTACCCAGTCTAAGGTATTTTGTAAAAACTGTCAAGAGAACTTTCCTTATTCCTTCTGGCAATCAATAAATTACTGCTGTTTATAAGTTATCCAGTCTAAGGTATTTTGTAATAACAACCAAGACAACATCCCTTATTCCTTTTTGCAATATCTAGAACTGCTTAGATTATTGGGTGCACTTCGTTAATTTCCAGAGGGCTGGAAATGTTTTCACTTTTGTTTTAAATCAGTTGTGTTGTGTTCAGCTTTATAGTTGCTTTTATTGCTTTCTTTCTTTTTTTTCCATTGGTTGCATATGCTTGCCTTAGAGGAAAGAAACAGAGAGACAGTGAGAGGGAAAGCGAGAAAACATCCCCCAGGTGGTATGGACATGCTGCCATGCTGCAATCCCTTCTTCTCCATTGTCCTCCAGGGATTTTGGACATGCACAAACAAACACATGCCCAGTGTGGCTTTTAAGCTGCCAGATCCAGGACTTGAACCCCAGTTGACCATGTAAGAGTCCAGCATGTTAACCACTATGCCATCTGCTGGCCCTTATTTTTGTTTTTGTGGAGAAAATTGACTAATTTCCATATTGGCCATAGACAGAAATCCTTCTAATAATCTCTTTTTGAATACTTACGCCTATATTTTCCTTATGTTCTTTTTCAAAGAAAAAATTCTGTCTACAATATTTTTGAGATTATGCAATATAACTTATCCCAAATATTTCTGTATTCCTTTAAGCAGTTCTCTTTTTTAACTTGTATTGGACATCAGCCTTTCCAGTTACTATACATAAGTACTATGTTGATTTATTTCCCATTTATTATTTATCTTTTACTGGAAAGGCTATATGCTGAAGAATAAATGGAAAGAAAATGAAGTGAGCTCTCTATTTTTTTTTTCACATCCTTCCACAAATAGGGCTGTTTTGGGCCCAGCCTAGGTGGTACAATGTGTAGTGTATTGGGTTGAAAGCCACATGTAAAATCATGAGTTCTATTTCCTAGGTTATCCTGAGAACATACTTGGCATGCATGTCAGCACCAAGATCCTGAAGAGCTGGAGGGCTGGGGTAAGGGGATTGCAACATGATGAAACCCTATTGAGGTACTTTCTCCCATTCTATGCATACATACTCTCTATCATTAAAAGTGGGGGGCTGTAGAGAAAGAAGGAGAAACAGGGAGACCCTGCAATCCCAGACATAGAAGATCCAACAGGCAGGTCAAAGCCAAGCTGCTTGGCTTGAGCTCATCAGCAAGGACCACTACACAGCCTGCTGTAGGGGAGGAGAGTCCCTCCAGCCTTCAAGAACCAATACCTGGTCTACCACCTTACATCTACCTTTCAGCTCAATCTCTGTCCCTGTTGGGAGCAGTTAGGTTTGGGTATACAATGAATCAAGCATGTGAAAATAGGGCACTCTGGAGGAATTCTTTCTCTATAACTCCCTTGAAAAAAGAGAGAAACTTCCCTCTGAATACCTAAGCTCTAAGCTCCTACTCTGGATTCCAAAATTCCATCCCATAAGATCTGGCACAGATCTTATGCATATCATAGAGAAGAAGAGGAGCATGCAGCTACAGAAAAAAATACTACTAAGAAGTAGGAAGTAGTGAGTATACCACCAGATGACTAAAAATCAAAGTAGAGCCAAGGAAATAGGAGAAAATCATGTAATACTTTCCCCTCAAAAGACCATCACTCCAAAATACAAGAGATCATAGAAATGTCAGAAAAAGAATTCAGAACATTTATTGTATTAACATTCAACAATATGCAAGAGAAAGCAGAGAACCATCTTGGAGGAATTCTATAAAGAGATAGACACACTGAAAAAGAATTAAACAGAACTTCTTGAGATAAAGAATACATTGCAGGAAATCAAGACCTCCTTTGAAAGTATCAACAGCAGATTACTCCACACAGGAAAAAATATGTCTGACAATGAGGAAAAGACCTCTGATTTAGTCTAAGCAATTGAAAAGAAAAATAACTATTAAAAATGAGGACAATATATGGGAAATCCTGATGCCATTAAATACCCAAATATTCACATAGTATGAGACAGGTAAAGGCGGAGAAACTGTCCTTCATAGTATATTAACTGAAAACTTTCCAAATTTAGAGAGAAGCATGCAGATATCCAAATCTAGGAGATACAAAGGACATCAAATAAATATAAGATCTTCTCCAAGGCATAGCATAGACAAATTGGTAAAAATCAAAGCCAAAGAGAAAATTCTAAAAATGGCAAGAGAGAAGTGCCAAGTTACTTACAAAGACTACCCCATTAGATTAACATCAGATCTCTCAGATGAAACAATACAGTCAAGAAAAGAATGGGAAGACATATTTAAAACTCTGAAATAAAAGCAATTTCAGCCAAGTGTACTACACCCAGCAAGATTATCCTTCAGATGGGAAACAGAAATAAAATAATTCCCAGATAAAAAAATGCTGAAAAAATTCACCAAAAATGAAACCAGCTCTTCTGAAAATATTTAACAGACTACTATGCCATGAAAGCTAAAGAGAGACAAACAAGTAAGAGAACACAAAACAACTGGAAAAAAGAAGGATGAGTTCACACACATATTGATAATAACATTGAATATCAGGACTAAATGTAGATTCAACAATTTTACACACAAGCAGGTTTAAATACTAATCTTCCAATTATCTGATAGACAGTTGTATCCCCATGTTTCAGTTTTTATATTTATTATAGCCATTAGTCATAGTATACAGATAGATAATAGAGAAAAAGCCCAAAGTGTTACAACTGATCTTTGTAAAAGCTATAAATCATCAAATCACTGGCTTTACCATGTCTTTACTTTTATTTATTTATTTTTCTTTCATTTTTTTAAAGAGATTTTTACTATAGGGTGCATGGACTCACCGAAGAGACAGAGAGAAAGTGAAAACTCAGCCACCGCCCCCCCAGGAGAGATGGCCACACTGCAATCCCCTGTGCTCTATTCTGCTCTCAAAATTTTAGGCATGCATGCACATGTGCCCAGCATGAGTTTCAAGCCACTGGGTGTGAGACTAGAACTTTGGTCAGCCATATGGAAGTCCAATGACACCACATGCCATCTGTTGGTCTCCATGTCTTCACTTTTAAACATCTCTTTTCAATTTTGTTTTATCTTTGCTTTTTCAAAGACTTATTTCTTTATGCACAGTACAACGCTATGGTCTTACAAGAATTCTGTGTGTATGTAAAAGTGTTCTTTTTCTATATCTTCATAATGAGCTATTGTTATATACAATTTTACCTATCTCTAACTGAACCAATGGTTGATATGCACAGTTTTTCAGATTATAAACTCTTATCTCTCATAGTCTTCTACATGGAAATTACAAATTCTTCTTTCACTGGCTATGTTAAGATTATCTATGTTGGGAACCAGCAGTTACCGTAATGGCTATGTCACTGGACTCCCATGCAGTCGACCGCGGTTCGCGTCCCAGACCCAGTGGACACAAACCGCGGTGGCTTAAAACTCACACCGGGCGCATGTGCGTGCATGCCCAAGATCCCGAGAGGAGAATGGAGAAGGGATTGTGGCTTGACCATCCCCTCTGAGGGGTCATTTCTTGCTTTCTGTCTCTGTGTCTCTGTCTGTCTGTCTGGCAAGCACACACGCCCTATAGCGAAAACCTCTCCAAAAAAAAAAAAAAGATTATCTATGTTAATTTATGAGATTCATTGTTGCCTAATTTTTAATCAATATGTTTTCCTTTAGAAATATACCTCACAGGGACCAGCAGTTAGCGTAATGGCTATGTCGCTGGACTCCCACGTAGTCGACCGTGGTTTGAGTCCCGAACCCGGTGGCTTAAACTCACGCCGGGCGCGTGTGTGTGCATACCCAAGATCCCGAGAGGAGAATGGATGAGAAGGGATTGCGGCGTGGCCATCCCCCCTGGGGGGGTGATTTCTCGCTTTCTGTCTCTCTGTCTCTCTCTGTCTGTCTGGCGAGCGCACGTGCCCTATAGCAAAAACCTCTCCAAAAAAAGAAAAAAAAAGAAATATACCTCACAAGAAACAATGTCATAGATGAAACCAGCAGGTTGCATGGTGGTTAAGGTGTTGGACTTCCATATGGCTGACCAAAGTCCCAGACCTGGCAGCTTGTTTTCTCTCTCTCTTTCTCCCTCTGGTCAAATCAAAAGATAAATAATAATAAAAAATAAAATTAAATAAATATTTAAAAAAGAATGTCAGGACCAGCAGTTAATGTAATGGCTATGTTGCTGGACTCCCATGTAGTCGACTGTGGTTCGAG
>NW_006202806.1:1189966-1193560 GCF_000334495.1 Tupaia belangeri chinensis
AACAAAAGCCCTAAAAAAAAAAACCCCCAAAAAAAAAAAAAAAAAAAAAAAAAAAGAAAAAAAAAAGAAAAGAATGTCATAGACAATTCAGTGCATACTTGCAGAATAACCATTGGATTGGAACAGGTTTCAAATGTTCATAAGATAATGTGAAATATTGAAGATGTTGACTGTGTTCACATCCTCAATTTGCTTATTACACACTGTACACATTGCTTTTAAAGACTATTCTGTAACCTGCAAAGATGTGTAATGACTACATGTAAATCATAAATTGCAATAAATACTTAAAGAAAAAATTTAATGAGAAAATAAAGTGAGGGTTGCTGACAGGTCCTGGGGGGCTATTTTCTTTATCCTGGAAACATGCATTGCTCAGATGTTAGGTGCAAAGCTCTTTAAAACAGAGGATTCTCCATACTAGTATTTGGCATCCACAAACCTTCCTCCATCCTTTATCCTCTTAACACTCATCCCACCTCCACCTTCTTTAGAAAAAGGCAAGATTGTAAACAAGAGAAATGGCTTATGACCTGTCAGTGTGCATAAGCTCCCCTTCTTTGTGGTTTTGTGTTATCGTACTGCAGTCTTTGTAGCAACTTCCTCAATATTTCCTGTAACCTTGGACTTCAAGATATTCTAAGAGACATTGGCTATCCCTTTCAGGATGCTGATCCTTAACTTTTACAAGATCAGGATTGGCACTGGGAATCCCCATTATTGTTTCACTTCTGACTTCACAGTCTTTATCTTATTGGGCTGAGGAAAATATTTATAGTATTGTTTATTTTCTAGTTTATTCTTTACATTTTCCATTTGGAGAGGTTTGAGAGAATATATATCACAAAAATTCTCCTATTTTGTTATAATAAATCAGAAGTCTTGAAGCAGGTTCTATTTTCACAATTCTTTCCTGAATTAGCCCCACTGGCAAGCTGAGAAAATCAAGAACAGAGGCATTAGTTTACCTAAGGTAACACAAGGAGTCTATAAAAATTTCCTCAAAAACACATATTATGAAAAATCTTTGCAAGAATTTTACATTTTTCTTGCACTTAAATAAACTCATACTTTAATTTTATTTTTCTACAAGTAGAAGTCCCCTAGTAGAGTTAGTAGTGCAAAAGGGAGAAAAAACCAACTAGCTCAAGAGTCATTTTTGGCCAGCCTTTTAAGTTATTATCTGGGATATATAATCCTGACAGAAATAATTTCCCCAATCTGATAAAAAAAAAAGAAAAATGAAAAAGGATATATTTAGTATTAAAGTATTTTTCCAGAGTCAGCAGGTGGCATGGAGGTTAAAGTGGCTGGATCTCATGTGGCCAACTGCACAGCTAGAGTCCTGGACTTAGCATCTTAAAGAACATACCGGGTGCATGTCTGCCCAAAATCGTGAAAGGAGAAGGGATCGCAGCATAACCATCCCCGCTCCTGAGGGATGCTTTCTCACTTTCTCTCTCCTTGTCTCTCTCTCTCTCTGGTGAGTACATGCAACCTACAGAAAAAACAAACAAACAAAGATTCCAACAACCAAGATAAGCTGGAGAGAACGTGAGGCAAAAGGATTACTTAATATATGTTTACATAAAAGTTGAAACCGGTGCATTGCATCCGATTTTAAAACCTAGATTTAATTTTGTAATCTGCTCTCCACAAGCACATATACTGCTTTTACTACTGGATGTTTAGCCGACATGTATACCTAAAGTTGCCACTTTTGGCTTAGACATGGCTTTAAAATCATAAAAAATAACCCAGAAGGGGTAGATAAAGTATATTAGCTCCTAAGTAATCAATAGGTTTTAGCACCTAAGTATCTTCTTTTGGTGTAAATTGTATTGCAATGCCTTTTTACAAATGGTTGCCACAGTAACCTCAGTAATCCACCTTTTGAGAATTGCATTCTTTTTAAACACCATTCCTCTGGTGAATTTATTGTTCCTATAGAATTTAAGAGTGGAGGGGACTTGGGGCTAAATGCTATGGTTTTATATTCTTACTTGGTGTTTCTAAGTGAGACTAAAGGAAATTATCTTCTACCATGTTGAGTTGTTTTTTAGGAAAGGAGAAGACAGCCCTTATATTCACACAGCTGCAGGCTATTAAAATCGTACAGAATGCAATCAAAATAAATCCTGACATCAGAGCACAGCAACACTTTTAAGTTCTACTTTGGCTGTGCCTACTCATATGCGATTGTTTGAAAATCAAACATACACTAAATTGCTCAAACCAGTGGTTAGTTTTAAAATATATCTGTGCATAATTGATTCGTTGTATTCTATTATTGATTCAAACCAACCTGTGGGTGTTGGCCTAGACTTTGATAATAATACATTGAAAAACAGGATTCCCTAGCATTCCAAGTGGCAGTTTTGAAATGAATTTTTAAAAATCTATGGAATTTCAAATACTGACTTTTATCCAGATGTTGCTTCATAAGTGGATCTTTCTCATTTTCTTTCTCCATCTCTCTCCTGGAAAAGATTTTCATAGCTGCCTTTTTTTGCTCCACAACGTTTTAATGCTGAATTCAGTTCATCATCTCCAAGGAATTTAAAACTAAAGCCTTTCTTTATGCAAAACCTAAGCATAAAACCCCAACAAGTTACAATAGACAAAATATACGTATAAGATTTTCAGACAGGGGCCAGCTAGTGGCATGGTGGTTAAGGCAGCTGGATCCCACATGGCCAACTGTGCAGTTTAAGTCCCAGACCTGGTGGCTTAAAAAACATGCCAGGTACAGGGCCCAAAATCCCAGGAGAATCTTGACCATGCCCCAAGGTGGTTGCTTTCTTGCTTTTTCTTTTCCTCTTTCTGTCTCTGTCTCTTCTCTGGCTAGCACACGTGCCCTCTGACAGATTTTTTTTTTAATTCTAAGAAACATTTTATTGACTTTCTCCATAGAAAGAAAGTAGATGTTATGAAACAAACTGTTTGCTACTTACTCCCTCGCTTTAACTTAATCAACTGGAAAATATCACAAAACCAAACAACTGTTTACATGATTTACAAATAATGGATACAAACACCCCACCAAAAATGCCTACTTTTGCCTCCAGATCTTTATCACTTATGAACCCTGCCTTATCACTGTAATGATAACTACATAAAATAGTGGGTGGAAGAAGTCTTGTATCTATTTAAGAATTTTTTTCTCTTTAAATTTATTTTTTACATTAATTCACTATACATCATTACAGCATACAAATGAATTTTCCATCCAAAATACCCTGTATATTGGCTCAATCAAGCACATCAACATACATGTTACCAGCAAATAATTTTCCATTTCTTATGTCTTGTATACTCTGTTTTTTTGTTTTGCCATCCTTGATTCCCTATCCTTCACCCTCTGCCATGTCTCACCCTCCTCCCACATTGTCTCTGGTATCCATGGTTGATTTCTATGCCTTTCTCCACCATTTAATTGATTTGCTAATGAACTTAATTAGTCTAAATATTTCCAATAGCTAGCGCAGCTGATATATACCTATACATGAACCCAAGTCTGACTTTAGGCATAAACCTCAGTGAGTAGAATGAACATACTATAAAGTAGTACCTAGCTGGGGCTATATAGCTTAC
>NW_006202806.1:1194473-1222381 GCF_000334495.1 Tupaia belangeri chinensis
TCTGCTGTTAGTCTGATGGGATACCCTTTGTAGGTAACTTGCCGTTTTTCTCTTGCCAATATTTTTATCTTGTCTTTGTCTGCGGTTTTGGTCAATCTGGCTATAATGTGTCTTGGAGAAGATCTTCTTGGGTTGATTCTATTTGGGGTCCTCTGTATTTCTTGGGACTGAATCTTTGAGTGCCTCTCTAGGTTTGGAAAGTTTTCTTGCAGGATCTCATGGAATAGATTACCAATGCCCTTATGAGTCTCTTCGCCTTCTGGGATGCCTATTATCTGGATGTTTGGATGTTTGATGGTATCTAGTACTTCTCGTATATTAGTCTCAAATATTTGGACCATTTTCTCAGTCTCCATGGTGGATTTTTCTAGGCTAGCAATTTTCTCTTCTACATCTAAGATTCTATTTTCTTTATGATCTAGTCTGTTTTTAATACTTTCAAGGGAGATTTTAACTTCCTGTATTATAGCCTTCATCTCTAACAGCTCCACCTGATTCTTTTGTAAAGTGTGAAATTCCTCTTTTAGATCTTGCATGAATTTCCTCACTTCCTGGAACTCGAATTCTTTCTCCTTCCTCTTCAACAGTTCATTGTCTCTTCTCTTCCATCTCTGTTAGCTTTGCCATTATGAATGTTCTGAATTCTTTATCAGACATTTCCATGATTTCCATTGAACTGTGTGTGAATGAAAAGGAGTTATCCTTTTCCCTTGAACGAGAGGTATTTTCCTGCTTTCCCATATTTCTTGTGGTCTTGCAGCAATTTCTAGTCATCTGGTTGATGGTCGGTTTCTTCCCAAACTTGGAAGTTTAATCTGAGCATCGAGGAGTGTGCAGAAAAGGAAACAGAAAGAGAGAAACAACAGCAACAACAGAAATTAGAAATTCTAAAAAGAAAAATAAAAAAAGATAAGACAGAGACAGAGGTAGAAAGAGACAAAGACAGGTACAGAGACAGGAGGCCTGAAAGGGGTTTTCCTACCACACGAGTTTTGTGTGCTAGTTGCAGAATTATCAGTGGGAAATCTTGATTTCTGTTTCCCCAAAATGTCTAGTTTGCAGGATCCATGAAGCTGTGTCTTGAAGAAAGCCTGTTCCCTTTGCCTCTCCTGGGTTCGACAGATTTTAAAAACAAAAAAACGATGAAAAAGATATTCTGATAGTTGGATACTTTGGTGACAAGTGCCATACTCTGTTTCAGTGTAAATTACCTTTTTCGCCCTCTTCCCCTCTCTCTGCACATCAACAAACATGATGAGAAAAGAAAAATTGACTTCACATTCTTGTTACACTAATGCATCTTTCCACTCTGACATGATGCCTTTTGAGTGAATGGTGTAGGGATCATCTCTACTTTTATTTGAAATGAACTATAAATCTCAAATAAACCATTTCACTTAGAAAAATCAAAATCATATGTTTCATTTAGATTCGTGTAAAATGGCTCACTTACATTTTTCTACAGATCTTTAATAATACATTCATAAGTTGAACATATTTTTAAATTACAATTTATCCTAAATGCATGACCAATGTCAAATTAGGAAGATATGCACAATTCCTCTGAAAATTTTGTTTTCAAATGCATTCATAGGAAGAAGAGAGGGAAAAAGAGAGATTATCAAGATAAATATATTCCATATTAAAATCACACACCTTATTGGTATGATCTTGATCAACTTCCATTAGAGGCGGTGACAATGTCAGACTTTTCTAAATATTTGCAAAGTGTTATTTGTTCTCATTCATTTATTATTTGATTATTATTGTTGAGAAATGTAATTATCTAAGTTAGATTTCCATTTTTAATATTTTAATGACACTTAACACCTTATAATCTTTTTTTTCCTTTTTTTTGTTTTGAATGGTGCATCCACTTTTTGATTAGAAGAACTGCACACTTTCCTATTATTTCAAGCTTTTGTGTATTCTATAATTAATAACTTGACATTCAGAGTTATACAATTTTCTATTAATATAAATTGGTTTCCATGTGCAGTGTGTTCATGATTAATTCTTATTTAGATCATACTCAGTTTTAAACAGTGTTCATTGTCAAACAGGAATCAACAATGACACTGCTTGAAGAGGATTCTATAATCAGTTATTATAGATGCTTATACAGTAATGTACTCTCCAAAATAACATTTTCTTTATGATCTTGGTGAAAGTGGGAATAAGGGTAAAATTGCCTTCAGGGAAATAACCATAGTCAGTAAACAAGTATTGTTCTGTAAAATTCTGATCTAATTCACATATTAGAAAATAAGGACAGGAGCCAGCCAAGTGGCACAGTGGTTAAGGCAGCTGGATTCCACATGACCGACTGAGTTGTTCAAGTCCCAGATCCAGCAGCTTGAAGAACACACTGGGTCCATGTGTGTGCATGCCCAAAATCTTGAGAGGAGAATGGAGGAGAAGAGATTGCAATATGGCCATCCCCACCAGGGGAGTGCTCTCCCACTTTCTGTCTGTCTCTCTGTCTCTCTCTGTCAGGTACATGTGTGCCCTATGGCAACTTCAAATAGAATACAAATTATTAAAAAGGACAAATACTCCTACTTAATGGTCTTTGTCTATTATAGTAAGAGCTCTGTATATATCGCAAAGAATGTGGGACATAAGTTTGGACTTATTGAATAGGTAAATCGTTGTTTTAATAAAGTGCTTTACAGTAACATTTTACTGTTCTAAAAAACCGCTTAGGAAAGAGTTCTGAAAATTCCTATCTGCAGTGAGCTTTCAGTACAGCAAGGAATATGGGATGGGTTATATCCTCAGAAGTGCTTTGCTTATCTATTATTTAGCATGTTTTTGCTGAAGTGTCAATATGTGCCAATTCATTCAGCTATATACATGTGTAAGGACTTATAATCTTTTTCCCTTTTCTGATTTTAGAGGTACCTGTGTCTCTTTCCTCATCAGTTTTATCATGTGGAATGTTAAGTTATGCTTATCTACAAGACAGAAAAAGAGAAAAAGCTATAGCAAATGTTCTTTAGTGTTTTCATTCCCCTTTATTCATGATAGAGTGCATCCATGCAAACATGAAAGTGAGTGAGAAAGAGGAGCATCCTCCAGAGGGTCCGCTCATGCCACAGTCATCTTCTTCTTGTCCTTTACCCACTGGAGCTTAGACTGTCGTGTGTGCCCAGCATATGTCAGGCTGACTGGGCCAGAAATTTGAACTACAATTGTAATATGAGATCCAGCTTCTTTTGCAGTGCATTACCAATGAGCCACAGAGCCAGCCCAGTTATTATTTTCTATTTTTAATTAGTTTTGTAATTTGGTGTTCCCTCTCCCCTCCTTGTCCAACTCTTCCTCCTGCCTCTTTGCCTTCCATATGTGTGCATGTGTGTGTGTGTGTATGTAATGAGAGAGATAATCCTAGAAAAAACCTCCAAGGTTATTGGGAAGATTAGGTAAAATTAAAACTCGCAAGTAAATACCAATAGTGGGACCAACAGTTAGCGTAATGGCTATGTCGTTGAACTCCCATGTAGTCGACCGCAGTTGGAGTTCTGGACCCGGTCGCTTAAACTCACATGGGGCACATGTGCATGCGTGCCCAAGATCCCGAGAGGAGGATGGAGGAGAAGGGATTGCAGCATGGCTATCCCCCTTGGGGGTGATTTCTTGCTTTCTAACTCTCTATCTATCTCTCTCTCTCTCTTTCTGGTGAGCGCACATGCTCTATAGCAAAAAAAAAACAAAAACAAAAACAAAAACAAAACAAAAAAAAAAAACCTCTCCAACTAACAACAACAAAAAGAAACATTCAAAAACATTCAAATGGCTGGGGGTTGGAAACAGCCCCTAACCCATTAAAAAAAAAAGAAAAAGAAAAAATACACTGGACATGTTTATGTGTATGCCCCAAATCCCAATAGGGTAGAGAAACAGAGTAGAACAGATTATGACATTACCATGCCCTATGAGGAGAATGTTTTCTGTCGCTCACTTTCTCTCTCCCATTCATGCACCCTCTGGTAAACTTTTTAAAAAAGTTAAGGAGGGAATGAGCAAACTAAAAAATAATTCATAGAATAGATCAAGAATTTAGCATGTAGAAGCAGACAAAAAATATGAAACAGAAGGAGTAAAAATAATGCGACATACAATGAGAGAGTTTAATATATTTTTATTTGGAGTCAGTCCCAAAAGATTAGGTGAGAAATAAAGTGACCAGGGGAATATGTGAAGTATCTCTGAGAATTTTACATAAGGCTATAATTCATAAACTTAATAAATTCCGTGAATTTCAAGCCATATATATAAACGAAATAAAACCCAGTCACATTACCCATAAAACTTCAGATAATATAGGTGAATATATTAAAATAAAATAGAATAAAAGATTGTCTCTAAATTAATTTGAAGCTGCACTCACAGCTTATTTCTCAACAGTATGTGAGGTAAGAGAAGAACATAATATCATCAAAATGCTGACAAAGTGTATTTCATTTTAAAACATTTGAAATGTTGCTAAAGTAGTACTTAAGTGGAAATTTACAGACTATAATGCATGTATCAAAAAATGATAAAAATGAATGAATTACATAACCATTTCAATATGGTAAGGAAAATTTCAGCAAAATAAGCTTCAATAATTTAGAAGACAGCATATAATATATTAATAAATATAACACAAATATATAACAAGTAGCATGAACAAGCCCCAAGTTGACTCATTGAAATTGCTAATACAGAGACCAGCAATTGGCATAATGACTATGTCGCTGGACTCCCATGTAGTCAACCGTGGTTCAAGTCCTGGACCTGGTGACTTAAACTCACGCCAGGCATGTGTGCATGTGTGCCTAAGATCCCAAGAGAAGAATGGAGGAGAAGGGATTGGAGTGTGGCCATCCCCCCTGGGGGGTGATTTCTTGCTTCCTGTCTCTCTGTCTCTGTCTTTCTGGTGAGCGTGTGCACCTTATAGTAAAAAAACTCTCAAAACAATTTTTAAAAAGAAATTGCTAACACAATTAAAATAATTTAATGCAACTAACGCATTTCAATTGTGAGACAACACAAATAAGTAATCACAGGAATGAAAACAAACAAGTACCTCTACAAAATCTGTTATTTTTATTTTTTATTTTTTTATTTAATTCATGACAGAGCACAAGCATGTGCATGAGAGAGAAGCAAAGAGATAGAGAGGAGCACCTTCGACAGGATTTAGTCATGTCATGGTCCTCTTCCTCCACTCTTCCAGCCCCACCAGGCTTCTGGGCACAAGCAAGTGTGCCCAGCATGTTTTCAGGCCAACTGGGCCAAGGACTCTGAACTACAGTTGGCATGTTGCTTCCAGTTCTTCAGTCCGTCAGTCATGCTACTGGCCGTGCCACAGAAGCTGAGCCAAAAACCTGAAATTATTTAAAAGGTAAGATATTTGAAGAACCTTATGCCAATTAATTAAATGTGCACATTTCCGAAAGGGCTAAGGTGTCAAAACTAACTCCAGAGTAATGATCATATTTCTTAAATTATTTTAGGGCATTTTTGGGCTTTCTCTTCTGTTTCCTTTGCTTATTATTATTATTTTAGTTTTTGCTATAGGACACGTGTGCTTGCCAGAGAGAGACATGAGGTTGGTGTGGGAGGAGGTTAAGAAATCACCATAAAGTTGGCCATATGGGATCCAGCTACTTTAACCACTATGCCATTAGCTGGCCCTATTCATTATTTTTTATTTATATCATGATAATTTAAAAAATAAATAAATTGAACCAAGAATCAGGATTTTTTCAACAAAGAAAACTCCAAAACTAAATGGCTTCAGTTATGTTCTCCAAGATATTTAAGAAAGTAATAATCCTAATCTTACACAAATTCTAACAGAAATTAGAAAACAGGGCTCAATTTTTAAACTACCAAAATGCAACAAGATTTTATGGAGAACTGAAATTAGAGCATAGAAAACAGGGCTCCATTTTTAAATTACCAAAATGAAACAAGATTTTATGGAGAACTGAAATTAGAGCCAATTAAAAAAAATTTTTTTTTCAGAACGTCTCTATTAAAGCCTTTAAGATTGAGAGCACTGGACTCCCACATGGCTCACTGTGGTTTGAGTCCTGAACCAGGCGGTTTGCTCTCTCACTTTCTCTCTCTCTCACATTCTGTCCCTCTCTAGTCAAATAAAAATAAATAAAGTTAAATAAAATAATTCTTTAAAAAGCCACAATGTGATTTTATGTGTAATTAGAAATTCTGAAGGAAATACAATGGTTTAAAGCACATGGACAAAATGCATTGGGAGTGTCACATAACATGGCAGCTGAGTTTCTTCTTGCTCACTCCACTTAAAATCTCCATTGAGATGAAGAACCTGTTAAAAAATTAAGGGAACATGGTATAATAGCTCTGAGACTGCCATTCATTTAGAAGAGTTTTAGAGGAATTTCTATTAGGTGTAATGGGATTAAAATAGTTTTTTATAACATGAATTTTCTTTTTTTTAATGATTATACAATAATATTAAATGTTTAAGAAAAAGAAGTACTGTCATAACACTATAAGCATAATAGAGCTAAATGTTGACAATAAACAGATGTAAAAATCCTAAACATGTTTCCTTTACTTCTCCCTCAAGTGAACACAACAACTCCTCATCAACCACAGACAGCACAGTAGAAGTCACAGAAATGTCAGAAAAAGAATTAAGAATATTCATAGTGACAAAACTAAATGAGATGGTAGAGAAAACAGACAACCAACTCCAGGAGATTTGGAAATCCTTCCACAACTTTAAGGAGGAGCTCCATAAAAAGACACCATAAAAAAAGATCAAACAGAACTTCTAGAGATGAAGACAATAATACAGGAAATCAAAACCTCCCTTAAAAGTATTGACAGCAGATTAGAAAATGCAGAAGATCAAATCTCTGATCTAGAAGACAAAGACTCTGTCTTAGACAAAACCACCAGAAAGAATAAAAAAATAACCAAAAATAAAAAAGAGAGCACAACTTACAGGAAATGCTACATACCATTAAATGTACCCGAATATCTGAATAATTGGTATTTCAGAAGATAAAGAATCTTATAAGATCCTAGAAAGGCAAATGTTCACAACATAATGTTAAATATTGAAAGTGGTTAATATGTTTATATATTCAGTTTGCTTATTACACACTGTATACATGTCTTTAAAGAACATTCAGTAACCTACAAAGATGTGTAATGGTTATATGTAAATCATAAATTAAATATTTAAAGAGAAAAAAAGAAAATCTATTCCAAATCAAACTAACGGCTTGCAGAAAACTTTCCAAACCTACAGAAACATTCAGAAATTCATACCCAGAAAATTCAAAGAACTCCAAACAGAAACGACATAAGAAGATACTCTTCTAGTACATTATAGCCAGATTGGGAAGAGGCAAAGACAAGATTCTAAAAATGGCAAGAGAGAAACTCAAGTTACTTACAAAGGTTATCCCATTAGGCTAACATCAGGGCTTTCAACTGAAACAATGCAAGCAAGGAAAGAATGGGAATATATCTTAAAAATGCTAAAAGAAAAAACAACTTTAACCAAGAATACTATACTCAGCAAGACTGTTCTTATATTGGAAGAACAAATAAAATCATTCTCGGATAAACAAAACTGAAAGAATTATCAACACTAGACCAGCTCTTCAAGAAGTACTGAAAGGAGTACTATATCAGTACTATATCAGGAGTACTATATTTATTATTATTATTCATACTAAAAGGGCTAGTTTACCAAGAAGATATAACATTTATAAATATCTACACACCCAACACTGGCGCACCCAATTACATGAAAGAAAGACTAGTAGATCTAAAAAAAAAAAAAAAAAAAAAAAAAAAAAAAAAAGACATAGATTGCAAAATAATAATCATTGGGGATCTCAATATGACACTGTCTCCTTTGGACAGATCATCTAGATGAAAAATTAAACAAAGAGATGTGATAAATAAAATGGACTGGACAGACATCTGTAGAACATTTCACTCAACAATCACATTTTTTCTCACCCACACATGAAACGTTTTCAAGGATCACCACATGATAGGGCACAAAAAACCTTTTAAAATTTAAAATAATAAGGAATTTGGGAACTCTTATAAACTGCTTTGTAGAACCAAAATTATAAAGCCATCTAAGAAAACAGTTGGCCATTGTTCAGTAATTTTAAAGATACATGTATCTGAGGGTTCTGCAATTCTATGCTTAAATATATACTTTAGAGAAATGTGCACTTAAGCAGTAGGGTTATATATAAGAATATTCATTTCAGCATCTTTTGAAAAAAAGTCAAACCTGAAAATAATACAAATATTTATCAAAAGTAGAATGAATAAATTGTAGTATATTCATACTAACGTCATCAGCAATGAAATCGAATTGCAACTGTATTAGACAAATTTTATATTGAGATAAAGAAACCAAACACAAAAGGATATAAATTGTACAGATTTATTTATATGAATTTCAAAAACAGATACAAGAAAAGTGCATTTCAGGACCAGCAGTTAGTGTAATGGTTATGTCGCTGGACTCCCACATAGTCATCTGCGGTTCCAGTCCTGGACCCGGTGGCTTAAACTCACGCTGGGCATGTGTGCGTGCATACCCAAGATCCCGAGAGGAGAATGGAGGACAAGGGATTGCGGCATGGCCATTCCCCCTGGGGGGTGATTTCTTTCTTTCTCTCTCTGTCTCTCTCTGTCTGTCTGGCAAGCGTTCCTGATAACAAAAACCCCCCCCCCCCAAAAAAAAAAGTGTATTTCAAACAACATAGGACCACATTAAAAAACAAACAGAACTGATGCATTCAATTGGTAGAGAAGTTTCTGATGAAATTGTCATGTTACATATCACGATACAAGAATTATTCATGGGACCAGCAGTTAGCATAATAGCTATGTCTCTGGACTCCCATGTAGTCAACCGTGGTTCGAGTCCTGGACCCAGTGGCTTTAATTCATGCTGGGCGCCTGTGCATGGGTGCCCAAGATCCCAAGAGGAGAATGGATGAGAAGGGACTGGGGCGTGGCCATCCCCCCTGGGGGGTGATTTCTCGCTTTCTGGCTCTCTGTCTCTCTCTGTCTTTCTGACGAGCGCATACATCCTACAGCAAAAACCTCTCAAACAAAACAAAAAGAATTATTATTTGTGTCTTCCACTTTCTGCACGGTTGTTATATTAATCTGTTAAACTTTTTTTTTTTGAGGGATTTTTGCTATAGGGTGTGTGTGCTCACTGGGGAGACAAAAAGAGACAGAGAGATAGAATACAAGAAATCACCCCTCAGGAGAGATGGTCATGCCACAATCCCTTCTCCGTTCTTTTCTTGGGATATTGGGCATGCATGAACATGCACCTGGCATGAGTTTTAGGTTGCCAGGTCCGGGACTCAAACAACGATCAACTATGTGGGAGTCCAACAACATAACCATTACGCCATCTGCTAGTCCCTGTTAAACTGTTTTCAAACATATGAACTAGAGACCAGATTGTCTTGTTTTCCATCCAAATTTTCAAAGCCATTCTGCTGATGTGCATTTAAATATTACTGGCTTATAACAGTAGATTTACTAGCAGTACTGGAAAAATTAAAGAGGAGATTCTTTTTGTCCCAGTCAGTCTGATATTTATTTTCTAGCATTGAACTTGGTGGTAATCCATCAAAAATTTCCTGCCTCCTTAGAAAAGTGAAGTCATTCTTTTGATAAATTGATGATTGCTGGTATAATCTTCTTTTCTTGTGAAAATATATAAAAGAATATGGTAAGAATGGGCTTTTTTCCCCAAAAATACCCAATAGAAAAAAGCAAAGAAAAACTATTCAGAAAAAAAAGAAGTTGATAAAATAGGGCAAAAGAGAGACCATTCATGAAATTCAAATCATGAGATTATTTTCAAACTGCAGAAAGAAGTCAAATGGAAGGAAACAAACCTGGATAGCTCTCTAATTTAGAAAGGGAAAAATAGATGTGTATTTGCAGCTTGCATATACTATGTATCAGTGAATGGATTATATTCTGAATATCCTAGATTTCTCTTAATAGCCATTACTCTATTTTGGCAAAGTACCAAGAGCCCCAATGCACACATCACTCAAGAAAACAAATTAAATGCATTGCTATACATGCTAGGAAGTGAAATATGTGGCTGTGGGTGCTGTAGGTGTGTGTTTTTCCAAAGAAAAGGGATGGTAAGCTAAGGACGATATGGAATGAGATAGCCCATCAAAATTCTGTAGTGGTGATATAGTAAAGAACATTTTATGAATCTCACTCATGGGTGCTTTATGTGTATGTGTTTTCTTGTTAAAATCATTATGAACCAAGTCAACCATGAAAAGATTGATACATGGTCACTGCTTGAACTAAAAGTATGTAATATTAGTATGCTACCACAGCAGTGTGTACCCATTTCATAGTATAGCTCACCATTCCATCTGCCAAGACCTTCTGCTTGTCGTGATACACATTGAATTACTTTTTTTTTTTTTTTTGGAGAGGTTTTTGCTATAGGGCACATGTGTTTGCAGGAAAGACAGAGGGAGACATAGACACAGAAAGGGAGAGATCACCCCCCGGGGGGGATGACCACACCGCAATTCTTTCTCCTCCATTCTCCTCTCGGGATCTTGAGCACACATGCACACATGCCCGGCATGAGTTCAAGCCACCGGGTCTGGGACTCCCAGTTGACCACATGGGAGTCCAGCAACATAGCCATTATTCTAACTGCTGGTCCCTTGAATTACTTTTTTTAGAGAGATTTTTGCTATAGGGTGTGTGTGCTCGTCAGAGACAGAGAGACAGAAAGTGAGAAATCATCCCCCTGGGGAATGGCCACACTGCAATGCCTTTTCCTCCATTCTCCTCTTGGAATTTTCAGCACGTATACAATAACACCTGGCAAGCAACCAGGCCTGAGTCTCAAACTGCAGTCAACCACATGGGAGTCCAGCGCTAAACCATCTAGTGTTAAGGATTTTACCACATGCTAAGATCCTATGAATCATGCACATTATAGAACAGTCTTCTATTTTTGCACAGCTATTTTAGTGTGCGATTCCTCATGAATGAGTTGCTCAGCACGTATACAATAACACCTGGCAAGCAACCAGGCCTGAGTCTCAAACTGCAGTCAACCACATGGGAGTCCAGCGCTAAACCATCTAGTGTTAAGGATTTTACCACATGCTAAGATCCTATGAATCATGCACATTATAGAACAGTCTTCTATTTTTGCACAGCTATTTTAGTGTGCGATTCCTCATGAATGAGTTGCTTTCTTGCACACTTATATTGTCTAGGCATGTGCAGGCCTTCACACTTCCCTGAAGCACATGTATTAGAACTGCAAGTCCAAATATTCTAGGGTAGTACTTAAAGTGTGGTTCCCAGGTCAGCAACATCTGCATCACTTGGGAGCTTTAGAAATGAAAATTTTGGAGCACCACTCTAGACCTATTGAATGAGATACTTGGGAGGATTGAGCCCAGTAATTTGTGTGTTAACAAGCTCTTTGGGGAACTCTGAAGTCTTATGCACACTCAAGTTTTAGAGCCACTGATCTAGGCTGCCTGCTAAGAATGGTTATAACGTATTCGGTTCCATTCTCATGGTCATCCATCTGTAAGCCTATTACTCAAAACCAGTCAAGCATGAATTAAGTGCAGATTCATGCTGGTCACATTTGTCTTACATACCGGATCATCATTGGTTAGGCCACCATGGCTGTATAACTTAAAAATAATGAAGATTTTATATTTTATAATGGGATTCTAGACATTTTATTAAAGCACAAGCTATGGTGCTAGTCTGCCTGAATTTGTTTCCCAGCTTTGGTTATACTAGGTGTGTTGCCTAGAGCAATTTATTTAACTTATTTGTGCCACTTTTAAATCTATAAAATGGGGACAATAGTAAAACCTATGCCTGGATCATGACTTTCATATAAATACTTGATCTCAGTAATACTGGGTGAACATGTTACAAAGAGCAGACAGCTGAGATGAAAAACAGATCACATTTGAACTTTATTGAAAGAACTGAGAGCAGTTAAACTGGACAAATGTCTTAGAAAATACATCATTATTTTCTTTACAAAGCTGTGTTGCTTCAGAGAAAAATATTAGGACCCAAAAAAGAAGTCAGAGAAGGTAACCTTTGCTTCAATGTAAGTATATATAATATGCTAAAATATATTTCAGATGTTAAAATATTAAAGTAGAATAAAACTCAACAATGATATGTTCTGGATATAGCAAGATTGGTGTTTGCTACACCTACTCCCTGTGTCTTATTCCAATGGCACTGCTATAACACAGCACCTGGGACTGGGTAATTTATAAAGAACAGAGATTTATTTTTCTCACAGTTCTGAAGGCTGGGAAGACCAAGATTGAGACACTGGCATTTGTTGTCTGGTGAGGACCTTTTAGCAGTATCCTCACATGGCAGAAGGTAAGAGAGAAAGCTAGTAAAATCCTATTTGAAGCCTTCTTTTAAAGGCCTTCATCCCTTTCATGGAGAAAAAACCCTGACAGCCTAATCACTTCTTAAAGGCCTAACCTCTAAATATTATCACATTGACCACACACAAATTTTAGAGGGGTCACATTCATACTATAATACTCTGTCTTTAGTCAGTAATCTATTCTTAAATGACACTGGGAAAGATTTTTGTATTGGTGAACACCATACTTTTTAGGAATTTCTATATTCAGTATGTAGTAAGTTAGGTAAAGTTAAGCTTCACTTTCTATATTTTTGTGCTTTTGTTTATGCTGTTTGAAAAATATTTTTTATTTTGTTAAACTCATAATACTCTGACACCACATTTTATTTGCTCAAATTTTTGTATAACACAGTGTGCTGTGGTGGGGTTTTACAGAGTTCTCATGGGAGTTAGTAAGTGGCCTCTATCACAAGCTACCTCCTAGATATCTACCATCCAGACTCATCAAGCTCACTCCTGAGGCTCCTACAAGTTACCCACGCTCAAGAGACTGCCCAGCAGGGGTATCTCTAAGATGCCACTCCAAAACTAAGTCTGATTTTCAATGGACAAATCTGACTTGTCCAACAGTTGTTGAAGATGCTGAGTAGCACCCAGGTTGGGAAGAACTGTTTGATTTTTTCTTTATGATATTTACTAAAAAATAATAAATATTTATTTACTTTTTAATTTATTTGTGCCAAAAAGAACTCTATATGATTCAATCTTATTACTTTTAGCACCAAGAAAAGATCCAGGTACAAAGAAGTATGGTAATTATTTGTTGAATTAATAGATGAGTGAATAAATGAATACCTATAATTTTTAAGTAAAGACTATCACATTTGAAGAATGTGTTACATCTAAAATCAGACAGGGAATTATCAACAAAATTGAATGTACAATAACTTTAGTTTTGAGCATTTCATAAATACCATGAACAGACTGAAGATATTAATATTTTAACTCAAACTGATATTAAAATTCATGTCATTTTTCTTATGATGGATGAAAAATCTCATTTCCTACTTTATGATGCTAATTACAATGTAAAACACATTTTAATGTCATCATAATGAATGTAATCATTAATCTCAGCACACTGGTAAGGCATTATTTAAATTACTAATTGTATTTCAATAAGCATTTAGTAGATTATCAATGATTTTAAGTCTGTGTAATGAATGATTGGAAGTCTTTAGAATATGGCCTAGTAATACCAAAGGACTTGAGTAACCAAAGTAATTCAGAAGTATAAGATTTTTGGAATCTATTAAAAAGTAATTCAAACTTTGAGAATATGGAGCTTACTAAAACTATTGAAATCTACTTATCTAACATGTAAACTAATATTTGATTATAACAATAATTTCATAGAATGCAAAGAATTGTAGAAACCTAAGGGAAATGATAACTTCAAGGAGGAAAAAAGTGTAGAAGGAATGGTCTTCTGTGAGAATTATATCGGTGATACAAATTCTAGAGGCAGAAAAGGTATAGACTTTAGCATCAGACCTGTATTTATATTTCGGCACTACCACTGACAAACTGAGAGACTTAGGAAATTATATAAACTTCCTAAAGCCTTTCTCAATATTTCTCTTTCTTCCTTAATTTTTTCTTTCTCCCTTCTTTTTTTTTTCTCTTTCCTTTTCATATGTTTACACATAGTTTTTCTGTTTCAGAAACCCAAATTAATTTATTTATAACGAAATTTACCAATATCTTTACCAAATAATCCAGTCATTTAATCCACACATAGAATTATTTGCCTCCCTGGGAGACATATCCTCTTTGTAAAAAACTAATAACCATTTAGAAAAATACAGCATTTGATTCATCAGCTCCCACTAACATCTTCTGTGCATATTTTTGACATAATCTAGTTCAGAAAGTTTATTTGATGTGTCCAACTCATATCAATATCATTGTGACTTGCAAGATATATTTCTTTTTTCTCTGCCAGCCTATTTTGCCTTCTAGATTCTAAGAGCAGATTAAGTCTAGTATAAATATAGTAACAAATAACTGATGAAGACCTGCCAGAAAAGAGACTAAATGTTGCTCAGTGGTAAAACACAATGCTCTGTAAGGCAGACCAGCATGGAAAGTTTCCAGGTTTGCATCTAGAGACTTCCCTGAGTATGTCAGGTACACGTGTGCCAATGATCTGGGGATGGCTGAAGCTGAGGGTGGATTGTGGAATCAGGCCATTATTGTGGGTGTTGTCTCTCTGTCTCTGTCATTCTGTTTCTCTCATGAAATAAATAGTTGGTTTTTTTTTTTTTTTGATAAGACCTACCAGGACCAGCCAGGTGGCATGGTGATTAAGTTTGCTGGATCTCACATAGCTTAGTACATGATCTAAGTCCTGGACTTGGCAGCTTGGAAAATACACCAGGAACATGTGCATGCATGACCCAAATCCCAAGAGGAAGATGGAGGAGAAAGGATTTGGCAAGGTCATACCCCCTGGGGGAGCGATTTCTCACTTTCCCTTTCTCTCTTTCTCTCTCACTCTCTCTCTCCAGAGAGCAATGAACCTTATAGTGATAAGCTATCAATGGGCAAAACAGAACCAAAAAACCTGTCATAAAAAACTGTTCCTGAAAGTTTCTTCTTCTATCTCTTTCTTTCAATAATTATATATATTTTTTTTGTTTGAAAATAGAACAGTGCAATACAAGGACTTTCAAAGATTCGTATTTTAGGTTTTATGTGGGGGCATAGGAAGTATTTGTGTTTAGGCCAAATACGTGCCTACCTATAGGATTTGCAGTAATAATGGTACATCCAAAATTGGTCTTCCATAGGATGGTGCTACTGTGTTTGAAGGAAAAACTGCGAAATTATGGAGATGAGTATTGGATATTTAAGGTAAGGGAATAAAGTGTCTTGGGATGCAACAACAAAGATTTGTGTACCTTTGGTTAACAACATATTATCTGCTGAAAATCTCTGATAGCAATCAGGGTGGTCCTCGTTGTACATGAGGAGAGTTTGATTTATTGAATGAATATTCTTTACTTTGTTATGCCAAATTTGTTGTTAATCTACTTTAACCTCTGCTTAATTATCATCATTCAACTCTTGGATTATGAGTAGCAGAAAGAGGAACAGGAAGAGCACAATAAGCCAAGAGCACAGTGATGATGTATTCGTTGAAAATCTTCAGTGAAGATTAAATTTGGTGATATTTGTAATGCTCTTGCAGAAGACAAACATCACACTAGTTTTCTGAACATATTTCTGTCAATAATAGCTCTTTTATTTTTCTTCCAGCTTGCTATAATTTTACTTCTAGACTCTTATACATCGCCATATTATTTCACTATGTCTCATTAAAGAAATAGTTTCCCATCTCTTAACATGAATAATGGAAGTTGGATTTGGAGTTAGAATATTTTGTTTCAAGAAATGTCTACATCACAAACTAGCCCTGTGGTGCTTTAAGACAACTTATTTAAGTTTTCTGAGTCTATTTTCTTATTTAGAAAATCAGAATAATAGTTTATAGTGGTAATGAAATGAACTGAGTTCATAAGTAATGAATATGAATAAACACAGCCTACAAAATGTAAGTCACCTAAATTTGTAATGTAAGTAAAGCACTTAAGACCACTAGTATAATTACACAGAAATATCCAGAGAATGACACAGAAGTTTTCAAAAGAGAGACTTTTAAGTAACCTTCCTTCCTACCCCAATCATTGTCTCGTGTCTTTGTTCAGATATTTTTCTTTGTTTTCACCATGAGGGAGGTAAAAATTGTTTTTGTCCTAAGGGCCTTCAATGCTTTTAGGCTAGCATTAATTCCTTTAGACAACTATCACACCAATTTAACAGCATTTAGTTTTACTTTTCAAGAAGCTCTTTAATCCACTTATAATTGATTAGGATAGGCCACAAGAATAATTTCAAGCCTATAACTGATGTCTGGTTTTCAGCTTAAATGCTGGTCAAATTGGCATTGGCATAGGGTCAAAGGGTATCTTTTCTTTTATCACTCCAATCATGTCAGCTTTGTTTTACAGTTTTCCTAGGAGGGTAGACTATTTCTGGAACTACCATGAAAATTCATGGACTCAGACGAGCCTGAAATATAAAATTAACCTAGGGAGATTTGACCATTTGGCTGAATCTTAATAGTAGTGAGATTGAATGATCAGTTATGAACTAATAACGTATGTTCTATTCAATGGCCTCAAGCTATACCTCAAATTTAACCAATCATCTCAGCATTGATTACAAGACTGAACAGGATGAATCAGCAAAAAATATCTCCATAACTATCAAAATGTCTACAATTATATACCCTCTTCTTCAGAATTAGTAATATTATGTTCTAGTTAGGAGGAAAGCAGATAAAGTGAATACGAACTGACAAGTTTCAAGATGAGCCAATCTCCCAAAGTTCCTGAGTCTGGGTGATGATTTCCAAATTCTAAATTACATATCTAAGTGAGGGTCAGGTCCAGCACATAAAAAAAAAAAGAAGGAAAGAAAATAAAAGGCAGAAGAACACTTGGTTAATAAGGTCTTCATGTATGGAAATGACTAGTCTAGGATATACCTCATGCTAGATGGAGAGCTCATATTCATGATCATGACTCTCCAATCCCACTCTGACTCCATAATATGTAATACGTCTTTAGTTGATCATTCAGTCAAGGATCAACTCCCCCCAAAAAAAACACCAGAAATACCTGTTGATCAAGCAAGTGTAAATTTAATAGATTTACATCAGTGATGGAGAACTCCTTGACAGAGAGTCAGCAATGTCTGAAAGTAGTGAAATCAGGAAAGAATATTTATAGCTCAGTGGGTCTGGGGTGGATTATTTTAAGGCAGGTCTTGCAATATGACAAATTGGTTAAGAGTGTGCAGAATTAATGACATCATAGCTTTATATTGGTAGGCACAGTAAGGTGAGGGCTTGAAGTGAATATTGATGAGTAAGATGCTCATCTCAATAAGAAATCTCTTAAGTTGGTTCTTGCAAAGCAGACATTTATTTGGTGCAAGAGTAGAGGTACTTTCCTGGGTATGAGAACAATTTAAAATATGGAAAGAAAGTATTCCTGGTTCTTGCATTGTTTCGTATAGGAATAGGAAGTAATGATGGCTTTAGTTGTTAGTTAAAAATTAAATAAAAACGTAGTAAATTTTCATATCACTGCCTAATAAGAAAAATTTTCTTAATAAAATAGTGGCATTCTACTCCCATTGCAAAGAAATTACTATGTCAATGCAAAAAAAAAATCATCTTGTTATTCTTTGCTTTGCTTCTCCTTATGTTTATTCTACAGCTCCTAAAAGAAATTGAATGAAATGAGAGAGTAGTCACACGTTTTCTGAGATAAGCAATATTTTGTATCCTTTTTATTCCTTCTGAGATAAAGAGAGGAATTTTTACTATAGGGTGGGTGTGCTTGCCAGAGAAACATAGATAGAAAGCAAGAAATCACCCCCCTAGGGGTGCATCCAGTTTAAGTTTAAAGATGCCGGGTCCGGGACCTGAGCCATAGTTGATTATCTGGGAGTCCATCAACATAACCATTATTCCATCTGCTGGTCCCGTATCAGTTTTTTTTTAAAGTTTATTTATTTCAGGACCAGAAGATGGCATAATGGTTACATTGCTAGACTCCCACATGTCTGAACATAGTTCAAGTCCCAGACCTGATGGCTTGAAACTCATACCAGGCATGTGTGCGTGTGTGCCCAAAATTTTGAGTGGAGAATGGAGAAGGGATTGCAGCATGGCCATTACTCCTGGAGAGTGATTTTTTACTTTCTGTCTCTGTCTCTCTGTCTCTCTGGGGAGCACAAATGCCCTATAGCAAAAATCTCTCTCTAAAAAAAATGTTTATTTCATGACTGAAAGAGTCAGATGAGAGAGTCAGAGAGAGAAAGAGAGAGATAGAGACAGAGATACATCATCCCTAACAGGGTCCCAGTGCCAGGATCCACTCCCAGTCCGAGCCAGCCAGAATCATGAACATACATGTGCCCAGACCACTCAAGGAAGTCTCCATTCATGAACCAATAAACTTTCCAAGTGTGTATGCCTTGCAGAGCATTATTGTGTTTTATGGATGTACCACTGTCCAGCTCTTCTATTACTTTTAATTAAGTAGTTTAGGCACAGAAAATTTTTTGCATATGTCCAACTTATTTTTCTTACCTTTCTAATGCATTTTTTCATTTCAAGAAAAACAGTTTTAGTGTTTTATTTTTCCCTGAAACATTTTTTAAAATTAATTAGTTTACATTCATTCCCTAAGCATTGTCACAGTACAAAATGTGATTTCCCATCAAGAAAATACTGCATCGTGGCTTAATAACGCATTTTATCATCAATAATTTTCCATTTCAAGTTTCATATACATGTGGGTGTATATATATCTCTCTATATATACACACATATATATGCATGTGTGTATATATATTTCCCCTATTTCTCACCTTCTGATGTCTACACTTATCTTCCATTCCTTTTCCCCTCACATTTTATTGATCACACAGTTTCTTAAATAATCTAACTACTTTCAAGAGCAAGTTCAGCTAGTAATTTCAAGAAAAGCAGTTTTAACTTTAATAAATCAAAGAAATGCTAAGGAACTTTCTTTAAAACTTAAAGCCAGGAAACAGGTTGGAATTCTGTTTAAATAGTAGGTACATGAACCTATCGACAGCTCAAGACAGGACAAAAATCTTTAAAACCGGACAAGAAAGCCTAGAAGAAAATCAACAATATTTTAGTCAAAATTCATAAAATGCTAATTCACCAGTTCAGTCTCACGTACTTAATCTATCTTCTGTTGTAGTTCAATCTTCCCAATTAAATTCTGGGATATAATATCTGACTCCAGACTTGTCCCTATGATTAAGCTGGCCATTTTCTTAGTTTTTGAACTCTTATTTCTGTGTGTCTGTATTTAATTTTCCTGATATAACACTCTCTTGAGAACTTCTTGGAGATTTGGTCTGGTGCTGGCAAATTCTTTCAGGTTTTGTTTATCTGAAAATGTTCTTATCTTTTCTTCCCATATGAAGGATAATCTTGCGGGGTACATTATTCTTGGTTGAAATTGCTTTTCCCTTAACACTTTCCATATATTTTCCCATTCTTTCCTCATTCATGTTGTCTCTGATGAGAGGTCTGCTGTTAGCCTGATGGGATATCCTTTGTAGGTATTTTGCCATTTCTCTCTTGCCAATCTTAGTATCTTGTCTTTGTCTGTGGTTTTGGTCAATCTGACTGTAATGTGTCTTGGAGAAGATCTTCTTGGGTTGATTCTATTTGGGGTCCTTTGTATTTCTTGGGACTGGATCTTTGAGTGCCTCTCTGTTTGGAAAGTTTTCTTACAAGATTTCATTGAATAGATTATCAACGCCTTTATGAGTCTCTTTGCCTTCTGGGATACCAATTATCCAGATGTTTGGACGTTTGATGATATCTAGTATTTCTCTTATATTATTTTCATTTTTGGGGGGCAATTTTCTCAGACTTCATGGTGGATTTTTCTAGGCTAGCAATTTTCTCTTCTACGTCTGCGATTCTATTTTCTGTATGATCTAGTCTGCTTTTAATACTTTTGAGGGAGATTTTGACTTCCTGTATTAGAGTCTTCATCTCTAACAGGTCCATTTGATTCTTTTTAAAAGTGTATAATTCCTCTTTTAGATATTGCAAGAATTTACTCACCTCCTGGGACTCAGCTCCTTTCTCCTTTCTCTTCTGCAGTTCATTGTCTCTCTTCTCTTCCGTCTCTGTTAGCTTCGCCATTATGAATATTCTAAATTCTTTATCAGACATTTCCATAATTTCCATAGAACTGCCTGTGGATGAAGATGAGTTATTCTTTTCCCTTGGAGGAGAGGTATTTTCTTGCTTTCCCATTTTTCTTATGGTCCTGCAGTGAGTTCTAGTCATCTGATGGATGTTGTGTTTTTTCCTAAACTCGGAGTTCAATCTGAGCATTCAGGAGTGTGCAGAAAGAGGTGATCTGGAATCTCTTTTCCATTCTATTTTGATCCCACTCAGGTTTGTGGGCTGGAGGTTGAATTATCAGTAGAAATCTTCATTTCTCTTTTTTCCTTGAAATCACTAGTTCTCAGGGGCCATGAAGATGGTCTTCTTCTGAAGGCTTGTCCCTTGCCTTCCAACTTATTTTTCTATACGCCACAGAAGATACAGAATGCATTTTAATATGTCTGCCAAGTAACATTTCTGGCATTTCAAACATTGATACTTTATCTTGTACAGTTAAAACTTTTACTTTTTGAGTTAATTATTGCCGGTTTTGATTGGAAAATCAGATCTCTCTTTGGCTACATTACTCTCGATGCATATTGTAGTTTTTAAGTGTCTCTCAACTGGTTAGCCCATGGAATCCTATCTTGGAGAAAATTAATAGAAATTCCTTTATTTCCACTGTTTGTTGTTGTGATTTTGTTTTTGTTTGTTTGTTTGTTTGTTTTTATTTTTTTTCCTATTCCTTTACTGACATTTAATGGTGTTTTAGGAGAAAGAACAAGAGAGGGTATCAAGTAATCAAGTGATCAAGTAATAAAAACATTTGCTGTCTTAAGCATATTAATGGAAAATATATTAATTAAGCATATTAATGGAAAACAACATACTATGGTAAAAGGAACTCTAGATTCATAGTTAATTGAGTTCTATTTTCAAAGATTCTAGCTGTATAAATTTGAATAAGTCAATTTTTTTTGATTCAATGTCTTTATCTGTGTGTGCTCACCAGAGATACAGAGAGACAGAAAGTGAGAAATCACCTCCCAGAAAGGATGACTATGCCTCAATCCCTTCTCCTGTCAGGATCTTGGGTATGCATGCACATGTGCCTGAGTTTTAAGCTACAAGTCTGGGACTCAAACTATGGTCGACTACATGGGAGTCCAGCAACGTAACCATTACACCATCTGCTGGCCCCATAGTCAGACCATTCTATACACCCTTCTCAGATCTTTCCAGTGTTAACACTCTTATTCCATTTTATCTATCACATTTATACTGCATTTTAGTACAGAACAATTTGGTTATTTTAATAAAAGTTTTAGGACCATTAAATCTCTTTGAGTCTTAAGTGTCATGTCTAGATGCTTTAAAATACTTTAATAGATGTGTGTGTTATGTGTATCTGTATGTGTATGTGTGAAGAGAGAGAGAGTTTTTTCCATTCCTGATCCTAAATATATGACATTTCTCTCATTTCTCTAATTCTTTGACAATTGAGTTGTCCTAAAATTCAATTCTGACACTAACTAATGTCAGACTTCACAGGCTCAGTTTCATAGGACTGCTCACTTTATATGCCAGCTGAAGTGTCAGGTCACATAAATATATCCTTCTTCTGTCCAAACTGGCTGCAAAGTGTGGGATTCTTACAACTTCCCCTCTCAAGTTTAATAACTTGCTTGAACTAGTCACAGAACTCAGAAAAATCTTATGCTTACAATCATAGTTAATTATAAAGGGTACAGCTGAACAGCCAGATGGAAAGGTACATAAGATAAGGTCCAGAAAGGGTCCCATGTGCAAGAACCTCTGTTCCTGTGGACCTGGGATGAGTTATCTTCTTGGCAAATGGATATGTTTACCAACTCAGAAGCTCTCTGAATGCTATCATTTATGGCTTTTTATGAGTGTTTTTATTAAATAGGCATAATTATAACCATTGGTAATAGATTCAATCTCCATTCATCTCTTTTTCTCAGAAGTAGGGGTAAAGTTGGAGTAGGGACTGAAAGCTTGGGGTGAGGACTGAAAACTTGAATATTTTAATCAGGGCTTGATCTTTCTTTTTCTTTTATTTTATTTATTTTTTTTTGGAGAGGTTTTAGCTATAGGATGCATGCACTCACCAGACAGAGAGAGACAGAGATACAGAAAGCAAGAAATCACCCCCAAGGGGGGATGGCCATGCTGCAATACCTTCTCCTCCATTTTCCTCTCGGGATCTTGGGCATGCACGCACAACCACCCGGCATGAGTTTTAAGCCACAGGGTCTGGGACGCAAACTGCTGTCGACTACGTGGGAGTCCAGCGACATAGCCATTACGCTAACTGCTGGTCCCAAGGGCTTGATCTTTCTGACATCTACTCTATTACACAACTATCTAGGGGCCCATGGAGAGTGGTGTCCTTAGAAGAAAATACACTCATATCGCCTTTGTTACTCAGGAAATTCCAAGGGTTTTAGGAACTTTGTGCCTGAACTGGAGACAAAGATCAAATCATTTTCTTCTTTTCTTTCTTTCTTTTTCAGACTTACTATAATGTATGTGTGCTCAACAGAAAGAAACAGAAAAAAAGAGAGAAAATTATAAAGCAACTCCCCTGGGGAGGGGGGATGGCTGCTCCACAGTCTGTTCTCCATTCTTCTCCAAGGATTTTGGGTACACATGCATACATGTCCAGTGCATTTTCCAAGCTGCTGGGTCTGGGACTTGAACCACACAGTTGGACATATGAGATCCAGCTATCTTAACCAAAACATCACTGGCTGGCCTTCAAATAGGTGTTTTTTGTTTTTGTTTTTGTTTTTTGTTTTTGCTGTAAGGCATGTATGCTTGTTGGAGAGAGACAAAGAGACAATGAAAGGGGAAGAGAAAAATCACCCACCAGAGGGAATGGCCATACCACAGTCCCTTCTCCTCCATATTCCTCATGGGATTTTGGACACACATGAACAGGTCCCCTTTGTGATTTTTAAGCTACCAGGTCCGGGATTCATACCATGGTCATCCACGTGGGAGTCCAACGCCTTAACCACCATGCCACCTGCTGACTCAAAAATAGTTTTTTTATTGTGTGTATTTTAAAAAATGGTGGACATGTATTTCTTACTTAATAGCTTGGATTTTGATTTGTTCCTTTATTAAAGGAACTTTCACAAGAAACTTATTAGACCATATAAGCAAACAATATCTAGAATTTTACACATACCGAATTGGTTTCATCGGGACAAAACTACTCCCTTATGGTATATTAGAGACTTTGAGAAGCTATGTTGACTCTTTAAGTCACTAGGGTACTATTTAGCAAACTGCAACTTCAATGGATTATTAACTTTTTACATAATATACTTCAATTAATATGAAATCGGGTCCCAGTGAAATACAATCATCAGTGCTGAGTTTAGTACATAAGCAGGAGAGTAAGCACTGGTAATGTTGCTTAAAAACGTTCTATCTGCAAGAAACCCAATTACTTCAGAAGTGAGCTCAGTTATGTTTGACTATAGGCAACCACAAATAGAATGAATAGATTCACATTTTGGGGACCAGCAGTTAGCGTAATGGCTATGTCACTGGACTCCCACGTAGTCGTCTGTGGTTTGTGTCCCGGACCCGGTGGCTTAAAACTCACGCCGGGCGCGTGTGCGTGTGTGCCCAAGATCCTGAGAGGAGAATGGAGGAGAGGGGATTGCGGCGTGACCATCCCCCCTGGGGGGTGATTTCTTGCTTTCTGTCTCTCTGTCTCTCTCTGTCTGGTGAGCGCACATGCCCTATAGTGAAAAACCTCTCAAAAAAAAAAATAATAGATTCACATTTTAACTCTTCATCTTCCTCAAAAACTCTCCCAAATCTAATTTCTGAAAAAGGGACCTTGACAAAGATCCCTTTACAAGCCTCACTGGGATACTACCCCCAAAATATCACTTTTAAAAATTAAGCTTCAACTCCAGCCACTGTGGCACAATTGTTAGCTAAGAGTCCTGCAAGGTTGAAAAACATATGGTCTTGGCTTGGATTCTGAAGAGCTGAAGGACTGGGGAAAGGGGGATCATTGTGTGATGAGACCCTTTCAAGGATGTGTCATGCTTCTCTTTCACATGTGCATGTGCACGCACATGTATACACTCTCCATCATAAAAAAAAAAAGCTTGGAGGATGTCAGTATTAATTTCCTCTCACATCATTATTTTGAATAAGTTAGAATTCTTTAAACCTAAACACTTATAGAGGCTGATTGTCTCAGCAGACATAAACTACAGTATACTAACAAGCAACTCACTTTCATAGTAGAAGTAACGGGCCAACCCATGATGTCGCGGTTAAAGTGGCTGGATCCCACATTGCCAACTGTGCAGTTTGAATCCTGGACCCAGCTGTTTGTAAAACACTCTGGGCATGTGTGCCCATGTGCCCAAAATCCCAAAAGGAAGGAAAAATGGAGAGAAAGGTATTGTGGCCTTACTATCTCCCACTAGGGGTGTTTTCAGATTTTTTCTCTTTCTCTAGATCTCTCTCCAGCAAGTGCGTGTGCATTCTGACAAAATTGTTTTTTTTTTTTAAAGATATTTTTTGCTATAGGGCATGTGTGCTTGCCAGAGAGACAGAGAGACAGGAAGCAAGAAATCACCCCCAGGGGGCATGGCCATGCCCCAATCCCTTCTCCTTTATTCTCCTCTCAGGATTTTGGGCATGCACATACAGGCAGCAAGTATGAGTTTTAAGCCACCAAGTCCAGGACTCGAACTGCGGTCAACTACAGGGGAGTCCAAAGACATAACCATTATGCTATCTGCTGGTCCAAGGCAAAAAAAAAAAAAAAAAAAAAAAAAAAAAAGGGCCAGGAGAGGGGAGGGGTAGTTAAGGTACTGGACTCCCATATGGCTGTCTGCGATTCAAGTACTAGACCTGGCAGCTTGCTTTCTCACTTTGTCTCTCTCTCTAGTGGGTGCATGTGCCCTATAGCAAATTTTAAAATAACAATAATAATAAATAAAATGAAATAAGTAGGACTTTTTAGAAAATTTTTAGGAAAAGAAAGTAGAATTAACTATTCCTTTTCTACTAAGAGCCTGTTTGGTTCACTCAATAACAATTATTGTAATCCATATGATTAGGGTGAGCTCTGCAACATGTTAGGGTGGCCTTGGTTGTGGGCTGTGAAAGAATTAATAAACTCAGAGAAAAAGCAGATAGAAAAGAATTTATTCATTTTCCAAAGGGAGGAGAGGGCCTGAAATGTGGAGAGTTGTATCAGCCCTGGACGGTGGGGACCAGGAGCTTTAATTGGGACTTAAGGAAAGAGAGGCTATGGTTGGGTAATTAGGGTGATCCTTGGACAGGATGCCTGTTCATCTTTCACAATCTCTTGACTGTTTCATTGATATCTCTGGTTGTCATATCTGACCACTTTGACCTGCTATACATTTGGAGGTTTGTTAATGTTTCAATGTCAGTACGAGAGGGGCCTCAATCTCCATATCTGTAGAAAGAAACTTAGAAAAACTAAAGTCAGCCATCTGCAGTGAGGTCAAAGACAGAGCCGTTAGCCTGGGAAGAAAAAGGGAGGAGGAGGAGGAAAAACTGTGTTTGAAGCAGCTCGATAGTTTTAATGAGCCTTCCCATTAAGGCACTAGTGTAACACTGAATCAACCAAGTCCCAGGGAGACATTGAGGCACCAAGTTAACCCTTTCCAATGCCTTAAGCACTTGGGAAACTTTTGACACTTCCACTCATCATATAAGTTTTCATATAATGGCTTATATATGAATTATAATTTAAAACATTACTAGAATCACTGAAGCATTTTTTTTTTATGTATGTGTTCTTTTTTAATTTTTAAAACATTTTTGCCATAGGCTGCATGCACTCACCAGAGAAAGCAAGAAGGAAAATAAGAAATCACCTCCTTCATTTGAGGTTGAGGGGATGACCACACCACAATTCCTTCTCTATTCTCTTCCTGGGATTTGGGGCATGCATGCATATGTGCATGGCATGATTTTCAAGCCGCCAAGTCTGGGACTCAAATCGAAGTCTGCCATGTAGGAGTCCAGCACCTTAAACTGCTGGTCCCTATTTATTGGTATTTTTGATTGACTGATTTTTGTTATACTACTTTAACTATTAGTCATTTCCTCTATTCCTTTTAGTGTCTCGACAGGTCTTTATATACAACTTACTGAGGAATTCATCTATTAAACTTGCTCATTTAAATACAATACGAGTTCTGTATGGTGCTAGTGTAGGGTAAATATTTGATGAAATATTTTTCTCTCTCTTGAGATCTTACAATGCTATCTTCCATTCCCACATCCATGCTTCTAATTTAAATGAACTAACTTAGTACTGCTTTCTCTTGTTACCTATGGAGGATTGGTTCCAGGACTACATGAAGATACCAAAATTTTCATGTTCAAGTTCTTTATTTAAAATGGCATAATATTTGCATATAACCTACACACATCCTATATACTTTAATCTCTAGACTATTTATAATGCTCAATAGGATGTAAATGTTATATAGTTGTTACATTGTATATTTATATAATGTTTTACTATTTATTTTTTGACTCTTTCTTATCCAGGTACAAAACCTATGGATTCAGAGAGTCCTCTGTACTTTATTTTGACCAAATTGCATGTTTGGTGATATCTATTTCTAATGCGTGAAACTGAGAAGGAACACCCAGGAAAGAGCTAGGTTCTGTTTCCCCTTGGGTTGAGGAAAAAATGAGGGAAATTCCCCAAATTGAAAATGAGTGTTGAACTAAAAGTCAAATATCTTTCTTAGGGTCTGGGAATGCAGTTTATTTACATTTTAATGGTCCAAAGCAAGGGATAAGACCTCAGACTTTGGTTACAGTAATTAAGCTACATGGCTGTGAATCAGGGCCCTAGGATTGCTACAACTTCCACTTAAAATAAAGATAAGCTTTTAACATAAATTCTGGAGATGTTTTGCAGCATGGAAACTGCTGGCTATGAGCACAAGGACCCCAGGCTGCATGATCTCAAAAACCTGATAATTGTCCCCTCCCAGAATAGAAAGTGGTTACTTAGGACCTTGCCAATCAAAGAAGCCCATGATCGTGACCTCTTAACCCAATTATTGAACTGATCATGCCCCTGGGACCTTTATCTTTAATTTCGCCCTTAAAAATGCATGCAACAAACTGCTCTTGGAGACCATGCTTTTCCAGTGTAAACTGGCCCCTTTCCTTATGGAAATGTAGTCTATTTCCCTTTGCACATGGAAATAGACTATACTTCCCTTCATCATATCTTGTGTCTACAGTTTGGTTTGCGGCATTTGGGTGAGTAGACTTGGTCTGAGTTCAATAACATGTAGCATGACCTTTTATTTCCATCCTTTTAAAATATATATCCTGAGTTTTGTCTCCAAGAAAACTTTGATAGTAGGACAGTTACAGATATCTGATATTGTTACTTCCATGTTACTACTTTATTAATTGACCATTATGGGCATAACATAATATTTCTCACCTTATATAGTAAAGAGAATCCATTTATATGATCAAGTTGAAAAAAATTAATTAAATTGATTTAATGTAACTGTCGTGGGAAAGACCCAAATCTGAGAGGGCTTGCCTGTGATGTTTACTAATTCCAAAGAACACACC
>NW_006202806.1:1222412-1242392 GCF_000334495.1 Tupaia belangeri chinensis
TTCAGCAGAGAGAAATATAAGTTTACTTACTAGGGAGGTTCTACTGATGGATGGGCAGAGAATTGGCCATGCTGTCAGTGAATACAGGCTCAGGTTATATATGTGAAGAATAAACCATCTATCAGTCAAGTAAAGATGCAAATTCCCTGTCACCAAGATGGGCTGATTTGTGTGTACATTGTTTAAGGGTTACAGTATCAGGTTAGCTTATTGATGAACAGAATCAGCAGAGTGTGTTTAGGGTTAGTGGCTCTAATCTTGTGATGTTAGTGTGGGAGGGGTGTGTATACCTCCAGAATAACCCTGGCCATGGGCCAGTTCTGTGAGGTAAGAGAATGATCATATAGTGTGCTGAGTGGCCAGCTAACTTGACAATGCTTGGAGAAGGTCTGTGGTGCTGCCCACACAAGTCAAAGCAAAACAGACTCTTTCTGAATAGGGGAGGGGTCTGATATAGCCTATCTGCCAATGGATCAGGGGCTTCTGCCCTTTTTGATGTGTTCCTATTCCACCGGTAACTGACAGGGCTGATGCTCTGAACACATGGGACATTCATTGAAGGCTGTTTCAGTGTCCAAGTACTTCAGGGGAAATCCCCAGGCTTTTGTTACTTCTTATAAAGTCTTTTGCCCAACATGTTTCATTTTTTTGGTGAAGCCACCCTGCCACATCTCCAGCAGATATTTCATTCAGCCATCAGATGCACTTCAGAACATTGGACTCATCATTGCCAGGACATTGAAAGACTGAATGGCCAGACAAATGATAGTGACAATCTTATTCTTGTTAATATCATAAATGCCTTGCCACACGTTTCCCCCCCAAAAAAATGTATTCATACTATTCCTGCTATTGGTGCCATTTTGGCATCCACTGAGTAAGCCCAACTCTCTGTGCAGATAGCTAGGGGCCCCTTCTCCTTAACAATCACAATCCATGCAGCTTTGAGGTCTGTGGATTGGTTACTTTGCCCCTTGCCATCCTCCATGCAAATAGTGTTTGTAGATGGCTGGTATGCTACAGCTCTCCACTGTCTCTGTGTGTGTGGGGCGGGGGCACCCCTGGCAGAAACCGTTACGGACCATGTTGTCTCCTGGCTCCTTAAGCCATGAATTACACCTACTTTTAGGGCCTGTGATATTTATGAATATTAATGCTGCTCTGATAGAGATAGGAAATGCCTCCAGTGCCAAATGATACGTGATAAGGGGCAAAGTAACCAATGCGCAGAGCTAAAAGATGCATGGATTGATTCAAAATGCCCAATGCTGCACAGTGTCCACAGTGATCTGAGCTACACTGAATGCCTGTTGGCACTCGTTCATCCAATTCCACCAGGCCCCATTTTAATCAACTTATATAAATGACAAACTAGGGACATCCTCTGAAAGCACACCTGTCAAAACATCACCCAGTATAGTTTACCTATGCTACTGCCACCTCATGGTCGTACATCTTTCTTTATCAGCTCCCAAATCCATAGAACCTCCTATTTAAGAGCTTATATGATATTTTTTCTGTATAGAGCACACTTATCACAGAGGCAATACTTCTGCTTTGCATTTAATATTAAATAGTATAAGCTAAGTAGCTTTAATTACATTTATCTTGCTTTAAAAAAGATTGAATAATATTGAAATATAGAGCAACTGTAAGCAAATTAAACTTTCTTTTATTCGTCCATCATTTTAGTTTATCCTGCTTTCCTTATATTCTCTCACTGAACAAAAATCCATTATGCATCTTCTATGCGAATGGTACTCTGCTGAGAGCCATGGGGTATTCACAGATTATAAAGAGCACAATTGATATTCCCACATTTTTGGTATAATTTAAAGTCTTTTATTTATATAAGATATTAGAGGATCTATTTTCTTTTATTCAAATAAACATGATATAATAGTTATAAATAATTTCCTTTATTTTATTTGAAATGGTGGCTTTATTAACTTCTAAAGTTTGCACTATTTGGAAAAGAATCCTAATAAAAATAAGGAAATAAACACTCATCAATTTTTATTTACTTCTGCACTTAGATGAAATTACATATGAATATATTTTGATCTACATATTCATAATGGAATTTGTTTTTATGAATTGAAAACTTCTTACACCTTCGGAAATTTAGATTCATCTTTAGCAACATTTATCAAGTGCCTCTTCTGTGCCAGGCAGAATTCTAAGAAATATTAGGTTGTTGGGAAAGTCACGATGCATAGAAAAATATGTCACGACTTTTCTGACAGCCTAATAGCTCATAGTTAAACCAGGACAATGAATGTCTCAAACATGTCCCAAAGAAAGCAAAAAAACAAAACCAGTTAATCACAAAATTGTTTTCAAATGTGTCAAATAAAGTTGATGAATATATCTAGGCCATTAATTATCCTCTCCTCCAATGAAATAACCCAGTACCAGTTACCTTACTAACCTCTGACATGTCATTGTCCTTCAAAATTCCATCTTCCAGCAATCCAAATTTTACTCCTCTGTCAAAAACATCTAATTCATATATTATATCTGAGCTGAAGACTTTCTTTGCAAACATTCAGGCACAGATTATTTTTTTCCTATGTCTTTATTGTTATAGTAGCTATTATTTTCAAGTCTCCTAATCATATATATTAATATATTTTTGTAGGGATTACTAGTCCCCCTGTCAATATCAGGTTTTTCATCTCCTGAAAACAGAATCTGAATTTTGTCCATCTTTGTAACAAAAGTACATGGACCATAGTTAGTGCTTTATGAATGCCCTTGTTAAATTGTTTGATATCTATGATGCAGAAGACGATTTTTTCATCTCTGAAATATCTAGCATAATGTCCCAATTTATTATTAAATTGCAATCTAATCATTCTGTCAAAAACTTTCTTATCTGATTTTTTTAAAATGATGGTTTCCCTAATGGTTTTAGTTTTCTCAGATTTAATGCATGGTGGTACAGGTGATTAGAAAACTTTTCCATATTTATTGATCTTTAAATTTATGCTTTTATTAATTAAAATTGTTGAATAAATAAATAAATTATCAAATTAAAATGTCTGGCTAAAGGAATTCATGAAATGTTGCAAGTGAAAGGCCTTGAATAACAGCAGATAAGAACACTTTGGCTCCAATATAGTACTGAACTACATAGTTTTAGTAAAGTTTATCTGTTCAATTCTATACACTGGGTATGAAAAATTCCATTAACTATGCTGTTAATTGTTTCCAATTTTTTTTTTTGAGAGGTTTTTGCTATAGGGCACATACGCTTGCCAGAAAGAGAGAGACAGAGAGACAGAAAGTGAGAAATCACCCGCCAGGGGCGATGGCCAAACCACAATCCCTTCTCTTCCATTCTCCTCTCGGGATCTTGGGCACTCACACACACGTGACCAGTGTGAGTTTAAGCCGCTGGGTCTGGAACTCAAACTGCAGTCGACTACATGGGAGTCCAGCGACATAGCCATTACACTAACTGCTGGTCCCAATTGTTTCCAAGTTTTGAAGGAGAAATAATATTAACTTTACTATTTTTGAAATACAGCAAGTTGCTGAAGCATACTTATTCTTAATGACACACAATAACTAAGCAAATTTTGCATTGCAATATTCCTTTAAGAATGGAGTCTATTAGGGTCTAGATACAAAGTTAATTTACCTAATAATGTCTTAACATCATTTTCTCATATTTCCTGTAGTATAGATGACAGAGTAACTAAAACATTACTCAAAAATGATTGATTACTATGCAGAGAATATTTATTCAAACTCCCCAAAACTGGAAATAAAGATAGTCTCTCATATTATGCTAAAATGTGGCCACGTAAGACATCAGATGTTTCCCGTTTTACCAAGGTACCCAGCAACTTTAGGTAAATTTATGTCATAAAATTTTGTCAGTAAATAAATATTATACATAAGCTCTGTGGTATTTTATTTTCTTGTAAGTGAGGTAATGGCTCTATAAATTATTAAGTTACATTCTTTCTGTCAGCATACTCAGAATAATTAGGAAAGTAAAATATATGAAACATTAGTTGGTCTTCCTGATGTTGTTTAGGAGAAACATTTTTTTAAATTACTTTTTAAAATGTAACGTATGAAACATACTAGCAATATCTAAGATGATCCCCAGTGGTCCACGTTCTAGGTATTTATGCCATTGTGTATTTCTCTCCTATATTGAATAGATGTCTGATGGTGTGTGATTCCAAGGACAAGTCATGAACGACATGGTGTTTTCTATCTTGCTTTCTCTTGGATCACTTCCTCTGGCAGATGCCAATTGACACAGCAAGAAAACCCAAGTAACCCGTAGATAGGTGCAGTGGGAAAGACGGAAGACTGAGGCCTCCAGCCAACAGCCAACAACAGCCATGTGAGTGAGCATTTTGGAAACAGATTTTTACTTTCTAGTCAATTCTTAACATCACAGCAGCCCAGGCTGACTTCTGGCTAAACTTTATGGGAGATCCTGAGCTAGATGCATTCTGCTAACTGGCTCCCAAATTTCTGCCCCACTAATATTTGAGGTAATGCACAATGATGATAGAAAATACGCATAGAAAAGCATATATGTACCACATATGTTATCATAAAACATAATAATAAAATAAACACCTGTGACACCTGCCCCCAAACTTATGAAATAGCACATTATCAAAATGCTGCATCCGTCTTTACTCATCTATTCCTGTGATAGCTTAGCATTAATGATTGGTATGAAGTCTCATTTTCTGGGAGAATGAGATTTATCTACTTATTTATTTATTTATTCATTTTTAGGAGTGACTTCATTATTCCTTTTGCCATTTACTCTAAGTTTTATTTTCATTTACCATGAGATCAGGGATCTCAAGATCCATGAGAGACAATTTTGAGATATTTGTTCCTATTGCATTTTGGCCAATTAAATGTTTGATATTGAATCCTCTTAATCATTATCTTCATTTACTGAGATTTTAAAGTATATTGTTATAATATTCTTCTTATACATTTCACACAATTTTTCTTGGATTTGTTTTATAGGTATCTTACATAGGCACACAAGCTGGTTTTTGTTCCATTACTTTATTAAGATTTTTTTATTTATTTATTAGTTTTACATTTTTCCACAAACATTTACTTTACATATCAAAAAATTGTTTGCTCATACACAGTTCTTGACAGTTAATAAACAACTTTCAAAATTTCAAACTACTGAATTTTAAAGATAATGCTTAAAATATTTCTTATAATTTTGTATAATTTTGTTTGTGACTCTATAACAACAGAGGCAGTATGGTTTTAAATATTTTTGAGAAAGTATGAAAGTATGTACATTTCAACTACTCAAATTGTTGAAATGCAAATGCCCAGCACACTGGTCACACAAAACCTTCTCAATTCAGCCCTGCCTATCAAGTATTCTGTGATATACCATCTGCTGCTAGCAAAGATCAGTCTCTTTTTCTTCCTTCAAAGTCTTTCTCAAGATAATCCTCTGGGAAAAAAAAGATAACCCTCTGGTGTGTTTGCTCTTTTTCAGTCTCTAATGATTACAATGCTGGGCTGGAAAAGTCCAGGTTATTTTATGTTATGAATTCTTTCATATAGCTTCTCTAATCCTCTCTGCCAAGCAGAACTATTTATGGTGCCAGGCCATCTTTCTAAGAGTTTCTGTTAGCTTACTTGAGATCCATCTTAGCTCCATAGTTTTCTGATTAATTTCAGATATGACATTCCAGTCAAAGCTCTGTCCTAATGAGTATTTCCAATTTCTGATTCAATGCAACAAGCATTATTGAACTTATGCAAATAACCCTTCTGCCACAAAACAAGAATACTCCCAAATATTTTACAATTCCAGAGGGGTTAGGAAGGAAGAAATGTTTATGCTTCCATTTAAAGAAACAAACAAGGGACCAGCAGTTAGTGTAATGGCTATGTTGCTGGACTCCCATGTAGTCAACCACGGTTTGAGTCCTGGACCCGGAGGCTTAAACTCACACTGGGCGCATGTGCGTGCGTGCCCAAGATCCCGAGAGGAGAATGGAGGAGAAGGGATTGCGGAGGTGAAAACCTCTCAAAAAAAAGAAAGAAAGAAAGAAAGAAAGAAAGAAAGAAAGAAAGAAAGAAAGAAAGAAAGAAAGAAAAAGAAAGAAACAAGAAAAGTATTTTAACAAATTGCTGAACCTGTAACAAGTCAAAAGAAAGTAAAATGCTTAAATTGGGAAAACAAAAAATAGTAAAAAAATCAGTAATGTTTCACTCAAAAGTCATACAGTTCTATTTCGCTAGTTCAGTCTTCTCTTCAAACTTTTTTTGTTGAATATGCAGTGTTACTACAGTCATCTTTCCATTTAAATCCTGGAAGTTAACATTCAGTGTTATTATTGATTTTTCTTGTCCCTAGCATTAAATTGGTCATTTTCTTGGTTGCCTTTTGTTCTCTTATTTCTTTATGTGTATTTAGTTTTCCTGATAGAGCACTCCTTTCAGAACTTCTTGAAGAGTGGGTCTGCTATTGGCAAATTCTTTCAGGTCTTGTTTATCTTAGAATGTTTATATCCTTTCTTTCCATATGAAAGATAATCTTGCCGGGTATACCATTCTTGGTTGAAACTGTTTTCCACTTAACAAACACTTTGACTATATTTTCCCATTCTTTCCTTGCTTGCATTGTTTCTGATGAGAGGTCTGATGTTAGCCTGATTAGATAACCTTTAGACGTAACCTAACGTTTCCCTCTTGCCAATTTTAGTATCTTGTCTTTGTCTGTAGATTTACCCAGTCTGGTTATCATGTGCCTTGGAGAAGATCATCTTAGGTTGATTCTATTAGGGGTCTCTTGTATTTCCTGGGTCAGGATATTTGAATGCTTCTCTAGATTTCAAAAGTTTTCTTCCAAGATTTCATGGAATAGACTATCAGTGCCTTTATTAGTTTCCTCACCTTCTGGGATGCCAATTATTCAGATGTTTGGGTACTTAATACTGTCTAGTTATTTCTCATACAGTAGTCTCATTTTTTTGGGTTATATTCTCAGCTTTTTGGTTGTCTTTTCTAGATCAGAGGTTTTGTCTTCAACATCTGAGATTCTATTTTCTGCATGGACTAATCTGCTTTTAATACTTTCGAGGGAGGTTTTGATTTCCCAAATGGCAGCCTGCATCTCTAGTAGCTCCATTTGATTCTAGTTTATAGTATGCATTTCCTCTTTCAGGTCATGGAAGAACTCCAACACCTCCTGGAACTCATTGTCTCTTTCTCCTGCACCTTCTGGAGTTCATTATCTCTCAGTTCTCACATCTCATTTAGTTTTGTTACTATGAATATTCTGAATTCTCTATCAGATATTTACACAAGTTCTACTGTTCTGTCTGTGGATGATGAGGGATTGTTCTTTTCCCTTAGGGGAGAGATATTTTCTTGATTTCTCATGTTTCTTGTGTCTCTGCGGTGGTCTTTGGTCAATCTGTGACAAAATCTTTCCTCCACTTATCTGAATATTTAGGGAGTCTAGAAGATGGAGTTTAGAGTATAGCTTCCCTGAATAGGCCGGGGCACACCTGAACTTTAAAATGGCTTCTTGTCTGAATATTTCGGAAGTCTAGAAGATGGAGTTTAGAGCATACCTTCCCTGAACAGTATTTTATTAAGATTTAATTTTCAAGTTTCATCATTTTGTCTATAAATGGGTATATAATTATTATTTAATTTTTTAGGAAAACAGAAGGATTATTTACGATTATCGTTATTAATGTTGCTATTCAACTCATTTAGATCTCACATTAAAAGTTTGATGATAATAGAAATCAAACTAACTCTTATGAATAGCTCCTACTGATCAAAAAAAAGAAGTCGTCATTTATCCAACATTGTATTTTCTTAACCAAAACACATTCCATGTGACTCATACTTTATTTTCTGATGAAAATAATATAATATATGAAATTCCCCATAACTTCAAAATCATGATGGTAAAAATGTAGTCAAAGTATTAAAAGGCCAGCCCAATGGCTGAGTGGTTAAGAGAGCCAGATCCCACTTGGCCAACCACAGTGCAATTCCTGGCACTGGAGGTTTGAAAAACATGCCAGGCTCACGTGCATGTGTGTCCAAGATCTCAGCGGGATGGAGAAATGGAGAAGGGCATGCAGTGTGATCATTGCCTTTTTGGAGGGTATTTTCTACCTTCCCTAGTGGTCTCTTTCTGATGAACACATGCACCCTCTGGCATTTAAGTAAACAAATAAAAATTTTATAATTTAAATAAAAAGGGATTGGGGGCTAGCAGGTGGCGTGATGGTTAAGTCACTGGACTCCCACATGGTCAACCATGGTTCAAGTTTTGGACTTGGTGGTTTGCTTTCTCACTTTCTCTCTCTCTCTCCCTCTCTCTCTCTCTCTCTTTCTGATGAGCACACATGCTCTATAGCAAACTGAAATAATAATAATAAAATAAATAAAGTTAAATAATTTTCAAAAAATTATTAAATCAAAAGTTGTCTCATATTTATCTGTAAAGGAAAACATGAGAAAACACCATTTCAGTGAATACGTTTGATATATTTTAACATTCATCTTGTTATTATCCTGTAAAATTTAGTTACATACAACTGAAGAGAAATAAATTCTATACCATCCAATCAACTTATTAAAAATTACACAGATAATGTATATATGTATGTATTTTACAAAAGAAGAAAATGGTTTATTTACATAAAAATAGCTCTGTATAGTATTAATAGAAGTAAACCTAAAATTCAATTTTATTTTCAAACCAACCATGAATCTTGGATCAGAAGGCACATGAAATATTTTCTCATAATTTAAAAATCTGTGATCAAAGATGTCTAAGTTTTTTTTTTGTTGTTGTTTGTTTGTTTGTTTGTTTTTTTGCCCTACATGGCATGTATGCTTACCAGAATCACAGCGAGAAAGACTATAAGAAATTACCCCCTAGGGAGGATGGCCATGATGAATCTATTTTCCTTCAGCTTCTCTTGAGATTTGGGTCATGTATGTATGTCTACCTGGTATGTTTTTCAAGGTGCTGGTCCAGGACTCAAACTACAGAGATGGCCATGTGGGAGACAGTACCTTAACCAGCTGACCTGAGATCTTTTTAAAACAACAATAAATATTATGAAATTAATGAGAAACTAAAGTATACTCTTAAACTAGCTATGAAACCTGAACAAAAAACTTCTTAGTTTCATATCTTTTAGAAGCAGTTTCACAAATGGTGTGGAAAATCAACTTAGAGTTAAATTTAATAAACAGCATTACCCCTATTCTTGAAGCCAACCATTTTCGAGGAAGATTTAGCAGTACCCATCTAGCAGTACCCATCATTTAACAACACCACAATAAATGCTGAACCCAATACTAAAGTTTTAGTTCTGGATCAGTTTTCTATTTTGGACTAATCAAGAGTCATTTCCTTCTTAGAGTTCTCATTAGTGTATTTAAGCAAGTATGTGTAAGCACTGTTTTTTCTTTTAGCTCTGCAGTCTTTTCTGGTAGAGAGGTCCCTTGTGAATCTTCATCTCAGATGCATTTATATGACTTTTGTTTTTAAGAGCTAGAGTATCAGAAGTAAGGCAGAATTAAATTTACAAAGAAGTCAGAGCTTCCTGGGTAGGAAAAGAAGGAAAACCAATAGGGATTCTACAGATATTGAGATAAAAGTGAGATCTCTGGCTAGGTAGATAAGGTAAGAGTCCACAGAATACAGCATATGAGACAAGATGGAGTCACTATAGCCAAGCCTTTAATAGAAATCATGTGCTGCTCTCACCAAAAGTCAATTATTAGCTCTCACGACTTGCTTACACAAAAAGCAACTTGCAGCCTGCTTAAGATAATGAAAGCTAAAACCAACATTTTTCACATCATTACTGGATTCCAAATCCAGAATGTAATCTCTCCTGGTCTGAAGAACAGGAGAGGGAAGAACCTTAAATAATATATTCCTCTTTCACATGTTTTTAAAGTTTAGGACTATCTGCTGTCTAGGCTAGAAATTAAATATAGTCCCAAGAAAACTGTCCAACTCAAGTACCTCAATTAACTCAAAACTCCCCAGCAGCACAACGCACCTGCACTGGCATCTCTTAAAATAAAGTTTCTTGGGACCAGCAGTTTGCATAATGGCTATGTCGCTGGACTCCCATGTAGTCGACCATAGTTTGAGTCCCAGACCTGGCGGCTTAAACTCACATGGAGCACATGTGCATGCATGCCCAAGATCCCGAGAGAATGGAGGAGAAGGGATTGTGACATGGCCATTCCCCCCGGGGGGTGATTGCTCGCTTTCTGTCTCTCTCTGTCTTTCAGGCTAGCGCATACGCCCTGTAGCAAAACCTCCTTTCCACATCCACCCGTCTCTGAAGCTAGCGCATACGCCCTGTAGCAAAACCTCTCCAAAAAAAAAAGAGGGGGAAGCTACCAGAAAAGTGACTTCCCAAGAGGGATTTTCCCCTTATATAAAATAAATAAATAAATAAATAAATAAGAAACTTTCTTTTCCTGCTATCCTTGGACAAAACATAGTTTTCATATAGTTTTTTTTTCCTTCCTTTTTGTCCAGCCCTATATAACTGGGCCACTCCTATCCCTAGGTGGGTGATCCATTCAGGCTCATCCATCCACTTTGCTGGAAGCTTTTCTTCTTTCCTAATAGAATTTGCTTAAGGTCCTCTCCTTCAGTCTGCATTTCTAATTCTCTGTGAGCTTTAGACAAGAATCGGCACAAGTGTTGGTTCTGATCATGACAGACTCCTGCGTCAGTATTACAGAATATAAGGTTATAGGTGCTGCCTCTAAATGAACCTTCAATGTCCAATGAAAGGGTATTTCCTGAATGATGTTATCAGTGACTCCTCTTGGGCTACATCCAGAGTATCCTCTGCCCTTATCCCTTCAACACTTGCTTGTCCTACTCCATGAAAGTCATAAAAGAAGGTTTTACAATTATTTTCTTAGTCCCACCAAAAGAAAACTCACTCTGGAGCAATTTAGCATAATGCAGAAAACAATCATTTGTTATGTAAAGTCGTATTTTTAAAATGTCTATGTTTATTTTTTATTTTTGGTTGAGGAAAAGAAATGAAGCCTTAAGCTCTCCCAGAGGCCAACTGAGAAAAATCTTTTGTGATGTAAAATATTTTCATATCTCTAGAGGGTATTAACAAATTAGATTATGCAGTCTTCAAAATTAATGAAGCTTTATTTTAATGGTTATAGAGATTAGAAGTGCTTCTCTATATATAACTATCCCAAAGACTCACAGAAAATAAAGTATGAAGATTTAAATGTACTAGCCTTTTAAGAGAAAAAAATAATATTTTTTAATAGAAGCTGACTGTATTTTTATAAGAAACCAAGTTTACATATTCATGGTGAAATTTTGTACAAATTAGAGTGGTATGAAAGTAGCTATATATTTTTTCTCTAAATTTTATGTGAGTATAGTACGAAAGAACTTCAAAAATTTGTTAAAAAAAGGAATTAAATTATGAGTTTATTTTGATGGATAATTGTTCTAAATTCTTGTATATGTTTTTTCATAATAAGCACACAAATACAGACCTCTATTTATTTATTTTTAAACTATTAATTTAATTTTATTTCTTCTTATTATTATTTTAATTTTTGCTATAGGGCGCTCGTGTTTACCAGAGAGACAGGGAAGGGGGATGGGGGAGTGAGAAAGCAAGCTGCCAGGTCTGGGACTTGAACCACGGTCAACCATGTGGAACTCCAGTACCTTACCCACCACCTCACCAGCTGTTGGCCCCAGTCTACCTGTTTTTTTAAGACAGAGTCATGCTGTGTTGCCCAGATTAGCCTCAAACTCCTAATCTTCCTGCCTCAGCCTCCCAGATTGATGGAATTAGAGGTGCACGACACTATACAGGAATTGAACCCAGACCTCCCATATGTTCCCAGTCTGTGGAGCACTGAGTCCTAATGGCATGTGCCCACTGTGGCTGGGGCCTGCATTTTTTTTATTACATTTAGATTTGTTTTGTTATGAAGAGTCTAGTAATTCTGAGCTTCCTAAACCTTTCATGTTGATTTATTCATCAGACAGGCAAATGCTTTTCTATGCACTATATAAGATTTTGAAAAAAAATTTAACTATGTGTTCATAATCCTGACAGAGTTTGTATGTCAGCAATAATTATATTTTATAGTATGAGAGTCTCTACATAATTTCTAAGACCCTTTAGTTTCTTGGTTTTGTATAAGTTATATGAGTGGCAGTTAGTCACATGGTATGGCCTCATGAGCTCTGACCACCTGCTAATTATTTTGCATGATAGATAATCATCAGGTACCCACATCTATGTTTTCTTTGTGAAAAAGAAATTAGTTGATTTGGTTAAAAGATACAGTAACTGTGGATAACTGAGACTGTACTAAGATCAGTAATAACATAAAAGTATAACTGTATATACAAGGTAATAGGATAAGTTTTGTTTATCAAAAAAAGAAAAAGAAAGAGAAGAAAGAAAGAAAAAAGGGTTCACTCTGTAGTGCATCTGTTAAGTGCTATGTATAGGTTGCTGTATCTTACATAGCCAACAGCTCTGGAGACTTGAAAACATGTCTGGCACCAGCTCATAGAGTTTGTGCCTGGTATATTTTTCAAGTCTCCAGTGCAGCAAAGCATTTATGGGACAAAGAAATGGGTTATTATCTGTTGAAGATAACTTTATAGTACTGTCAACTACACTGGTGAGAAATGTACACATACTGGAATATTCATTTTGCAAGCTAAATAACATGATTTAATGTATTTAAGGAATTGTAATAAAATAAAAAATAAATTTAAAAAATACCAGGCACATGTACCCCAAATTCTAATGTGATGGAGAAATGGAGGAGAAAGAATTGGGATGTGACCACATCCCACTGAGGGGGTACTTTCTCTCTCTGTCTCTCGACCTCTCTCTCTAGTGAGCACACACTCACATGCCCTCTGGTAATTAAAACAAAAATAAGAGCAGTTTGTAAATTATAGTATCTGTTCCAAATTACTGAATAGTAAAAGACAAAACCTGGGTACAGAAAACTGAAGAATTATTTCTGGAAGGAAATTTCATCTTGGTTTGTAATAACTGCAAATATTGTAACTGAAGAGAAGTATTGAAATGTATTAACATTTTGACAAATTTTGCTCAGTGTTGATGGGCTTATTCTTAAGATCATTTTTGAGAAAAGGAGCTTGTGAATCTTTTATTTGGTTTTCTCTGTTCAAATGACAAGCAATATTAAAGTGTTTAGTCTTTTGCTAACAAGGAGTGGTAAAAGGTAACGTGTAATCTGCTCAGAGAGCAGAAATTCGGAATCTAATCAAGTCAATTTTCAGCGTTTCTTGTTTACTTTATTGAGCTCCAGAACAGGGATTGTAAAGTCAAATGGTAAATATTTTAAGCCCTGCAAACCATCAAGTCTTTGTCACAACTACTCAGTCATTGGAGTGCAAAGGCAGGCATAAATAATACGTAAATGATTAAATGTGGTTGTGTTCAATAAAATTGTATTTTTGAATACTAAACTTCCATATAGTTTTCACATGTCACAAGATGTTATTCCTGTTTTAAGTATTTCAAAACTTTTGAAATAGTAAAAACTAGTCTTAGCTTATGAACTGTACCCGTGAATTCATGACTAGGCCTGTAGGCCATGATCTGCTGACCTCTGTGCTAGGTTATTCACAAATAAAACAAAGCAAACAATTCTCATTTTAAAAAAGGCTAGAACTGGGAACCAGCAGTTGGCATAATGGCTATGTCGCTGGACTCCCACGTAGTCGACCGTGGTTCGTGTCCTGGACCCAGTGGCTTAAAACTCACGCCGGGCGCTTGTGCGTGCGTGCCCAAGATCCCAAGAGAAGAATGGAGGAGAAGGGATTGCGGCGTGACCATCCCCCCTGGGGGGTGATTTCTCCCTTTCTGTCTCTATGTCTCTCTCTGTCTGTCTGGAGAGCGCACACGCCCTATAGCGAAAATCTCTCCAGAAAAAAGGCTAGAACTTGCTACAACCATGTAAACTTCTTTGATGCTTATTTTAGAATGTTATGATATTGCCAATTGGATCAAGAAATTAACCAAATATTGTTTATCAGGTGCCCATCATCCTATCTTAATCCATGACCTATTTCTCCTCTAATAATTTTCTTGGTTTTTGTTTTCCAAAGATCAGATCCTTAATTAAAAAATAAATTAAGATGTCTTTGAGATTTCCCAGTGTGTTGCTAGAAAATCACAAATCTTTCTTATTCTTCCTTATTAAGTAAAAAAAATATGTAATCTATAGATATTCAGGTTATTTGATCTTCTCTACATTTATTATTTATCCAATGTTACTGTAAATGCTAATTGAAAAAAATCAAAAATAAGAGAAGCTCATTCTTACCTAAGTTAACCTTTCACATGTAAGATGCTTTTAATATAGATAATTAAGAGATTTATATCTCTTTAACACTTTACAGCAAGGCCCAGGCCATTTGTCAATGTGTTCACTGTTTATAATATTTGACTATTACTGTCAAGAAACATGGATTAAGATTTTGTGGAATAGTTACGTATTACACAGCACCACAGCTCTCTTCCACTTTGATATTTCTTATTACTATGATAAACTAACTATGGCCATTTACTGTCATATATAGTTGCACTTTGCTTTTTCCTGGTTTTTGTTTGAAGACAGAAAGGTTAGAACTCATGTCTTCAACAAAGAAGGACAGTTTCTATATCTTAAGCAAAGAATTCTACAATTTTCTCTATTTTAACTACTCATGCACCAGAGTGGGCTCTTGGATAAAGATTGTTGAGCTAGTATTGCTTAGAAGTCTTTCCATCTATACCAGAGGACTCAATCATGCTTTCTAAGACTCTTACTTCAAATGAAGATGAGTTCAGAAAAACAAAACTGGTGACTCAGATTCTCAGAGAACAAGAATTTATTTCATAGGTTAAATAAACTAATGAATATTAATAGCAGTTATTTGTTTAGAATACTGTTTGTTTTTTTTTTTTTTTGAGAGGGGGAGATTTTTGCTATAGGGCACATGCACTCGCCAGAGAGACAGAGAGAAAGAAAGTGAGAAATCCCCCCTTCCCCGGAGAGACAGCCATGCTACAATCCCTTCTCCTCTATTCTCTTCCTGGGATCTTGGGCATGCATGCACACACGCCTGGCATGAGGTTGAAGCCACTGAGTCCAGGACTCAAACCACAGTCGGCCATGTGGGAGTCCTGTGATGTAACCAATACATCATCTACTGGCCCCTGTTGATGTTGTTTTATTGCTCTATTTATTTACAAGTATTCAAGGAATCGCTTTTCATCCCTCCTGAACTCCTCAGTTTAGAATATCATGCCTTTATAAATGCAAATGAAGCATTTTAAAATAGGATCTAATTTTCACTGAAGTTTCATGACTCAGAAGCCAATCTTTTTACTGAATTTCCTTATTTTTTGCTGCAGTGATTATTTTTTATTATTTCAGTAAGAAATTGCCTCAATTTTAACTCATACTGGACAAATTGATTGTCTTATTGTATTATATTTGGGAATAAATCATTTCCTATCAGGTACAGCCAGCCCACTGTTAGAGAACAAAGGCACCTAATGCTTACAAGACCCTCTCAGGAAATTGGTCTGGGAGCTCTATTACAAAGCTCCAGCTTCATAAGTGATAAGGAAGGTCAGGAACGTTACCATATCTAGGAACTTGAAAGGGGAAAAATTTACTGAATTCCATGGGGATCACAGTGAAGTGATACTTTGCTGGGGTAGATTTTCTTGTCCTTGACTTCCTAGTATTTATGTGAAGAAAAAAGTCATAGTATTTTAAATGGGCCAAACCTGGGTTCTTTAATAAATTTTACAAACAAAATATGCTTGCTCAGTATTTAGTTGCTAAATACATGATCAAGAACGCTTACATGGTTAACACCTATGTTGCATCTGTGAAAATAATCAGGCCGTACTATAATGAGACCAGGCTTTTCTCTGATCAATATTTGTGGATTATGTATAAACCAAGCAGGGAAATTATTAAGAAAATGGTTACAACTGGAAAAAAGGCAAAAAAAAAAATGGGTGTCCTTTCTTTTCCATGTTGTTCTAAGACATTGTTTAACAAGCCTCCTCAATGACTATGTAATTTTCTAGGCGAATGTACCTATGTTTGACTTTGCTATTTACTACTTGATCAGAATCCACACTATGAAGTGAAATGTTAATTTGTAAATTTCTATAACCCGATGGTTATGGTTTTATAGCTCAATGGGACAATAATGAGTTTACATCTAACTTAGCAGTCTTACTCTAAAACTTTTTAGATGGTTTTCTGATAGATCGTATAAACCGCAGTTCATCACTTGCTCTTGGAGTCAGTTTTATCATCTTAGTGGTTCCCTCATTAATTAATAAGCTAAATAAAATCTTCAATATATGTTGATCATTTTATATTTGTAAAAGTTATACTTTTGACTTTTAAAAATTATACTTTGACCCATATTTTTGTTTATAAAAGTGTGAATTTTTATATAAATATAATAATTCATGTGTGTAATCACGTAAGGTTTCACTAGCGTATGATATAAAACAAGATTAGATTTTAGTCTCCTTTTACCTTGAGTTATATTTAAAATCTCTGACACAGGCTTTGGATTAATGAGATGTGTATCCTTCTGTGATGGCAAAGAGGAAGACAGACATTCTCAACACAGACTAAATGGTCTTAATGTCATGAACCAGAAATTGTCTCTAGAAATAACTGAGCCTATTTTCCAATTACTTTCAGAAATGACAGAATAATAGTAAATCTGCCAAAATCCAAATTGTTTTGGGGAGAGATTTTCCAAAGGTCATATTGTGAATACTAATGAGCAGTGCAGCAATTCGTTTAGCTATTTCAGTGTGCATTTAGCAGCTGACTCAAGTCTGACATGCCACTGGGAAACGGTGTTACACAAAAATCAGAATTTTTTCCCTCACAGGAATAATAGTAAAATTTTCTTCCGGCTAAGGTAGATCACTAAATACACCTACACTTAGAAATTTTCCATCTAAAGTATGTATGCTATTTTCTACAATTATAACCCTCGAGTCTTTAGCTACTATGCTAAGGCCAATGAACTAATTCAAAACTGGGTGAGAAGGACAGGTGGCATGGTGGTTAAAGCGCTAGACTCCCACGTGGCCAGCCGCAGATGGAGTCCAGGACCTGGTGGCTTCTTTTCTCTGGTGAGCACAAGTGTCCTGTGGCAAACTAAAAAATAATAATAATAAATAAATAAAATTTAAAAAATTGGTTGAGAAAAATGTGGACCTTATCTATGGACAAAATTACATGGCAATGAGAAAGTATTTTGGTATCTCATCTAAGTGAAAATAAGGTTCTTTTCTATATTATTCTTAACTCTCACACTCACTTCACCCCAATCGACAGTCCCTATCCTTTTTTTTCTTAGCACTTATCAACATAAACAGAGTATATGTCTTAACTATTTTCTCTTTTCCTTACTAAAGCATAAGCTTCATGTGGTCAGAGGTTTTTGTCATATGAACATACATTTTTTTTCTGCTATAACTTGTCCCTTAAAAAATATGTGTATGTACATAGTGTTCAGTAAATATACATTAAATGAATTGAATGAAGTAAATACATTAATAATTCAATATATACTTTCAAAATAATCAGGAGAGTGAATTTTGAATGTATACTATATAATGCAATATTAAACATTGAAGTTGGCAAATATGTTTATAATCTCAATTTGTTTATTACACATCATATACATACTTTAAAAAACTGTACTTACACTACAAAGATGTATAATGATTGTGTATAAATAATAAATTGCAATAAGTTAATTTATGAATAAAAAAGGAAAAAATAATTGAATGTTTTTTTTTCCTAGTCCATTTAAAACTATTTCAATATTAAAATTTTTAAAGTAGGTCAAAGCATGACTGCTTTGAAGTTTCCTTAAATTACATGGTAAAATTCATAAGACCTTGTTTTTATTTTGTGTTAAGAAAATTGAATGTTGAATAAAAGATAGTTCGAAACTACTAGCCCATATCATTATTATATTACTGTCTTACAGATTTAACAGTTTGTACATTCTTTTTTCTTTTCTATTTTAGTACTTGTGTATTTTTATAAGGCCTCTCAATTTCTATCGTTAATTACATAAAGTATACAATATAAATTAATATCATACATGAGTACAGTATAAAATTCCACTTTTGAATAATTTGAAATGATTGCTAAAATGTTATTCGTATGGTTACTTCACCAACTTTGTTCAGAAAATAAAACACATTTGAAAGAGAAATGCTTTTTGGAGATAGCCCATGCCCTCTGCGAGCTGGATCTCACATGGCTGACTGCGAGGTTTGAGTCGTGGACACAGTGGCTTGAAAAACACCCCCGGGGCGGGTCCAGAAGTTGGCATAATGGCTATGTCACTGGACTCCCATGTAATCGACACCAGTTCGAGTCCCGGACCTGGTGGCTTAAACTTACGCCGGGCACGTGTTCGTGCATGCCCAAGATCCCGAAAGGAGAATGGAGAAGAGACTGTGGCGTGGCCATCCTCCCTGGGAGTGTGATTTCTCGCTTTCTATCTCTCTGTCTCTCTCTGGTTTTAGGGCAAGCGCACACGCCGTACAGCAAAAATCTCTCTAAAAAAGAAAAAAAGAAAGAAAATATACCCTGAGTATGTGTTCTTGAATACCCAAAATCCCAAAAGGAAGGAGAGATGGAGGAGAAGAGATTGTGTGTGACCATTCCTCATGGGGAATGTTTTCTTGCTTTCCCTCTTTCTGTTTCTGCTTCTTTTTGGTGTATGCACATGTCCTTTGGCAAATTAAAAAAAATACTTTTTTTCCTTCAAGGTACAATGGCTATAACTTTTGAATAAATGCTACACAGAAAAATGTTTCTTATCATTAAATTAATTAGAAATGATAGTTTTCTTTTAGAATATGTGATGTGCCTAATTTATAAAAGAAGTGCAGCATTTTCTCCTACAAAGAGATAAACAGGGCAGGCGGGTAGCATGGTAGTTAAGGTGTTAGACTCCCACATGGCCCAACACAGTTCAAGTCCCAGACCTGGCAGCTTGCTTTCTCACTTTCCCTCTCTCTTTTTGTCTCTGTCTGTTCAAACTTTTAAAATAATAGTAATAAATAAAATTAAAGAATTTTGTTTTAAAAAAAGTGATAAGCAAAGGCACTTAGTGCAGAGGAATAATTAAATTTACACAAAAAATTGAATTCTAACTTCTAGAAGGTTCTGCCTTCTATTTAGTGAATTAAAATAAACAATTTCTATCATAAAAATAAATTGAGTAGTATTTATTCACCAACAACAATTCATATCAATCATTTATTTTTCCCATAAATGTTAAGTAAGTTATAACCAGTGTACAGCTGATTAAACGAAAAAGAAAAAACAGCTGACATTGTCTATAAATATATGTTTTGTCATCTGCAAATATAAAAATGATATACCACTGGAGTTTAAAATTCAATCGAAATTAAAAATTTTAAAATTCAAGTACTATTCGATGGTCTGCAGCATTCCATTGTTTCACAAAAGAGTCTTTGTCAATTAGTCTTTGGAACGTGTAAATTTTCTCTGTTAGAGAATTGCAGGTATTATTTAGGGATTTTCAAGTTATGATGTCAGATAACAACTACTAATTTGTTCCCAACCATTGGAATACACATTAAAACCTCCAAAAAGTTTTAAAATTTTAGCAATATTGGAGATTAGGAATCTTTCATCAAAGAAGAATTTCAGTTTACCAAAGTGTATGAGAGGTCACGAAGTGGAATGCAGTGTAGACAGAAGAAAAATGGAGGGAAAAGTTGAAGGGATATATGGATTTTGATTCATTTATCAGTTAAAGTGCTCCACCCTCTCTCTGAAAATAAGAGGACGGTATTACCTGTCCTCCCTAATTTTCTCCAT
>NW_006202806.1:1242411-1247450 GCF_000334495.1 Tupaia belangeri chinensis
CCTACAGTCAGTCCCATTCTGAAATGAAAGAGTTGTGGAAATGGCATCCTTTGGAGAATATAGTTCTTTAGTTACCATCTCTGCTAATAACAGAAAAAGAGAATTTCTAAGACTATTCAGAAATGGATCTCCTCATGGGCATATAAGACCAGTAAAACTTTCTTAGACCAGAAAATTTACACAAAACTGATATAATTACAAAACAATGACAATAAAAAGTATATTACACCAGTTATGAGTAGCCTCATCAGTTATCTTCTTGTTTTCGAATTAAGAAAGTAATTTCAATAGCTGTTAAATGGCTATTAAGGGAAAGAAAATTTCAGATTTAAATCATAGACTTAGACCCAATACTGACATAACACCAGACAAAATTGTATATCTTGTATTTCCTGGGCATAGTAAGTTGCAAAAACAATAACAAAACAAAACCTCAGTCTTCCAGAAAATAATCCACCATAGGAAGTGAAATAAATGTTATAAAAATAATACTTTGTTGTGTTCTCCGTAAGAGAGTTGAAACCTACCTTGTAAACACAAAATACTATGATGGAAATTGAGTTGATTTAAAGTCAGAAAGAAATGAATAGGTAGTATAGTGAGACAAGAAAGCATGGAAAAAGATTTAATATTATTGGAACCAGCAGATGGCATAATGGTTATGTTGCTGGACTCCCATGTCATCAACTGTGATTCGAGTTTTGGACCTGGCGGCTTAAAACTCATGCCAACCACGTGTGTGTGCATGCCCAAAGTCCCAAGAGGAGGAAGGAGAAAGGATTGTGTTGTGACCATTCCCCCAGGGGTGATTTCTTGCTTTCTGTCTCTCTGTCTCTCTGGAAAGCGTACACATCCTATAGCAAGAATCCCTCTTTTAAAAAAAAAATTCATACTGGAAACTGAAATTCAGTCTTAGAAACAGTGAAGTGTTACAGAAACTGAATTTCATCACATGGAGGACAAACCTAGGACAATGTCTCTGAATACAGAAGAAAATAAGAAGATAATTACAAACAAGAAAAAAAATAGTTAAGATCTAAAGAGAAAATTTATATTCCTATGGAAGGTTTAAAATCCAAAAGATAATCAGAGAAAATTAATATCAAATATAATTTAACAAAAACATCATGCAACAGGAAAGTTTTGACATGTATGACTGAAAGTATTTACCAAGACAAATACCTCATCTTTTTCTAATGAATTTATAAATTAGCTCAAGAAAAAATAAGTAATTCTACAATAAAAGAGGCAGAACACAACTCTATTTTTAAGAGTGTTTTGTTTTAACCATAGGGCACATGTGCTCACTAGAGAGAGAGAGAAAGAGAAAGGCAGAAAGCAAACAATCGCCCTCCAGGGAGGATGGCCACTTCACAATCTCTTCTTGTCAATTCTCCTCTCAGGATTTTGGGCACATAGGCACACACACCCGGCATGAGTTTCAAGCAACCAAGTCTGGGACTTCAACCATGATCAGCCATGTGAGGGTCCAATGACATAACCACTACACAATCTGCTAGTCCCACAACTTTATTACTCCAACAAATAAAAATGACTTTTTAAAAAAATGCTAGAAGGAGCATAAGCTCAACAGAGAGAGGGTGAGAAAGCACTTCCCAATGGGTTATGGTCATGCTGCAATCTCTTCTCCATTTCTTCATCCTGTTGAGATTTGAGGCATGCATGCACAGGTGCCCTGTGTGTTTCTCAAGCTGCCAGAGCTGAGATTCAAATCACAGCTAGCCATGTGGGATCTGGCTCCCTTAACTATTAGGCTACAAGACTGGCCCCTAAAAAACACTTTTGAAACCTCTACGTAATAAGTACAATGGTGTAAAGAGTAAAATCCAGAATACTTAAAGAGTGAAAGGAATTTTAAAATATACATACATGCACATATAAGATGGGACTTCAAAAAGCTCATGGAAAAGTTGAATTAAAAGATAAAAAAAATTTAAAATTATGTCTCAATATGTGTTTCATTAAGTTCAAGACACTTTCTTAAGCAATAATGCCAGTGATTTAGTCCATCCCTGAAGAATTGAGGGTCCTAGGAATTTAACCGTATCAATGCAATCTTTTCCATGTTATTAGCTGAAGAAATATCAGTACTCTTTAAAGATCTTTTAAGATTAGAAGACAAAAAAAGGGCAAGAAGAAGCCAGATGAGGACTGTAAGGCGAATGCTTAATATTTCCCATGGAAATTCTTACAAAATTTCCTTTGCTGGAAAAGAGAAATGAGCAGGAGCATTCTTTTAGTGGAGAAAAGCTCACTGGTAAAGCTTTCCTGAGTGTCTTTCTCGTAAAGCTTCGGCTGACTTTCTCAAAACTCTTTCATAATAAGTGGATATTACTATCATTTGGCCCCCTAGAAAGTCAACAAGAAAAATGCCTTGAGCATCCCATAACCTTTGCTTTTGACCAGTTAGCTTTTGCTTTGACTGGACAACTTCTATCTCTTGTAGTCACTGCTTTGACTGCATTTTATCTTCAGGGTCATACTGACAAAGCTGTGTGTTGTCTTCTGTTATGATTCTTCAAAAACATGCTTTGGGATCTTGAACCCATTTGCTTAAAATTTCCCTTGAAATCTCTGCTCTTACCTACAGCTGATCTGGGTGCAACAGTTTAGGTACCAATCAAGTGGAAAGTGTGCTGAGTTTAATTTTTCATTCAGAATTAAGCTGAAACAATTGAGATGTGTCTGGTGTTGGCTATTTTTATCATTAATCACTGGTCCTCTTTAGTTCAGGCATGAGAAAAATTAATTTGGTCCTCACAAATTGACGGGGATAGGCTGTCACTGAGGGTGTCATCTTCAACATTATCTCATTTCTCCTTAAAACTAGTTATTCCTTTATAAACTGCTGATTTCTCTAGGACGTTGTCCACATAAACATTTTGTAAAGCATCAACAATTTCACCATTCTGTCACCCAAGCTTTCCTGTAAATTTGATGTTTATTCTTGCTTCAATTTTAGCAGATGTCATATTTCATCGATAGGTACTCTATTTAAATTAATGTTTCACCCTTCGTAGTGTCTCAGACTAGATCCTGCTCACACATGTTATAACACGTATGAGCTTATTAGGGTGCAAAACATTTTTGAAATATATACATAGTTTTTTTATAGTACACATTTTCCATGATATTTTTGAAGACTCCTTGTATGTATTTATGCCAGGTGGTTTGTCAATCATGTTCACAGGGCAAAAAAAAAGCAAACTCATACATGTCATCTCATAAGAAACAATGGAAGCTGTAATCTATCCAGCATAAATATGAATTATTAATTAGTTTACTTGTCAAATATTTAATGTTAGCTACCTGTGATACTATTATTAGGGGCAGATGCTATGCTGGATATTCAGGTAAAAATGAGGGCCTAATTTCACTTAGTGCTACATATTAGACTTAAGCAGTACTACAGAGTGTGTAACTGGGAGATACGGCCTATGGAGGGAGTCAAAAAGGATTCCTAAGAGAGTTTTCATTGAATTGAGATCCAAAGAATGAACATTGAGTAATTAGAGTCACTGGGTTGAAGGCAAAACTATATTCAAAGACCCTGAGAAGAGAGCAACTATGATGTGGTTAGAGACCTAAAAGAAGTTATGTGACTACAGAATCAAAAAGAGGGTCATGGTATCATATGAGGTATGGAAAGTGATAGGAGACAGATTGTGCAGGGCCTTATAGGCCATGTTAATGTATTTTCTTTTTTATTCTTCATCTGAAAAGAATGAAAAGTCACCAATTGATTTAAGGTGGTGTGTGTGTGTGTGTGTGTGTGTGTGTGTGTGTGTGTGTCTGAGTGATGCGTTCATATTCATGCTATGCCAGCTATGTGGCCTGGTGGTTAAGGCATCCAGATCCCATGTGGCCAATCATCATTTGAATCTTGGCCCTGAGGGTTTGAAAAACATGCTGGGGCATGTGTGTGACCCAGACCATGATAGGATGGAGAAATAGAGGAGAAGGGACTTTGGCATGACCAAGTCCCATTGGGAAATGCTTTCTCCCTCTCTGTCTCTTTCTGCCTATCTCTCTCTATGAAGAGCACTTATGCCCTCTGGAAAATTTAAAAAAGATAAGTATTCACACTGATTGAAATATTGAGGGATAGATTAAAGAGGAACAATTTGTATATTGGAAAACCATCTATGATGCTATTTTATTTGTACTCATCCAGAGATGATGAATTAGAGTGATAGTGATAGGCACTGTGGACCAGAAATTTCTAGGTTTTGTCGTGTGTCATTTATGGATGTTAATCCTTTTCACTAAGATAAAATGTGTTAGAACAGATGGGTTCACTGTTAGGGAGAAGGCTACATTTACAGTATGGGGGATTGCTAAGTATGAGTATCTTTTGAGACATTTAAATGGAAATTTCAAATTTCAGTAAAGCAGCTGGATCTGGAATTCTGAGCACAGTTCTTGGACCAAGATACAAGCCTGTGAGTCATTGCATATGAGATTTATTAACAACTTTGGACCTTAATAAGGCAGAGAAAAGAGCTCATAAATGTATAAACTTAGAAAACAGGAACTGGCACTAAGCCCTTGAAAGAAGTAAAAATTAAACTAAGAATAAATATTTTTGTAAACACAATTAAAAAAATAATTCCTCATGAGAAGATATGTAATAAATACCTTTAACAAAATAGCAGTTTATTTCTCAGTTACATGTATTTTTGTTGTTGTTGTTGTTTTTGGAGAGGTTTTTGCTATAGGGCGCATGCGCTTGCCAGACAGAGAGAGAGAGAAAGCGAGAAATCACCCCCCAGGGGGGATGGCCACGCTGCAATCCCTTCTCCTCCATTCTCCTCTAGGGATCTTGGGCACGCACGCACATGCGCCTGGCGTGAGTTTTAAGCCACCGGGTTCAGGACGCGAACTATGGTCGACTACGTGGGAGTCCAGTGACATAGCCATTACGCTAACTGCTGGTCCCATCAGTTACATGTATATGCTGTCCAGGACTGGTTTGATGATTACAAGATTATCATTATCTTTAGCAAGTGATTTTGACT
>NW_006202806.1:1247466-1252021 GCF_000334495.1 Tupaia belangeri chinensis
TCCCTGTTGTAGCCTGTGTCTCTCTTCCAGTCAGAGAAAGGAGAAAGGATGGAGAATATATGGAAGCCTTACTGACTTATGTTACATCTCATTGTTTTCTCTGGGTGCAAGAGTACTGGGAAATGTAGATTTGGGCTGGACACATTGACATCTGGAATAAAAAATTCTGTTACTGAACAAGGAGAGAATGGACATTGAGGAGAAAACTAGTTGTCTGTGCTATAAATGTATGCTTATACATTATGGTTTTTGGTGCATGCTATGACAGACTTTGAATGACAACATGGCAAATTATATTCAAATATTTAACATGTTTATAATTCTGACTTAGTGCTTTCACTTTTAGGAAGTTATTCTAATGAAACAGAGACATTCTGTCTCAACAGGCAGACTTCAAAATTTTACAGCAATGATCATCTTGATATTTAGGTTGGAAACAAGCCAAGTGCTATGACCAATCTGGATTTCACATTCTGAATATCAACCAATTACTTCTTGAATAAGTTATGAGACACAGTTGTACCCTTTAAGGTACCCCAAATTCAATAAATATTTTAAAAGGTAAAAGTTTACTTTTCATAGGTAGATATTTAACAGAAAAAAAGTTATTTATATTATGCTCTCTTATCAATAAAAAGTAATAAACAAGTTATATCTCACTCGTTCCCAAAGTTACAGAACAATTAAGAAATCATACAGTTAAATAAATGATAATAGGGCCAGCAGATGGCATGGAGGTTAACGTTGATTAGATCGCACATGACTGACTATGTGGTTTCAGTCCTGGACCCAGTGGCTTGTGTGTGTGTACCAAAATCCCAAGAGAAGAATAAGGAGAAGGGATTGTAGCATGGCCATTCCCCCACTGGGGGTTATTTTCCACTTTCTCTCTCTCTGTCTTTGTTCAGCAAACACATGTATATATACATACATATACAAACACACATACATAAATAGCTTGATGAACATTATGATAGTAGAAACTACAATATTCTGTAAACCTGTGATAATGGAACAAAATCTGTTCTAGGGATGGCCTTCTGGAGAATGTCACATTTAGGTTAAGAACTAAAGAATGAGTAGAAATTAGCCAGAGAGAAGGTAGAGTTTGCACAGTGGAAGTAATTACGTTGAGTACAACAAGGTTGTCATGGGACTAGAGAGTGAATGTCATCTTAATTTTAGGAGTCGGACTTCACCCAAAGGGCAAAAGTAAGACATTTCAGGGGCTTGGGTAGTGAATAATCAAATCTCCACTTTCAGAAACATTACTTAGACTGGAATTTGTAACTCTAGAGGGACAGGGCTAGCAGAAACAGCAATTAGAAGGCTGTTTTAGAATTGCAGTAAGGGAAGATAATGGCTTAGAACAGCAAGGGGCAAGTGGTAATAGACAGAAGGATAGAAAATCATTCATATCCAATCCACCAAAAAAGGATGCTGACTTTAACATCAGAATATTTACAGAATCTGATTGTTTCTCACCATCTGCCCTTCCACCATTCTGGTACAAGCCTTGTCTCAATTATTGCAAAAACCTCTTAACTATAGTTGCCAGATTTAGTAAATAGAAATTTTATCTACTAATCCTGCTCCCAATGGCTCTCCCACCTTCTGCCTCTTCTCCCATGTCAGTTTCTATAAAAACAGCAGTCAGAATACTGTTAGGAAAATGCAACTCAACCGTGAAAAGTTATTTTTTTTTTAGAGAGAGAGATTTTTGCTATAGGGCATGTGCGCTTGCTAAAGAAATAGAGAGACAAAAAGTGAGAAATCACCCTTCAGGAGTATGGCCATACCATAATCCCTTCTCCTCCATACTCCTCCTGGGATTTTGGGCATGCAGGCACATGCACCTGGTGTGAGTTTTAAGTCGCTGAGTCCAGAACTTGAACCACAGATGACTACGTGGGAGTCCAGTAACGTAACCATTATGGCATTTGCTGGTCCCTCAACTGTTTAAAGTTCTAAAGTGCCCAACTGATCTTGATGTATTGTGCTTTTTTGTACGCTTTTGGGTTTAATTTGCTAACATTTTGTCTATTATCTTTGCATTTATGTTAAGTTCTTTGACTCCACACTTCAATCACAGAAAGCCCACCTTTTGTGCTGTTTGTGCAGTCTTCCATCCACCTATAACCAATCCAATTGTTTCTCTACATCATTGTTTCACTTTTGTTTTTGTATGTCATTTTCCATTTTCCAGAGCTTAAATACCAAGTCAGAGTTGTCCAGAAGTCCAGGGACAACTGTCCAATTTAAATGGATTTAAATTGTGTTAAGATTTGCACAATTAAAACTCTATTAAATTGGCTGATTTATCTTTCTTTTAACAGGTGTATTAGATCTTAATTTCCTAAATTTTTAATCTAATCTTTATTATTGCTTAGCTTCTATAATACTTTAGTTTATTCAATTGCCAATGTACAATTCTGTCTACATATTTGAAATTTTCATAATTTTTTTCTCCTCAAAATTTCTTGTAATTATTAGTTGCATCTAGATGTCCACTTTATTCAGTCTATTTATTATTTTACCTTATTTTATTTTGGTAAGAATATTTCATTGGCAGTACTGCACAATTCATATTGATTATTTTACCTTAAGTGTGAATTTCTAGAATAACGAGGTGTTTGCCTAAGTACAATCTCTAGAGATGAACAATGAGGTACTAAGTATATTTATGAATTTATCAATTTTAATAAATTAGATAATTTCAGGATTCATTTTTCTTTTTGAAGTTCATATTTTTCTATCTTTTGCCAATGAGTGTCCCTTCAAGTTGTTCCTGTGTACCTTAGTAGTCTGAAATAAAGTCTAGATATAGGATTGCAAAAAGGACAAGATGACCAGACTGGTCTTGGATATTTATGGTCTCAGCTTGCAATCAGATATGAAAGGGTTAAAAGTCTCCCAATTACCTTAAGGATTTGAAAGGGTTAACTCAGTGAGCCTCAATATCTTCCAGGCAGGCTGATTCACTGCTACACTGGGGCTTTTAATGCCTTTAATGGGGAAGCTCATTAAAACTCCCAAGTACTTCAACCTTACTTCCTCCTCCTCCACCTCCTCCTTCTCCCTTTTTCTTCTCAGGCTAGCTGGCCTCTCCTTGACCTCACCACAGATGACTGACTTTTGTTTTTCTAAGTTTCTACCTAAGGACATGGAGATTGAGACCAGTCTCTTGGTGCCATTGATACATCAACAAACCTCCAAATATACTGGGATGAAAGCAATCAGACATGACAACCAAAGAGAGCGTGAAATAGTCCAGAGATTGTTAAAGAATCACCCTAATTAGCCAACCATAAACTCCTTGCCTTTCAAAGCTTTTATAAGCCCAGCCACCACCCTTCTGGGCATTTGGTCCCTTTCCTCCTTTTGCATAGCTAATAAATTCTTTTCTATCCTTTTCTCTTTGAATTTGTGTATTCTTTCACAGCTCATGACCAACCAAGTCACCCTAATATATTGCAGAGATCACTGTAACAAGATGTATCTCCAAGGATTCCTGGTGATTTCTTTTAGTGGAAAAAGGTGTTTGGAAACCGCATCTGGATTTCCATAGTTTCTAGGGCAATATCAATGGAGAGTTAAGAAACACGCAGATTGTATTTATTTTAGAAGACAAAATAATTCTACATTCACAATTCTTATTTTCCAAATTTAAAGTATTATAAAATTTTACTTATTTATGCCTTTATCTTGTCTTTTAAACTGTTAAAAAATAAACAAATTAATAGAACAGAGGATTTTTTAAATTTTTAATTAATTAATTAATTAATTTACATTCATTCTTTGAGCATCCTCACAGCATACAAAATGTGATTTCCCATCCAAAATATACTGCATAGTGGCTTAATCATACATGTTATTGTCAGTAATTTTCCATTTCTAGTTTCATATCTATATCTATATGTATCTATATGTACTTTTCCCCCTATTTCTCACCCTCTGCCATTTCCCACCCTCCTCCCACACTATCTCAGGTGTCTACAGTTGTTTTCCATTCCTTCTTTCCCCCACATTTTGTTGATTCACAAAATTCCTGAAATAATCTAACTACTTTCAGTAGCAAGTTCAGCTGGTATATACATATCTGTGAATACACGTCTGACTTTAGGCATGAAACTCTGAGTAGAATGAATATACTATAAGGTAGAACCTAGCTGATGCTATATAGCTTACTACAGTCATTAAATGGGTATTTTAAAATATATTTTTTAATTTCAAGAAAAGCAGTTTTAGCTTTAATAAATCAAAGAAATGATAAGGAATTTTGCTTAAAACTTAAACCCAGGAAACAGGTTAGGATTCTCTTCAAATAGCCAGATTGACCAAAACCACAGACAAAGACAAAATAAGATACTAAGATTGGCAAGAGAAAACAGAGGTTTAATAGAGCAAATCTTAACATGATTTAAATCAGGCAGTTGTCCTCGACTTCCGGACAATTCCTGCTAGCCTCGTGGTCAATTTGGTAGTTAAGTCAACAGAATGGGAAAAGTGACATGTGCAGTAAAAGGAAAAGTGTCCTACAAAAACTGTAAGCTAG
>NW_006202806.1:1253139-1261959 GCF_000334495.1 Tupaia belangeri chinensis
GAAAGTAGAAATGGAATATTATTGATGATAACATGCTTGATTAAGCCACTATGCAGTTTATCCTAGATGGGAAACCACATTTAGTATGTTGTGATGATGCTCAGGGAATGAATGTTAGGTAATATAAGAAAAAAAAAAAGTTGCAGGAGGAAAAAAAAACGGTAAAACTGTTCGTATCATTTTGTAAAGAAAAAAAAATGCACATTTGATGACTGCAGCGAGTTGTATGGGCACAGCTGGGTACTACTTTATAGTATGTTCATTCTACTCTACTGGGGTTTATGCCTAAAGTCAGACTTGGGTTCATGTATAGGTATGTGTCAGCTGTGCTAGCTATTGGATATATTTAGACTAATTAAGTTCATTGGCAGAACAATTGAATGGGGGGGGGGAAGGCATGGAGGGCAACCATGGATGCCAGGGACAATAGGGGAGGAGGATGGGACATAGCAGAGGGTGGGGGATGGGGAATCAAGGATGGCAAAACAAAAGGCAAGGTATGCAGGACATAAGAATTAGAAAATTATTTGCTGAGAACATGTATGTTGATGTGCTTGATTGAGCCAATGCACAGTGTATTTTGGATGGAAAATTCATTTGTGTGTTGTAATGGTGTATAGTGAATTAATGTAGAGAATGAATAAAAACCTGTAAGCTAGGGATTGAGGTAGAGAAATCACTGGTTTCATTAGAAGTTTGTCTGTATTAACAGAGTTTAAAATGTGAGATGCCTGTGATTGACTTAAGGCTAGCTGCTGTCACTGGCTGTAACCTAGCAACTAGCTCAGAAAAATATGTTTGGCTTATCCATTGGAATCCAAGTGTGGGAGTACAACAGCTATTATAGGCCAAAATAGTTTAATTATACTGAATACCTTGCATTCTAATATTAGTTTCAAAATTACACCAACACTCAAATTGGTAATAAGACCAGTAGATACAATTTAGACTTTAGTGGTCATTATCCTTATTCACACTTAAGCATATACAGTAAAAATTACTTTTAATGCATTGAGATAAATATCATTATTATGCCGCCAATTTGATATAAATTAACATTGTGTTTCACTTTGATTTTATAAATTGCTTCCTTTTTAAATTTGTATTTTGTGCTGTCTTTTAAATATCTAAGACATGAAGAAGTATCTAAAGTCACAAGTATAAAACTAGGTACAGTAGAAAATATGTTTTACCCTTGTTCTTCCCACAATCTTATTTAAGGTTACTATTTATTTATTTAGTAGTTTGCTCTAGGGAATGTGCCCTTAGGACAGAAAGAGAGAGAGCAAGAGAAATCATCCCCTAGGGGGGATGGCCATACCACACTTCCTTCTCCTTTGTCCTCTTCTTGTTATTTTGGGCAGGGGCTTCAAGCCATAGTCTGGAACTCAAACTGCTCGGTTGGCCATGTGCTATCCAGCCACCTTAACCTCCATGCCATCTGCTGGTCCAAGGTTACTATTTATTTTAATTAATTTTTGCTTATTCTCCTACAGTTTCTTTTTAAAAATATTACCAAATATGGGAACCAGCAGTTAGCGTAATGGATATGTCGCTGGAATCCCACATAGTTGACTGCGGTTCGCATCCTGGACCCCGTGGTTTAAAACTCACGCCGAGTGCGTGTGCGTGCGTGCCCAAGATCCTGAGAGGAGAATGGATGAGAAGGGATTGCAGCATGGCCATCCCCCCTGGGGGGTGATTTCTCGCTTTCTGTCTCTATGTCTCTCTCTCTGTCTGTCTGGCGGGCGCACACGCCCTATAGCGAAAATCTCTCAAAAAAAAATTACCAAATATGTGAGCAATGAGAACAAGCATGTATAGATAAAATGTTCACACCTTTGTTATCCGAAGAGTACCCAAAAATATGTAACATATTTTTCATTTGTTATTTCTTTTTTATTATTGCCATATTTGACTTCATATTTTATCCACTTTGTCATGTCTTCTTTCCTTCTTTCCCCTTTCCTTCCTTCCTCCCTTCTTTCCTTTTTTTCTTTCTTCCCCACTCCCTCTTTCTTCTTTCTTTATACTATGCAAAATTTTAATGTTAACAAACATGAATAATTTCCATAATTGCTTCTAGATATTGATCATAGTAAGGAATTTCTTCTCTAGATAATAAACAGTCGCCCATATTTTGTATTAGTATCAGTACAATTTTATTTCAGCATTTAGGACTCTGATATTTAAAGTATTTCTACTGGTGTACAATGCATATCATGTTTCAATAGATAGCATTTTATTAACGATTAGTTCTAAGAACTTTTTTTTTTTTTTTTTTTTTTTTTTATGATTTTGAGTGCGTGCTTGCCGGAGAAGACAGAGAGAAGCTAAGTGAGAAATCACCCCCCAGAGGGGATGGCCATGCTGGGAATCCCTTCTCCTTCATTTTCTTCCTGGGATTTTGAGCACACACTTACATGTGCCCAGCATCATTTTCCTACCACAGGGTCTAGGACTAGAGAAACAGACTGCATGTGAGAGTAGAGCCTTAGCCATCATGCCAACTGCTGGCCCCAGATCTAAATATTTTTCTATTATAATTTAGTTTTGATCGAGTAGTTATTTTAAAATGGTCTGCACAATACTGATACTTTGAAACTTTCTGAGACTTATTTTACAGATTATGTGGCCATTTGTATGAGTGTCCAGTATATATTTAAGAATAATGAATATTCTTGGGACCAGCAGTTGGCGTAATGGCTATGTCGCTGGACTCCCATGTAGTCGACTGCTGTTCAAGTCCGGACCCGGTGGCTTAAACTCATGCCGGGCGCGTGTGCATGCTTGCCCAAGATCCTGAGAGGAGAATGGAGGAGAAGAGATTGCGGTGTGGCCATCCCCACTGGGGGATGATTTCTTGCTTTCTATCTCTGTCTTTCTCTGTCTTTCTGGTGAGCACATGTACCCTATAGCAAAAAACCTCTCAAAAAAAATGAGAATAATGTATATTCTCTAATTGTTGCTGCAGATTTCTGTATATGGCTAATGTCATCTATATCTTGGTCAAATTTCATATATCTTACTGACTTTTTAAAGTTTTATTTATTATTTTAAATTTTTTTTAAATTTTATTTTCTTTTATACATTCAATCACATTATTTAGCTTACAAAGTGAATATTCCAACTTGACCTATTGGAAACAGAGAGTTATGTTAGCATCTACCATGTAAATAAATGTGTCTGTTTCAACTTGAGTTCTTGTAAATTTGCTTTACATGTGGTGAAGCTATTTTACTGGGTACAAGAATTAGCATTTTTAAAGTTTCTTTTTTTATTGAGAGAGAGAGAGAGAAAGACAGTTACCCTTAAAAGAATCTCATCATTGCTAGACCCTTTTCCCCCAGCCTCCCAGCTTTTCAGGTTCTTGAGTATGTGCACCCGGTGTGTTTGAGATCAACTTGGGATACAAACCTCACAGCCAACCATGTGGTTTCCAGCATTATAGATCAGTATGCTACTGCCTTTGCTGTTGCGGATAAACCAAGAATTAGCATTTTAATATCTTCTTGGATAACTGGCACTTTTTATATATAAATATATAGTAAATCTTTCTGCCTTCGGTCCAGTTTTTCTTGTATTAATCTAAATAATCCAAGTCTAATTTCATTACAATTTACCTGGCACTTGTAAATTAGTTGTTTAAATTAAAGTCTTTACTTAACTTTGGTTTTAGGCACAGCAGTTATTTTTAAAATGTAGCTGAAATTTTATATTTTTATGCAATCTGAAAATCTTTGTCTTGATTAATAAACTAGTTAGTTAGTTCATATATTATTGAGGTGTAAACATGAACTTTTCCCGGATTGGTACCTAAAAATGAGAGTTGAGTTCATATATTCCTGTAAAGCTCCATGGAGATGAATTACAGCCTGGTGACTAATAAAATCATGATTCTAGCCCTGATTATATGAAGGGAACATGTCAAATCTTGGAGATATATCAGCATGTTATACGACTGGAATCACAAATCTTGAACTTGAAGGGGTGGGAAACAGTACCCAGCTACTATTAATGCTGAGATTGCAGGGCAGGGCTGAAGTCAAGGGTCTGCCTTGCTAAATTACGGCTAGGGGTAGATCACAGTGTCAAGATCCTGTTGGAGCTTCTCTCTCTCTCTTTCTCAATGTGTAAATAAAATTTACAAAAGAGAAGCAAAATTAAAAATAAAATACTTGTTTTTATCTTTTCTTCTCCCTTACTTTTAATCATTGCCTTCAGCAAGTACATCCTTTAGAAGTGCCATCAGTATAGGCTTATTTATGTAAAATGTATCTTTTCATATATCTTAAAATGTTTTTCTGGGTCAGCTCCAGGTTAAGGGAGCCAGATCCCACATGGTTGACCATGGTTTACATTTCAGTCTCAGCAGCTTGAAAAACATTTTGGGCACATGTGTGTGCATGTCCAAAATCCCAACAGCATGGACAGGAGGAGAAGGGATGACAACATGACTATGCTCCATTGAGGGGTGCTTTCTCCCTCTATCTCTCTGTCTCTTTCTGGTGAGCTCACACAACCTCTGGCAATTAAAAAAAAAGTTTTTCTTTCCTCTCCTATTGAAAGACAAACGTGGCTGCATGTACTATTAGGTTGACAATTATTTCTGTCTGAGCAATTGGAAAATAATATTCCACTACTTTTTGGCTTCTATTATTGCTGTTGAGTTTTTTATTTATTTGACTTTTACTTACTTTGTTTTGCTTTGTGAGTTTAATTCTAATTTATCTCAAGTAATCATTCTTTCCTAAGTGTTTTGTTTCGTTTCTATCTTTGGGGTTCTTCAACCTTACTCTAAAAGTATTTAGAAATTTATTTTTTTCTCAACTCTGGTGTATTTAATGTTTATGACTTCCAACCATTTATTCAATCTCCATTTACTTGCAGTTTTGTCACACTTCCAATATTCCCTTCAACCTCATCAGTCTTCATTCAATCTCCATTTCCCTGCAGTTTTGTCACTCTTCCAATATTCCCTTCAACCTCATCAGTCTTTTAGATTAGTTCATTCAAAGGTCACTATACTGCATTAGATTAACAATACAGTGGTTTGACTTAGTACTTGACCTCCATTAGCTTATGTTAACTATTTATATTTGGTTTACTCATATGTTCTTGAAATATTTTTGTGTTTGGTTATGGATATGGTAAGCAAAATACTAAGGAAGTTTCCACCCTGACATTTCTACCTCCTATTTATCTAATCACATGCTAATCTGGGTATTGTTGATAAGGAGTTTTGCAGATAAAACCAAAGTCTAGTCAGTTGACCTTAAAATATGGAATTATCCAAGTCAGCTTGACTAAATCGGGTAAGCCCTCTAGAAGAAAAATTTTCTCCACCTGGGTGCACAAAGGGAAGTCAAAATGATTTTAAGTGTGAGAAGAAATTCATGTGCCAATGTTGGTTTAAAGATGAAGGGGGGGGGAACCAGCAGTTAGCGTAATGGCTATGTCACTGAACTCCCACGTAGTCGACTGCGGTTCGCGTCCCGGACCCGGTGGCTTAGAACTCGTGCCGGGCGCTTGTGCGTGCGTGCCCAAGATCCCAAGAGGAGAATGGAGGAGAAGGGATTGCGGTGTGGCCATCCCCCCTGGCGGGTGATTTCTCGCTTTCTGTCTCTATGTCTCTCTCTGTCTGTCTGGCGAGCGCACGTGCCCTATAGCAAAAACCTCTCCAAAAAAAAAAAGGAGGGGGGAATGTATGTATGAAGCATAAAAGAAAAGCAATTCAGAGCAGTCTGTGCAATACAAGGTCCATTTAAATCTTTTTTTTCCTTAACAACTAATTAATTAATTAATTTTAAATTTGTTATTTTTAATTTGACTAGAAAGAGACAGAGAGAAAGAGAAAGTGAAAAAGCAAGCCACCAGGTCCAGGACTTGAACTATAGTTGCCCAAATGAGAATCTAGCGCCTTCACTACCATGCCACCTGCTGCCCCCCCCCAATTTAAATATTTTTTTTTTGGAGAGATTTTTGCTGTAGGGCATATGTGCTCACCAGACAAACAGAGAGAGACAGAGAGACAGAAAATGAGAAATCACCCCCCCAGGAGGGATGGCCACGCCACAATCCCTTCTCCTCCATTCTTCTCTCGGGATCTTGGGCACACATGCACACGCGCCCAGCATGAGTTTTAAGCCACCGGGTCCAGGACGCGAACTGCGGTTGACTACATGGGAGTCCAGCAACATAGCCATTACGATAACTGCTGGTCCCCCCCATTTAAATCGTAAAAGCATAAGCTTGAGACTTTTGTTCTGTTATCAGGGTTAATGCCCAAGAAAGCATGTTATAGCTTACAGTAAACAAACTATAATGCTGCAAAGCATTCTGAATTCTACAATGTGACCCTCGTCCTTTTTTTCCCCACTATGCTTGAGTTTGTGATGTAAAGAATAAAGAAAATATAGACTATCAGTTGCATACATTATTTAAAATGAGCCAATGTAAACTTCACAAACAACTGGTAATCTCCCCTCTTCTGTCCTTTTCTCTTTGTTATGTTACCCAATCTTCTCAGTCACTGTTTTGATGAGCACATATCTAGGACACTACAAATTTGGTTATCCAGGTAATTCATCCCAAGCTCTGGCGCAAATAAGCCACTTTCATTTAATTTATTATGCTTCTTTTTGTGTTGACAGAAAAAATATGGGCAGCCTTAAGTTGCTAATAGAGGCCTCTAGCCTATGGTCAGAAAGAAAATGTGAACTTCAGTTCTACAGCTACCAGGATCTAAATTCTGCCAATAACTTGGATGAAGTTGAATGCAAATTCTTTCCTAGAGTGTCCAGATGAGAGACCACCCTGGCTGTTACTTTGGTTTCATACTTGTGAGGTCTTGTGCTTATATTTCTGACCTACAGAACTCTAATGAATGGATACTATCTTAAGCTGTTAAGTTTGTGGTCATTTTTTATACAGTAGTAGAATAACAATACTGGGCCCTCCATATTGTCAGTTCTCCTTAGACCATTATGATCATTCCATTTCTGGATTATCTTCTGGATTTTCTTCCTCTATTCAATTAAATCCTGGGATTTTACATAGATCTTCAGTCAGTCACTGTCTACTTTTGTCACCCAGAACAAGACAGGACAATAATTTATGCAAAAATCCTGTTTTTCTCTTTCCTTCTTCCTTATGTTATGAAAGTGTACATCTCATGTTTTTGTGTTTAAAATGAATTTGCAAATCATGAGTATTTTTTAATTTTATTTTATTTATCATAATCTTTTTTTATATTACATTGTATCACATACATCTTTACAGTGTATTACATTTCTTTTTTCAGCATGATTACCATGCACATCAGTCAAGACAAAGACATTGTTATCCACATCATCATCATCAAATAGCTTTTCATTATTATTTCAGATTATTATTATTACTATTTATTCTCATTATTTTTTTGAACATTCAATCATTTTATATCATTTGGCTTGTATAAAGAATTTACCTAACACGAAATACTTCTCAGACTAGCCCAGTTGAGAATACTATATATGTTATCATCAACAGGTAATAAACCATTTCCGTGTCCCACTAATGTCATGCCTCTCTATTTGTTCTCTTGCTATCCTTTCCTATACTCTTCCCTTCCCCCTCTGCCTTGTCCCATGCTGTCTTCAGCATCCATAACTATTTTCACTACTTTTATGCCCTTCAATATTTCGATCTCTAGCATAAAGTGCAGATAGTGGGTATATATTAAGTAGATACACACAATATCTTTCTTTCATATACTGGCTTGCTTCATTCAGCAATAGATCCTCCATATTTGACCACTTTCTATCAAAAGCCAGGGTCTTGTTGTTTGTTATGGCTGAATAGTATTCCATAGAGTATATATGCCACACTTTTTCCATCCATTCATCTGTTTGTGGACATTTAGGTTAGTTCCATGTCTTAGCAATCATGAATAATGCTACAATAAACATTGATGTGCAGTTTTCCAAGAGCATTCTCCTGTCCTTTGGGTAGATACCCAGAAGTGGTATTACTGGATCGAATGGTAGTTCTATTTGTTTTCCATAGTGGCTGAATCAGTTTACATTCCCACCAACAGTGTAAGAGAGTTCGCCTTTCATCACATCCCCACTAAGACATCAATTTTTGTATTTTTAGTCTATGCCATTCTGACAGGAGTTAGGTAGTATTTCATTGTGGTTTTAATCTGCGTCTCCCTTATGATGAGGGATGTTGAACACTTCCTCATATGTTTTTTTTGGTTGTATGTATGTCTTCCTTAGAGACATTTTTGTTCAGCTCATTTTCCCACCTTTTTAAAATTTTTTTTAAATTTTAATTTATTTTTTCTGAAACACTTTTAAAATTAATTTACATTCGTTCCCCTGAACATTGTCATAGCATACAAAATGTGATTTCCCATCAAGAAAATAATGCATAGTGGCTTAATCATGCATGTTATCATCAATAATTTTCCATTTTTAGTTTCATATATATATGAATATATAGTCATATATTTTCATATGTGAATATATTAATATATGTATATGTATATATATGAATATATGTATATATGTGTATATATGTATATATTCATATGTATGTATATATGCATATATATATGTGTGTGTGTATATATATATATATTACCCCTATTTCTGACCCTCAGCCCTTTCCTACCCTCTTCCCACACTATCTTTGGTGTCTACAGTTGTCTTCCATTCCTTTTCCCCCCATATTTTATTGATCACACAATTTCTTAAATAATCTAACTACTTTCATTAGCAAGTACAGCTGGTAATTTCAAGAAAAGCAGTTTTAACTTTAATAAATAAAAAAAAA
>NW_006202806.1:1262421-1277625 GCF_000334495.1 Tupaia belangeri chinensis
TGTGTTTCTTGGGACTGGATCTTCAAGTGCCTCTCTAAGTTTAGAAAGTTTTCTTGCAGGATTTCATAGAAGAATTTATCAATGCTCTTATGAGTCTCTTTGCCTTCTGGGATACCAATTATCTGGTGTTTGGATATTTGATAGTATCTAATATTTCTCATATATTATTCTCATTTTTTAGGCATTTTTTCAGTCTTTGTGGTGTATTTTTCTAGGTCAGCAATTTTTTCTTCTATGTCTGAGATTCTATTTTCTGTATGATCTAGTCAGCTTTTAATACTTTCAAGGGCGATTTTGACTTCCTGTATTAGAGCCTTCATCTCTAACAGGTCCTTTTGATTCTTTTTTAAAATGTATAATTCCTCTTTTAGATTTTGCAAGAATTTCCACACCTCCTGGAACTCGTCACCTCCCTTCTCCTGCCTCTTCCACAGTTCATGGTCTCTCTTCTCTTCCATCTCTTTTAGCTTCATCATTATGAATATTCTAAATTCTTTGTCAGACATTTCCATGTTTTCCATTGAACTGCCTGTGGATGAAGAGGAATTATTATTTTCTCTTGGAGAAGAGGTATTTTCTTGCTTTCCCATATTTCTTGTGGCCCTGTGGTGATTTCTAGTCATCTGATGGATGGTGTGTTTTTTCCTAATTCTTGAAGTTCAACCTGAGTTTTCAGGAGTGTGCAGAAGGAGGTGATCTGGAATCTCTTTGCCATTCCGTTTTTATCCCTTTGTGCAGCAGATTCAGTGAACATTGAGGACTATGTTAACTGTAGTAGTATTTGGATGTTTAGTTATGGTTCCCTTAGATCCATCTAGTAACACAGTGAATGGAGATTGAGGAGCAGAGTGATGAGATAAAAAAAAGAAAAGAAAACAGAGAAAGAGAAACCACAAGAACAACAACAACAAAAAAAAAAAAGAGAAAAAGAAGGAAAAAAATAAAAACAACCAAAAAAGGCAAAAAATAGAAAACTACATGGTGTGGAAATCACCGGTTCTCAGGAGCCATGGAGGAATCGTCTTCTGAAGTCCTGCCCCTTGCCTCTCCTGGGTGGGAAGGGGAGAGGGGATTATTAGCAAGATAAAGGTGGGACTGAATGCTTAGAAAATAGTTTACTAAAAAAATTTAAAAAAGGAAAACTACAAAAAATTGAGAAGTCAGAGACAAAGAGAAGGCTAGAAGGGCTCCCTACCACTCGAGTTTGTGTGCTAGAAGCTGAATTATCAGTAGAAAATCTTCATTTCTCTTTTTACCCTGAAATAAACTAGTTCTCAGGAGCCATGGAGGAATCTTTTTCTTGCAAATCATGAGTGTTAACTCATAATTCCTTAGAGAAAAAGCTAAGAGTAAATATGATGAAAACAACCACATACATTTAAAATTTGATACCATAACATTGCTTACATTTTTGTTGAATCCATAAAGTCTTTTTAAACTTATTTCTTATGAGAGACATACAGCCATCTTCCAACACAGACTTTATGCTATGATCCTACCCCTCCTCCCCAGCTCCAGCCAGTCTGGATCATGGACACACAAGCACATGCTTGGTTTGCATAAGGAGACCTCGTGTCACAAATCTGAGACCTTCCCATATGGCCTCAGCACTGCAGAACATTGAGTTCCTTCTCTGCCACCTTGGGAGGCCAGAGTCCATAAAATTGTTGTTGCTGTTGTTGTTGTTGTTGTTTTAACTATTCTAGTCTGCTTAATACTTTTCTAATTGTATTCTGCACATATTGTTTATTTCAAAGCATGTAGAGTTTAATAATATTTTAACTTGAACCATGTTAATTGTTTCTAGTATATGAATCTCCTCTCCCTAAATATGAGGAATTCTAAAATTTTTGAAAGCAGGGATTATACTCCATTTTTATCTCCTCCCCCCAAGAAAGCACAAATCTGAGAACATTAAATATGTTTAATCCCAGTTTTCTGACTTAGAAAATGAAAACAAGAAAAAAGGGCTTCTGAATCAAACAGATGCAATGTGTTTGCAATAGTTCCTACTATCACATTATCTTGAATTTTCCCCCACTCTCAACATTTTAACTCAGCAATATCAATATCCTAGGAGGATCATGCTCTATTTGTTTACCTTCCTTACCATAAAATACATAAATCTCTGTCCAGCATCTCCTGTATATCCTTATTCTGGCTATCAGTTTATATTTTCTTTTGGACTTTATTAAGATGCAAGCTTTTTCAAAACAGAGCCCTTGATTTGTTTTGGCAGAGACAGCACAAGGGGACATAAGATAAATGCTAAATAATCAACACCTAAAGATGTCTGCCAGGGCTGGCAGATCATGCCTATTTAACTTTCTCTAATACCCATCCTAGCGATGTGCACAGCTGGGATATAATAGGCTCTTTGTCATGATAGATAAGAGAACCCTGAGGGCCATGGGTTGGAGAGACCTGAGGTCATATCTGTTCACCGGGTTTCTTCTCTGTCCCACATCTGAATTTATTCATGATTAGTTCTGCTTGCTAGTATAATCAGATGAGCTAGGGAGGTCACATGGAAAGCAGAAGAAAACTATGTGATGGATGTAGAAACAGTAGGAGATGATGAATGATGCTGTAGGCACTCTGGGAAAGAGGTTTCAAAAGAATGCATATAAAAGAATAAAAGAATAGATTTTCCTGTGTTCTGAATGTATTGTCAAGGAACAAACTGCTTAAAATGCACCTTTTTAAAGTTCTCATTTGTCTTTTCTACATATTTTAACACTCTCTTTTGCAAAAACAAAAAAGCCACAGCCAGGTTAAATATTAAAAATCCCCACACATCGAGTCCTTGGTAAAATGTTATAAGCGAGTGTCATCAGATACATTTCAAGATAAGTGAAAATAAAGATCAAGACTTATAGATATGGGATGGTTATTGATAATTAAAATGATCACAATAACACTGCTATGTATTAAGTATTTTTTATATGCCAGGCAAATCGCTAAGTAGTTGGTATAAGTGAGCTCATTCAATATTTTTTAAAAGTATGGTTAGATGGGCAAATGATGAAATGGAAGATGTTTCAAAGGTCATAGAGCAAATACGTGATAGAAACGGGAAATTTCTTTTACCCAGTTCCATTTGACTCAAATTTAAAATCTTTGATATACTGCCTCTCAAAAAGCATTACCATTGACTTGGATAGTATAGTAGTCCACCTTTATCCACAGGGAATGGTTTCCAAGATTCTCAGTGGTTGCCTGAAATCATGGATAGTACCAAACCTTATGTACATGTGTTATGATTTTTCCTATACATGCATACTTATGAAAATTTATAAATCAGGCACAGTAAGAGATTAATAACAATAAGGAACAATAAAAATAGAACAGTATAGCAATAAATTGTAAGTTATGGGAATGTGGTCTCTCATTCTCTTTCCAAATACCTTATTGTACACCTGTGGTTGGATCACAGTTGACCACAGATAACTGAAAACTCAGTAAGCAAAACCACGAATAAGGGAAGGACTACTGCATTAGAAATTAGGAAGACTTTTGCTGAAGATTTAACTTTTGTTTGATACTATTTTCCTGATGGTTCCTAACAATTACTGCTCCAGAAGTGGAGATTTCCTCTATGTCACATTATTATGCATTCTCTTCCTATGTATTATGTAAAATGATGTTAATGAATACATTTTGAGAGGATAAAATGAGATATATTTAATGAACTGACATTTCTTCATCAGATTAGATTATAAGTGAAGTAGAAGTAGATTAAGAGACATAGTGTGAATAAAAGCTTCATTTTCCTAGAGAAAAAAATATTTTAAGCACAAATTGAAAACAAATAAAATTTAACTTAATTCCAGTTTTAAAAATATACTGATACTGAAAGAATAATTTCAGATTCTTTCCCTTTATTTAAGAATTATTTAATTTTATTTGTTATTATTTTTGTTTTTAATATTTTTTCAAATATGGAATGCTTCACAAATGTGTGTGTCATCCTTGCTCAGGGGCCAGGCTAATCTTCTCTGTATCATTCCAATTTTTAGTATATGTGCTACTGAAGTAAGCACTTTTTGTTTCTAATTTGACCAGAGAGAGAGTGGGGCGGGGGGATTAGGAAAGCAAGCCACCAGGTTCAGGACTTGAACCATGGTTGGCCATGTGGGAGTCCAGTGCCTTCATCACCATGCCATCTGCTGGCCCCCAGATTATTTTCTTCTCTGCAATTCTGATGGTTGTTCTTTGTTTCTATAGTTCATCTACTAATTTGAATATTATTTATTTATTTACTTTTGCTGAAGAGCACATACATTTATCTGGGAAAGACAGAGAGAGAAGGAGAAGAGAAAACACCTCCACGGGAAATGGTCATTCAGCAATCCCTATTCCTCCATCTCCCATGTTTTGAGATTTGGGGCAGATTTGCACACTAGCCATGTGTGTTTCTCAAGCCACCAGGTCCGAGACTCGAACCGTGGAGTCGACTATGTGTGATCCAATCACCACACCAGATTATTTATACCACAGCCTGTCCCTAAATGTCATTTTAAGGGAGGTACCAGTTTTCTTCTGTGGCGTTTAAAATGATGTCTTGTACATGACAAGTTTATAATGACTCATTTAAATAGATAACATGTTTCAATGGATTCAATGGAAAGTTATTATACTTTTTTGATAGATATATTTTGTACATTTGGTAAAATGAAATTTAGTGTTTTGTTTTATTTTTATGAACCTGTAATATCTCCTATATTTTTTTTTTTTTTTCTGGAGGGTTTTTGCTATAGGACACATAGCCCTATAGAAGACAGAGACAGCCCCCAGGGGGGGATGGCCACACCACAATCCTTTCTCCTTCATTCTCCTCTCAGGATCTTGGGCACGCATGCACACACGCCTGGCGTGAGTTTAAGCCACCAGGTCCGGGACTCAAATCGTGGTCGACTACATGGAAGTCCAGCAACATAGCCATTACACCAACTGCTAGTCCCTCATCTAATTTTTTTTTTAGAGAAACTCAAATTTCAATTTCATTTTTTCTTGAATTTTTTTGAAGTCCTCTCATAGTTTTTTTTTTTCCCCCTTTATTCATAGGTTGCATGTGCAAATGAGAGAGAAAGAGAGAGGAGCACCCTCAGCAAGGTCTGGTCATGCCACAATCCCCTTCCTCTAATCTTCCAGCCTGCTGGATTTTGGGTACTCATGTCCATGCTTGATGTGCTTCGTGCTGACTGGACTAGGGATTTTAATCACAATTGCCATGAGGAATCCAGCTTCTCTGAGAAGCAAACTATCTCTGTGCCATGAAACCAGCCTCTTTTTTATTTTATATTTTATTTTTTTCCATTTTTTTCCCCCAAAGGATGTATGGGCTTGCCAGAAAGAGAGAAAAGGAGGAGGAAAGTGAGAAATCACCCCCTAGGGGAGATGGCAATGCCACAGTCCCTTGTCTTTCATTCTGCTTTAGGGATTGTGGGCATGCAACCACATGCACTCGGCATGATTTTTCAAGTCACTGGGTCTGGGACTCAAACCATGGTCCACCACGTGAGAATCCAGCATCTTGACCAGTATGCCACCTGCAGACTCCACCTCTTTTTTTATGCCTCTTATGTCTAATGAAATTTGGAGAAATTAGCATATAATTTTTAGAGAGAATAAAAGTTTTTTGAACTTTAGAATAAAATATACTGTATATAATATTAAATTTTGTGTTAGCTATCTGCAAAGAGGTCTTAGGACAGACAGTGTTAAGCAGCAGCAATCACTTCATTTTTGTCTGTTGAATGGCTTTTAACAGATTTCCTTTCAAGACAAGGGGCAAGTCCTAGAGAGTAAGGCCCTGGAGCTAGATATATACTCACTAGAGGAAAAGTTGAAAGCAAGGAGAAGTCCAGCCAGATAGGAAAAGTCAATTACTTTGAGGGAAAATGGTAGGTAATTGATTCTCCTGAAGATCCATGGTAAAGGTGGCATAGATGCATATGGGCACCAGAGACAAATAAAACAAACAAACAAACCAAACAAAACAAACAAATAAAAACCAGGGACTTACAGGGAAGCAATATGTAGAGATATGTGAGGCTGGTAGGCTATTACTTGTCAAAGGATGTGAGAAAATAAAAATCCAGTCTGGCATGGAATTTAAAGTTCAGAATCATGTCTCCAGTGGTAGATGGGAGCTTGAAAAATAATCAGAGTCCCAATCCTGAAGTCACTGAAGTGCTGCATTCCTTGTCAGAATCAAAACTATATTAGAGTCCAGATTGGATACTGAGTCATAAGGTAAGGACTTGATTTTAGAAAGAAACTAAGTGCGTATAATTGTGACATGAAGTAGATCTACATGGGCCTGGTGGTTGGGGGAGCCAAATCCCCCATGACCAATCACACGGTTCAAATCCCAGCCCCAGAAACAAGCTGAGCACATATGCATACATGTCCAAAATTATGACAAAATGCAGAAATGGAGAAGGGATTGCACAGTGTTACCACACCCCACTAGAAAGGGCTGTCTCTCTCTCCCTCTGTCCCCTTCCCACAGCAAATGCATGAACCCTATTACAAATTTTTTAAAAAAAGAAGAAATTTACAACTACAGTCACAGCCAAGTCAACATAATTATTGATCATAATCATGACTTCTCTTTCTAACAAAGCTTGGATTATTTCTAAAACTGAGATGGCCTACATTGTGGCATTAGTAGCTATAAGCAGATAATTTTGCTAGACATTTTTGTTTTAAGAGAGATTTTTGCCATAGGGCACATATACTCAATGGAGAGACAGAGAGACAGAAAGTGAGAAATCACCCCCTGGGACCAGGGGAGGTGGCCACGCCCCAATCCCTTCTTCCCCATTCTCTTCTCAGGATTTTGGGCATGCATGTACACACACCCAGCATGAGTTTCAAACCTCTGGGTCCAGGACTCGAATTGTAGTCAGCCATATGAAAGTCCATATCCATATGCCATCTGCTGGCCCCCTTTGCTAGACATTTTATAAAAGTTTACTTGACATAATAAACTTGAGATATTATGATAAATTTTTACTGTGGGATTGGTCATTTAAGGCAGCAAGAATAGAATTCACTCTGGATTTCATCTAGTTTGTTTTGAGCAATCGTTTTTACTATTAGTAACACATACATAACAGATAAAAACGGTTTCATAGAGCTACAGTTTGTCAAACCAAGTTAGAAAAATTATAAAGAGGAAAGTACAAAACGTTCCTTAGGGTCACTCTGGAATCCCCAACAAAAATTATGAACTGACTCTTAAAAGTGTTGGTGATTGAATCAGCCCAGTAGTTTACTGCTTTAAGGAAACCACTTCCAAATTCTTGTACTTGGGAACTTGGCTAGGGAAAAGGAAATTCTCCTTTTACTTGTGATTTATTCACTCTCTAAATATAAGAATTCACTGGAATTTTGAATCATTCCCTCCTCAACAGCAAATAAAGGAAATGACATCTAAAAAGCCTAATTAAGTAATCCCTTGTTTTATTATTGTTTTAAGAGAGATTTTTGCTATAGGATATGTGCATTTGCCAGAGAGACTGAGACAGAAAGTGAGAAATCACCCCCTGTGGGGGGCGGGGATGGCCACATTGCAATCCCTTCTCCATTCTTCTCTCATGGCTTTAGGCACACATACACACCCTCCCCCAGTGTGAGTTTTAAACCACTGGGTTGGGGACTTGTAGTGCTGTTGACTATGTGGCAGTCCAGCAACGTAACCACTATGCCATCTGCTAGTCCCAAGTAATCCCTTATTTAAGGAAAACTAATGTAATAATGTAATAACTTGCTAATAGAAATGGACTTTGAGGGGCCATCAAGTGGCATGGTGGTGAAGGCACTGAGCTTCCACATGATTGATCGCAGTTTGAGTCTCAGACCTGGCGGCTTGAAAATCACACCAGGTACATGTGCATGCATGCCCCAAATCCCAGGAGAATATAAGAAAAGGGATTATGGTATGGCCATCCACCCTGGGGGGATGAGTTCTCACTTTCCCTCTCACTGTCTTTCTCCAGTGAGCACATATGCCTTAGGGCAATAAATAAATAAATAAATAAATGAAAAATTGACCTTGAAAACAGTATGGTAATGAAAAACTTAAAAGAAAACCATGGCACCAGCAAGTGGCATGGTGGTTAAGGTCCTGGACACTCCCACAAGGCTGATCACAGTTTGAATCCCAGACCTGGTGGCTTGCTTTCTCACTTTCCCTTTGTCTATTTCTCTCTGTGTGTCTCTCTCTGGTCAAATTAAAATAAATGAATGAATAAATAAAATTAAATAAAGAAAATTCTTTTAAAAAAGATAATCTTTGAATTCTGATCACACAGCTGCTTTTCAACCTTACCCAAAGAGATTATAATCACCATCAGCAGAATTGTCTTCAAACATAAAGCCCAGTGAAAAATAGATATAATTTCACAAATATCATCCCATGCTTTAAACCCTAGAAATAATTTGAATTTCCATTATGGGCTTTGATTCTAATTTATATGTATACTAAATATATCAATTTATGCCAATGAAAATGAGGTAAGCAGGTATATTATCAAGTAAGAACAATAATATAGATTTAAGCATTTTGTAAGTAAATTGCAAAAATCAACTAATTTAACTTAATATGTATAGGTGGATTTTTTTAACTTTAATCAATATATAATTTTATGTCTTTTTAAAGAATATATGGGAGACAGCCCTGTACCTAGTGGTTAAAGGAGTCAAATCACACATGTTTGACCACGATTTGAATCCTGGGCCTGCAGGCTTTAGAAACACTTTGGATATGTGTGTATTCTCATGCCTAAGATCTTGATAGATAGTGAAGGGGAAGAAAAGGGATTGTAGCATGACCACACCCCATTTCTCCTCTATATCTGTTTTTGTCTGGCAAGTACATGTTCTCCCTGGCAATTAAAAAAAAGTGAATTAAGGGACCAGCAGGTGGCATAATAGCTATGTCACTGGACTCCCATGTGGTTCGAGTCCCAAACCAGGTGGCTTAAACTCATGCCAGGCACGTGTGTGTGTGTGCCCAAGATCCCGAGAGGAGAATGGAGGAGAAGGGATTGTGGCATGGCCATCTCCCCTGGGGGGTGATTTCTTGCTTTCTGTCTCTCTGCCTCTCTCTGTCTTTCTGGCAAGTGCACGTGCCCTGTAGCAAAAACAAAACAAAACAAACAAACAAAAAACAACTCTCAAAAAAAATTAAAGTAAAATAAAATTAATATGAGGCCAGATGGTGATACAACAATAAAACATGATGCAATTCTAAGTGAGAAGTTTCCAACATGATGCAATTCTAAGTGAGAAGTTTCCCAGTACACATCCAGTAATCTTCCTGAAGGTTGGAGGTAGATCGCTATATGAAGACCCTGTTGGGGGTGGTATCTCTCCCTTCTATCACTCATAGAAGAAATAAATGAATAAATTTAAACAATTTTTTTAAAGAAAATGATAAGTCAGTAGTACTTGGGGATTTTATTCAACTGGGAAATGAAATGCAGGTAGCATTGGTATATGGTGCTAGAATCATCTTCCCAGACATACTCATCACTTTTTTTAAAAACTTTAATTGTATATATTGATAGTATTTTTTAATATTTTTAATTTCAATTTCTTTTATACATTCAATCACATATGTCACTTAGCTTGTAAAGTGAATGTTCCAACATGAATACATTTCTCACCAGTCCAGTTGGGAATACTATACATGTTATTTTCAAAGGATGATAACCCATTTCTCTGTCTCATAAATGTCTTATCTCTCTACTTTTCTCCTTAATGTCTTTCCTCAGACTCTCCTTCTTCTCACTTTGTTCTCACCACTCGGAGCCACTGAATTGTTCAGCCATGGTTGCAAGATAATTTCACATGCTGGTACCTGCTCTTCTTTTACTTGATGGAAATTAAGCATATCCATTCATTGCCAAAATGACTTCTTGGCAACCATTTGAAGGTAAGTGAGGACTAATCTCTCAACTCCTTGCTTTCTTTAAATAACATATAATAGATAATAGAGTATGAAAGGAAAAAGAATGTACAAAGCAATCAGAAAACAATGAATTAAGTATTCAATAATAGTATATTGTTACATATCAATAATTAACTTGAATATAAATGGATTAAATTCTTCAATGAAAAGATATAGAGGGGCTGAAGAGATAAATGGATAAAAAAAAAGTAAGGCCCAAATATATGTAGCCCACAAGACTTCTTCTATAATGAACACACAGACAGAAAATGAAGGGAGGGATACTTACATCACCTAAAACAGACTGTAAATGAAAAACTGTCCTGAGAGACAAAGAAGGCACTATGTAGTGAAAAAGGGTTCATCAAGAGGATATAATAATTGTAAATATATATATATCCAACACCAGAGCACCTAAGTATATAGAGCATGTAACAGTCGCTCTAAAGGGAGAGATAGATTGTAATACAATGATAGCAGGGGCAGAAAACTAGAAATCAAAAACAGGAGAAAGTCCAGAAAATACACAGATATATGAAAATTATCAGCAACTCTCTGGTCAATGAAGAAATTGAAAGTTGTTTTGAAATAAATTCAAGTTCAGCCACTTAGCAGCTGTGGAACATTAGGGATTCGATGTAATTACTCTGAGTTCTCTGTCATCATCTGTAAAATGGGTCTTATAATAGTACGACCTCTTGTGTTGCTATGAAGTGGCAAAGAGAGATAATTTATGTAAATGTCTTACCTTGGTACCTGACACATGCAGTAAGTGTGAGCTAGTCTTAAAATTATTTATTTATTTATTATTGCTATTTAAGTTAGCTAAAAGGCACAGGTGAAAGGTAGAGAGAAGCTGAGAAAGCAAACCACCAGGTCTGGAACTTGAACTGCAGTCAGCCATGCAGGAGTACAACACCTTAACTACCATGCCACCTGCTGGCCTCAGTGTGAGCTACTTTTATTCGTGGGTGTAAGTAGTGGTGCTGTAAAAGCCCTTAACTATTATAGTACTTTTTTTTTTTCCTGCCATAAAGAACTTCCATTTAGCTTACCCTATTTTTTTAAAGGACATCTAAATATTTCTTACAGATTCACATTCACAGTGAAAATTATGTTTTCTCTAGATTAAAAAGATATTTTAAAACTCACCCCTTGGAAGACTCCCATGTAAAATATACCTTCAAGTACATCCTCTGTCTCCAGGCAAAAACACCATAAAATATGTAAACAAATGGGTAACTTCCTTATTCTCTAATATCTAATCTGTAAATTGTGCTGAGTTATTGTTTAAATTCTCTCTCCCTCAGGTAACATACCTCATTATCAGGAAGTGGAAATTCCTTAACACATTCTTTCCATAGCATATTTTACCCAGATGATTGTCATTATGATGAACTTTAGATTTTAGATTCCATGATTGTGAAATGAAGAATATCTGGACTACATTCTACCGTAATCTTACCTTAATAAAAATTATTTCATTCCCCTTTGTGAAAGTTTGTTATATGTCTGTGTCACATTACATCTTTAATGATAAACAAAAACACTCTCTACTACACTGTTGATTTAACATGTTATTAAAAAAGTCTCCTATTGGACTTGTAAAACTCTTACAAAATTGGCAAAATGCTAATATATTTGTCTTAACTGGAACAAGTCCCTGTCATATCTAACTTTGACTCCCCGGCACCAACTCATTTATGAAAAACAATAGCTTGTTGAATTGAATTAAGCTGACAAACAGGAGACAAATAACAGTTACGGTTAATAAAATGGGCTAAGACAGAAGCACTATTCTTGTTGAACTGGTTTCTTTAATCACCTTTCCATTTTCTAGCATAATACAGTCATTTATTAAAATAACTGAATATTTTCCATATTGAGAAAATAATCATTGTGATTATGTTGATGTCTGCCTGGGAATCAAATAGGTACCTTACAAAATTCATTGGTGGTGTCATGAGAATTGATAGCTGAGAGCAGCTGTACGAACACATTTCAATTAAAAAATCTGGGAGTCAGCAGATGGCTTAGTGGTTAGATCTCTGACTCCCACATGGCTGACAACATTTCAAGCCCCAGACCCAGTGGCTTGAAAATCATGCCAGGCACATGTGGATGCATACCCAAGATCCTAGGAAGAGAATGGAGAAGAGATTGCGGCATGGCCAGACTCCCTGGGGGGTGATCTCTCACTTTTCCTTTCACTGTCTCTGTCTCTGTCTCTCGCTCTGGAGAATGCACATGCCTTATGGTAAAAACCTTTAAAAAAAACTGCAAGAATTAATGGTTACATACTGCCTTGTGCCCACTGTTGTTTGTGAATAATGCAGTTTCAATTCATAGAATTACATTATATATTTTAGGACTGGAGAGAAACACTACTGGTTTTCTTTTTATCCTAAAGAATACAATGAACAGGATGCTCACCCAAAATTTAATAATGATACAGAAAATGTGGATGATCTCTATTGGAGAAGAGACCAGAAGTGTAAGATGTTGCATATCGAGCACATGACTCCTTATATGTTTATTTAACAATCATGGGCTTTATTAATAAAATGTTGTAGAGCATATATGCCTTATATTTTTCTCATAGCCAAATGCCTGGATTTGGAGGAAGTTCAGCATGTTTTGGTGAGAGAAGAAGCAGTCGTCTCATTTGCAAAAACTGCAAGCATAGACTACTTTTGACCAAAAGGTGTATAAATGATCAAAAATTAGAAATCTAGTTTGGAAAATCTAAACAAAGAACTCTGCTGCTGATGAGATGGATGCACAGGTAGAGTGAGGGAATAATATAAGCTACTTAACAACTCTGACCCTTCTTTGAACTTTGAAGTACTGAAAATATAGCAATGTCATCCTTCCCAGAAACCATTCATTTAGAAATAGAAATTAGAGGATAACAGAAAAATACAATGTTAGGAGTTATCCAACTTTGAAGTACTGAAAATATAGCAATGTCATCCTTCCCAGAAACCATTCATTTAGAAATAGAAATTAGAGGATAACAGAAAAATACAATGTTAGGAGTTATCCATCATCGAAGCAAAATGGTTGTGTGTGTTATCGACCCACTCATGGTGTGAGACCTGCATTGCACTTACTGTCCTGAAACCTACTGTGCTGAAATTTTTACAGCAAAGGAAAATTTAGCATAATGACTTCTTACTGAAAGAGAGAAGTTTAGCTACCAGGCATGTGCCTCTGGAACTACACTCCATGTGATCTTTTGATGTTGTTTCCCGAGTCATTTTCTTTGGTGTACTGTTCTGTGAGATTTAGTAGAAAAAGAATCCCATGATTAGAAAGTTTGGGATACACTGAATATTTTACCCTCTTCTTGCAAGTTTACAATGTATATTTTTTATGTGAAAAACTGAAAATTCCTAGAGTAAAGCATAAAAACTGAAAACAAAACAAACAAAACAATCTGCTATTTCAATTAACATAAACATTTTAACATGTATATAAAAATGCATAAATACAAGCACATATATATATTTAATATTGCCATGAATGCATTTTTTCACTGTAAATCTATTACTGTTTTGTGCGACTGACTGATATTGAACACAGCCTAATAAGGGCTGGTCTAATGAATTAAAAACCTATGAATTATGAAGGAAACACACTTCCAGGTGAGAAGGGGTGGCTGTGGTAACAGTATTTAGGTCTCTGTATTTTCATTGAATTCGTTTTTTAAATTTCATCCCTTCATCCCCTTTCATTCTTTTTTCTTTCAGCAAACTCAATATTAGGAATAAAGAGGAAAATGTCATTTGCTACCCCGGAAGAGGTATTTACTCCACTGAAAATAATTGCAACAGAGCCTGATAAAGTGGACATATTAGCTTAGGTTCTCTTGGTAGCAAATAACAAAAACCAAATCAAAGTTCGACACATAAAACCCAAGGGCAGAAATACAATCAGGCTCAGAAAAGACCTAAAAAGCAGCTATATTATTTTCAACAATGAAATCACTGAACTCCTTTAAACAGAGGTTGTCTTCCTATATAAAATTTCAGAATCTTGTCTTTAGATTCAAATGAACTTTGCTGCTGGTAGAAGGAATGCATATACTATATTTAAATAAACACATAAATAAATATGATACATATATGCCAAATTTAAATGTGTATGTGTATGTTTGTATATACATATTAAATTACTTTATGGGAAGAAATAGTACAAATAAAAAAATGTAAGTGGAAATTTTGTAACTGCAACATGGATGCCTGGTGATAGTGAACATAGAAATTCACTCTGGTAGCTATGGTGTATCCAGTCTAAGACTCAGTCCCTTTATCACTGTAGTCCAGGTTGAGCTTGTCAAAGAGATCTTTTGCCCACTTCAGAGTACACTTCTTCCTACCTGTAATCGAGAATGCTCTTTAAAGTTTGTTTATCTATTTCTTTTATAAGGGGGAGAGAAAGAGTCAGGCATCTCCAGTGGGGTCCCCAGTCAGAATCCAGCCCCAGCCTCAACTGGCCCAGGTTGACACCTGGGGGAGGCCTACAAAGAGCCACCTAGGACCCTCCCAGGTGGGTCCAGCATCACATAGCCTTGAGTTACCACTGCTCCACCAGCTAGCCCCAACAAATGTTAACATCTCCATATTTAAAAAACAAAAACACCCCCACAAGAGTTCAAAAAGAGTCGAATATCCACCCAATCCCATACTCTTACAGACCCCATTTTGTACTTTACTGTGAATGTGCACCCACAGACACCAGGACCACTCACCATCCACTGCACCCCATCACATATTATCTATTGAGGATGGCTATTTTAGTGTTTTCCAGGGTCCCACATGATACCTTTTCCCTCCATCTGGAGAGATCCTGAGGTGCCTGTGCATGGGGCATGGTAAGTGAAGAGATTCCAGTTTGAACTTGCATGGGAATATGACCTTATTCTTAAAGGGTGAGATCTGCACAGATGAGTCACCTGGACACCTTTATTTCTTTTTTTTTTTTTTAGAGATTTTTCACTGTAGGGCGTGTGCGCTCGCCACACAGACAGAGAGAGACATAGAGACAGAAAGCAAGAAATCACCCCCCAGGGGGGATGGTCACGCTGCAATCCCTTCTCCTCCATTCTCCTCTCGGGATCTTGGGCATGCACGCACACGCGCCCGGCGTGAGTTCTAAGCCACCGGATCCGGGACACGAACCACGGTCGACTACGTAGGAGTCCAGCGACATAGCCATTACGCTAACTGCTGGTTCCC
>NW_006202806.1:1277958-1279106 GCF_000334495.1 Tupaia belangeri chinensis
CCTGCAGGCCCATCAGCTTCTGGACCCGCTCCGTCTCCTTGTGCGAGAGGCACAGGAAGTCGGGCCACGTCATCGCGCTCGAAGTAGAAGGTCATGGACAGGTACACGTAGGAGGCGTAGAGCTCCAGGTTGATGTGGTTGTTGATGGCGGTCTCACAGGATAGGTGGTAGTTCTGGAGTACCCCCAAGTGTGAGGGTGGACTCATAGTGGCCATGTCAGATGTTAGAAGCATGGTGGCAAGCAGGAGGGCCAAGGCCAAGTTGGTGCTGGAGGAGCACAGGCGGCAGTGGCAGCAGCAGCAGGAGCGCTGCGGGAATCTCAAGGCACTGCCAGGGTGAGTAAATGGGTATTCGGAAAAAGGCAACCTCTGGGTAGGGCTTGGATCTATCGAGGACTGAAAGTGGATAGAGTGTCTATTATACGAAGAGGGATTGGGAGGGCAGAAGGTGGGCCAGGTTCTAGAAATCAGCCGTGGTGTATGTTGAAAGAGAGGGGTCTGGGTTCAGGAGGTAGGCAAACAAGAGGTCTAGGGGGCTATGCAGGGGAGGAGGAGGTGGCAGGTCTGCCTTGGACTGGAAGTACAAAATGAATCCATTCCAAGAAGGGTCTGAGGTCAAGGGTGTCAAGAGAGTTAGGGAGGCAGCAGGTCCGCCATGAATGGCAAGTGGGTAGTGGTGTCCATTACAGGAAGGGGATGGCCAGGGAGCTGAAGACCGTAATGTCCTGGGAGTCACAGAAGATGAGAGGATGACATAGGGTGAGCCACAGACTGGAAGGGGGCAATAGTGCTTACAGAAAGTGGAGCCTGGGGCCCAAAGGTCAGACGTGGAGGGGTTTGGGGTGTCATTAGGAAGCAAGGTAGCATCAGGTTTGCCATGGAAGGAAATAGAAGTAGAGTCCTACAGAGAGAGGGGTTGTGGATCAGGAGTGTCAAGCAGAGGGGCGGAGGGTCTGCGACGGATTGGAAATCAGCAAGGGTCCTAAGAAGAATAGTTAAGGGACAGGAGACCAGGGGAAAAGAGGTCTGAGGAATCATAGTGGGGTAGGAGTGTGGTGTGGGTCTGACACAGTCTGATGGTGGGCAGTGGTATCTGTTAAAGAAAGAGAGATCAGGGAGTTTGGGATCAGGGGATCTAGAGGGTCATAG
>NW_006202806.1:1279131-1283263 GCF_000334495.1 Tupaia belangeri chinensis
ATCTGCCATGGACTAGAACTGAGCAGTGGTGCCCATTGTAGGAAGAGGGTCCAAGAGTTAGGGGGGTCAGGGATCAAGATATTTTGGTGTCTTCCAGATATGGAGTATGGCATGTCCATTACAGGTAGAGGGTCTGTGGGTCATGGGGCAGGAACCAAAAGGTGAAGGTGGGGGTCAGAGAGAAAGGAAATTTGGCACTGGGTTGGCCACGGAGTGGAAATGGGCAGTGTCTTTCCTTATAAGAAGAGGAGTCCAAGGTCAATGCTTCAGAAGCTGAGAGGTCCTGATATAATTTGGAGGACAGGAGAAGGTAGGAGTGAGCCTGCCATGGACCTGTTGGACAGTGATGTCTGGATGTTGGTGACCAACGTGTCAGGGGGATCATATGGAAGGAGAAGGTAGCATTAGGTTTGCTACTGAATGGAAGTGACAAGAATGTCCATTACAGGAAGGACATAAGGAAAAGGGTAGTAACATTGGGCTTGTCATGGACTGGAAGTGGGCAATGTTATCCATTACAGGAAGAAAAGCCAGAGGTCAGGGATTCAGGACCAAGAGATTTGGGGGGGGGGAACTTTATAGGGAAGGCAAATGGTAGTGCTGATGAGGTTGGTTGCAGGGAGGTTGTGGTGATCTCAAGGTCATGGGATGATGGTTTGGAGGTAAGTGGTGTAGCATAACGTTTGCTAGCCACCAACCTGAAGTGGGCATTGGTGTCTGTTACAGTAATAGGAGCTGGGGGTCTGGATGTGGGGGACCAAGATGTTAGGGAGATTATAGGGAAGAAAGGGATAGCATCTGACATGCCATAGACCAGAAGCAGATATTGGTGTCTATTACAAGTGATGTGGCCAGGGGCAAGAAGCAGGGAACCATGAGTTCAGGAGCATCATAAGGAAGTGGGAGTGGTATTGAGTCTGATATGGACTAGAAGTGGGAGGTGGTATATTGCAGGTAAGGTAGGTGGGCCAGGGTTCAGGGTGTCAGGGACAAGGGGCCTGGGTGATCACAGAGAAGGGGATCATGGCATCAAGCCTGCCATGACTAGAATTGGGGCCCAGGTTCAGGAGGTCCCAATGAGTTCAGGAGATCATGGAAAATTGAAAGGTAGTATTGGATCTTCCACTGACTAGAAGTGGACAATGGTCACCTTTACAGGAAGAGAGGCTAGGATCAGGTTCAGAGACCAAGGGCTCTGGGTGGTCCTGGTGAAGGTAGGGGCAACATCAGGTTTGCCTTGAAATGGAAGTGTGCAATAGGGTCCATGACAGAAAGAGGAGTGGGAGTGAGGGGGTAAGTGAGTCTGCTAAGGATGAGAAATGGGCAGTGGTGTCTCTTAAAAGAATAGGAGTCTGTGACCAGGGGTTAGGAAGATCCAGGACTCGAACTGCAGTTGACCATGTAGGAATCCAGCTCCCATAACCACCACACCACTTGCTGAGAACTGGGAAAGATTTCTTTCTTTCTTTTTTCTTTTTCTTTTTTTTTGGAGAGGTATTTTTTTTTTCGCTATGGGGCACGTGTGCTCGCCAGACAGACAGAGAGAGACATAGAGACAGAAAGCGAGAAATCACCCCCCAGGGGGAATGGTCATGCCACAATCCCTTCTCCTCCATTCTCCTCTCGGGATCTTGGGCACGCACGCACACGTGCCCGGCGTGAGTTTTAAGCCACCGGGTCCGGAATGTGAACCGCGGTCGACTACGTGGGAGTCCAGCGACATAGCCATTACGCTAACTGCTGGTTCCCCCCAATTTATTTCTTAATACAACTTATTTGAATGTTGTCCAAATGCAATTATCTCATTAAATGAAGTTTTTGAGCTTTGGTTGGTTTTACAATATTTCAGTGGAAGCTATCTTCAGTGACTTCCATATGCATAATAATGACACTATAATAACCTCCTGACTTAGTTTCTGGACCTTATTAACTCCAGTGACCTCCACTTTCTCTTTCTACACATGATCAAATTTACTCTTCTCTGATGGCAAAGGACCAACTCCAAAATTTCACATTGCATTTCTCCACCTTTCCATCTTTCTCTCTCTCTCTTTTTTTGTTTTGTTTTGTTTTGGAGAGGTTTTTGGTATAGGATGTGTGCGCTCGCCAGAAAGTCAGAGAGAGACAGAAAGTGAGAAATCACCTCCCAGGGGCAATGGCCAGGCTGCAATCTCTTCTCCTCCATTCTCCTCTTGGGATCTTGGGTACGCACACGTGCCAGGTTGAGTTTAAGCCACCGGGTCAAGGACTCGAACCGCAGTTGACTACATGGAATCCAGTGACATAGCCATTATGTCAATGCCTGGTCCCAGTCATCTTTTGCTCTTTATAAACTTATTCCTCACTACCTTTATTCTCTTGAGTTTTTCAGCACAATCCTAGAAGCATGTTCTTTCTGTTCAATCTGAACCCCAAAATGAACAATTTCAGTATCTCTTCTCTGACATTCTGGATTTTTTCACCCCCTTCACCTATGCTATGAACTTCCTCATCTTGAGAAAGTGCACACTTTCATTTTCTGTCAAAGAAAACATAGGTACATTATTAGAGAAAGAACTATTAACCATGTGGATGTGTCACCCTCCTCCAACCTCCTTGTACTTTCACTGTTATTTAGCAACTTATTTCTTTTTTCACTCTTCATTTACGTTTTATAGAGTGAGTCACATCAGCTCTTTAAATTTTCATGTCTTTCCCAGTTCTCAGCAAAGAGCTCTTTCACCATCAGGGTGAACTTAGTCAACTTTGGTTCCATTGTTCTCAAATCTCCTTTAATTAATTAATTCATGCATTTAACAAATTTATAGATAAACTTGGCCAGCCCAGGCACTGGTATGGGATTTGCACATATATTAGCAAAAAAGGAGAAACCAAAAAATCTCTGTTTCCTTAGTGTTTTGTTAGGGAGAAGCAGACCAAAACACAAACAACAACCAAAAAATGCCATATTTCCCCCCTTACTGTTTCAAGTAAATGTGTATGCTATATTATAAAAAAAGACAAAAGATAGTGTTAGAATGTAAGGATTTTTATGGTAGAATCAACTATAAAATACCAACTAACCTAGGTATTTATAATTAATTTATGCATTAATTCAATGACCTTTTATATTCTCTATTTATGTGTCAGTCATTGTATTTGATTATGAGTAGCCAAAAAGAATCAAACATAGTCCCTGTTCTCAAAGTACAAGTTAAAATGACAGGGTATGTCATGTGCTCTAAGATGGTTTTAAAGTTATGGATAAAATGCTTATTTTCACTTAAAGATTTATTCCCATGGCTTTGATTAATGTACCATTTTTCTGTTTCCTTGTTTCTCTGTTGGAAGCTAATATTATTTTATAATTGGTATTTATAAAGAAAATATGGGACCGAATATCTAAATGTCACAGTTTAAACATATCTAGGCTGTTTTAGAAGCATGTATTTATGGATTTTCTGTATTTGCTTAAGACAGGTGCCTAGTTTTCATTAAAAAAATTTTTTAATTGCCAGAGGGTATGTATGCTTGCCAGAGAGAGACAGAGAGAGGAGAAAGCATCCCAATTGAGTATAGTCAATGCCATGATTCCTTCTCTTCCATTTCTCCATCCTGCTGGGATTTGGTGCATACACGCACCTGTACCCAGCATGTTATTCAAGTCACCAATCTGGGACCAGAGATATCAGGTCAGCCATGTGAGATCCAGTTCCTAGGACATGAGTCAACCCACAAGTGCTTAGTTTCAATATAATTGTAGACCTTCAAAAATGTCCTTGGCAAAGTCCATTGTAGACATCACTGTAGGAATCCATTTAAATAGAAGACATGTTATTTATTTATACATTTTAGTCCCCCCTCCTTCACCCCCATAGGGCATGTGCACTCACCAGAAAGAGAGAGGAAAAGGTGGAAATCATCCACCTTGGGGAATGGCCATGCTTCTTCAGTCCGTTCTCCACCTTCTTGTCCTGGGATTTTAGGCGTACATTCACACACACCCATTGTGATTTTCAAGCCACCAGGCTTGGGACTCAAAACTGTGGTTGGCCATGGGGGATTCCGATGCCTTAACCATCACACCACCTACTGATCCTGAAGACATCTTAATTAATTAATTAATTAATGTGTGTGTGTGTGTGTGTGTGTG
>NW_006202806.1:1283291-1303537 GCF_000334495.1 Tupaia belangeri chinensis
CACACCACAATCCCTTCTCCTCCATTCTCCTCTCGGGATCTTGGGCACGCACGCACACGCGCCTGGCGTGAGATTTAAGCCACCGGGTCTGGGACGTGAACTGCGGTTGACTACGAGGGAGTCCAGCAACATAGCCATTACACTAACTGCTGGCCCCTATTAATGTATATTTTTATAGAGATTTTTACTATAGGACACGTGTGTTCACCAGAGAGACAGAGAGAGACAGAGAGACAGAAGATGAGAAATCACCCCCCAGGGGGGATGACCATATGGCAATCTCTTCTCCTCCATTCTCTTCTCGGGATATTGGACATGCATGCCCACATGCCTGGTGTTAAGTTGAAGCCACCAGGTCTGGGACTCCAACTGTACTTGGCCATGTGGGAGTCCAGTAATGTAACCATTACGCCAACTGCTGGTCCCAACATCTTAAACTTTAGAGTTTTTTCTCATTATATTCCTCAGATTATTTAATAATTAATCAGCCTCTATGAATTTACTCTTTATATATTTGTATGTGTACTAAGGAATGATAATGATGTTTCTCATCTCTCTCATCATTAACTTATAGGAAGTGATTAACTAAAACATATATATTATACCAAGGGAAACCTACGACCTAAAAAAACTACTTTTCTAAGGGAAATCAATAAGCAAGCATGGTTTGGAAACTCAGATTTCATACAGGAAATATGCATATATACAAACAAAAGCATGCCATTCATTTTAGTTTAATAGGATTATAAAACTAAATATAGGCAATGAGAAAAACTTTGGAACAGATTTTATTTTAAAGAAAATGTTAATACATCTGTAAGATACAAGAATTCTTTGAACTCTTGTGGTCAGTGTTTGTATTAGTACAGAGAAAGAGATATTATAAGAAATTGGCTCACATAACTGATTATGGAAGCTGGTAAGTCCCAGATATGCAGTTGGTGAGCTGGACACCCAGGAGAGCAGATGGTGTAATTCCAGTATGAGAACTGGCAGACTCAAGAGTCAGGAAGAACTGATGTACAGTTTGAGCCTAAAGGCAGGAAAAATCCAATAGCCCGAGACGAGCAGTTGGCGTAACGGCTATGTTGATGGACTGCCATGTAGTTGATTACGGCTTGAGTCCCAAACCCGGTGGCTTGTACTCACGCCGAGCGTGTGTGTGTGTGTGCCTGAGATCACAAGAGGAGAGTGGAGGAGAAGGGATTGCAGTGTGGCCATCCCCCCCTGGGGGTTGATTTCTTGCTTTGTGTCTCTCTGTCTCTGTCTTTCTGGTGAGCACATGCGCCCTATAGCAGAAACCTAAAAACAAACAAACAAACAAAAAACAACAACAAAAAAACAATAGCCTCACCTGAATGTCATTAAACAAGAACAGTTCTCTTTTGTTTGAGAGTCAGTCTTTTTTTTTTTTTTTCATCTAAGTCTCATCTGATTGAATGAAGCCCATCCACTATCCACCATTAGGGAGCGCAACCTTCAAATATTAATCTCATCCAGAATTACTCTCACAGACACATGATTGGACAAATATCTGGCACCCCATTTCCTAAATTTGGCACATAAAATTAACTATGACAACATCATTCATGATAAGTGCAGAATGAAAAAGCAAAAATTCTAGTTCTATAATTTGTGAAAATTCTTTGTTTTGACTTTCAATTTCTTTCATCATTTAATAATGTTAAAGAAGTAATAATGATACAACTGATAATAGAAGATAAGTTCTGAATATATCAGTGACTAGTTCCCAATTATTCATTCAATAATTTCTAAAAAAAAATTTTGCTACAGGGCATGTGCACTTGCTGAAGAAAGAGAGAGAGAGAGGGAAAGTGAGAAACCACCTCCCGCTAAGACAAATGGCCATGGCATAATCCCTTCTCCTCCATTCTCCTCTGGGGATTTTGGTTGCGCACATACACACAAACACACACACACACCTGGTATGATTTTCAAGTTGCCAAGTCCAAGACTCAAACTGCACAGATGACTATGTGGAATTCAGCTGCCTTGTTTAAAAATAGGCCAGCAAGTGTCATGGTGGTTAAAGTGCTGGCTCCCACATGGCTAAACCCACAGTTCAAGTCCCCTACCCAGTAGCTTGAAATACATACCAGGCATTTGTGTATGTGAGTGCCACAAATCCTGAGGAAAATGGAGGAGAAGGGATTGCAGCATGACCATCCCTCCTTCTTGGGGGTGATTTCTCACGTTCCCTCTCTCTGTGTCTCTTTCTGTCTCTCTCTGGTGAGTGCACATACCCCATGGCAGATATTAAAAAACAAACAGTAATACATGGAGTAGGCTTGATGATCTATTTATAAGGAAGTGGACCATAAATAGCCACAGTAGTGCTTTATCTCTTTCTCTATATATACTTGTGTATGTGTGTGTTTGTATTCGTAAATGTGTGTGAATGTATCTGTTTGCATATGAATGCATATATGCACATGAATAAACAAAATAATTTTTAAATGAGAGTAGAAAAATACGATGTAGCAATCAAAAGTCAGCAATATCTGTCTCTGGGTTCTTCACCTTATGTTATTATTACAGAACCTCTCTGAGTTGATTTTAGTTATATCACCTGCATTATACAGATTTTAAAAATTGTGAATTAGACAATATGTAAATACTCAAGCTCACATTATTTTTATATTTATTGTTGTGGCAAGAACATGGTAACATGGGACCAGCAGGTGGCATGGAGGTTAAGGTGGCTGGATCTTGCATGACCACCAGTGCAGTTTGAGTTCTGGACCCAACAGCTTGAAAATCATGCTGGACTTGTGTGTGTGCACACCCCAAATCTCGAGAGGCAAATGGAGGTGAAGGGACTGCAGCTTGGTCATTCCCCACCCCACCCCCACCCCCGGGGGTAGGGAGGTGATTTCTTATTTTCCCACTCCCTTTCTCTGTGGCAAGCTCATGCACTGTAGCAAAGACTAAAAAAAAAACAAAAAAAAAGAACAAAAACAAAACACTCACCATGAGATCAACCCTTTCAACAAAATTTTAACTCTACAATATCTTTTTGTCGGATCTCTAGAGCTGATTCATCTTGCATAATTGAAACTTCATATATCCTACCCATTGCCTCCCCCCTTTACTGTTGGCAACCACCATTCCATTCCTTGATTCTATAACTGACTATTTTAGATACCTTATATAAGAAGACTTATGGGACCAGCAGTTAGCGTAATGGCTATGTCACTGGACTCCCATGTAGTCGACCGCGGTTGGAGTACCGGACCCGGTGGCTTAAACTCACACCAGGCGCGTGTGCGTGCGTGCCCAGGATCCCTAGAGGAAAATGGAGGAGAAGGGATTGTGGCATGGCCATACCCCCTGGGGGGTGATTCTATCTCTCTGTCTCTCTCTGTCTGGCGAGCATGCATGCCCTATAGCAAAAAAAAAGAAAAAAGAAAACCTCTCCAAAAATTAAAAAAAAATAAAAAAAGAAGACTTATTTTTCTTCCTGTGACTGGTTTATTTCATTTAGTATGATATACTCAGGGCTCATCTGTGTTATCACAAATTACAGAATTTTCTTTTTTTTAAGGCTGGTTTGTGGATGAATATTTATATTGTTTCCACATTTTCCAAGCACATGACTTGTAAATAAAAGAGAGTAAGTAATACTCTTCCCTGGATTCCTCCCTGGGTAATTTGAACAAAGAATGTGGTTATGGGGCCAGTGGAGGCACAGTAGTAACTCAGCTAGACCCACATGAGGAAGATCCTGAGCTTGTATCCTGGAACCTCTATGATCATGCAGGGTGCACGCCTATCTCTGATCTGGCTGACTGAGACTAGGGGTGGATTGTGGTGTGAAGACCCTTTTGGAAGTGCCTATCCCCATCTCTATCTTATAGAAGAAATTAAGTATTTTTTTAAAGACTATTTCATTTGTTCAATGATAAATTTCCATATATTAGGGGCTCAAAAATACAAATTAAAGAATTGAGTGGCCTATTACAAGTTTTCTTTTCTTTTTTGTTAATAGCCATTCTAACTAGTGTGAAATGGTATCGCATTGTAGTTTGGATTTGCATTTCTCTGATTAGTGATGTTGAGTGTTTTGTCATATACTTGTTGGCCATTTCTATGCTTTTTGAGAAATGTCTGTTCAGATCATTTGTCCATTTTAAAATTGGACCATTTGTTTTTCTGTTGTTGCATTGATATTTTTTAATTTTTAATTTTTTGGAGAGGTTTTTGCTATAGGGCGTGTGCGCTCGCCAGAAATACAGAGAGAGACAGAAAGCGAGAAATCACCTCCCAGGGGGATGGCCACGCTGCAATCCCTTCTCCTCCATTCTCCTCTCAGGATCTTGGGCACACATGCACATGTGCCTGTCATGAGTTTAAGCCACTGGGTCTGGGACTTGAATCGTGGTGAACTACATGAGAGTCCAGAGACATAGCCATTATGCCAACTGCTGGTCCCGTTGCATTAAATTTTTTGTGTATCCTGAATATTAATTACTTATGGGATAAAAAGCTTGCAAATACTTTCTCTCATTCTGTTGTCTTATGACTCTATTATTTCCTTTGCTTTGCAGAAACTTTTCAGTTTGATATAGTCCCATTTGCCATGTTCTCTCTTAAATGTGGAAGCTCAAAAAGTTGATCTCATGGAACCAGAGAGCAGAATAGAGAGCAGAGAAGCTAGGAAGTTGTGGGAGAGTTATTTGGAGAGTTTGGTTAATGAATACAAAATTATACTTAGATAGGAGGAATAATTCTACAGTACAACAATACAGTATGTTGATTAAAAGTAATGATAATTTATTATATATTTCACAAAAGGTAGAAGAGAGAATACTTTTTTAATATAGAAAAAAATTTAGTTTCATTATTCCTTCAAATTAAAATAATTAGTGGAAGTGATGTTGAATATATGTTTTAAAAGTGTTCATTTGGAAGGAAAATTCAATTATTATTATAATTATCTGCCTAATTTGATAAAAATCAAATTATTACTATAGTTATCCCTTTAAATATGTCCAAACAAAAAGTGTTATAAAAATATATTTTTAAAGGTATGTTTTTAAACATGTAAGCTAATAATTTATAAATATTAAAAACAAAGCTTTGAAATAATCAAGTTAAATTTAAGAAATTCCAGTTATGCTTCAGATCTCTTTTTGTGTCACTTCTCACTGAGGATAGATCTAGTTGACATGGTGCAAGTTTTATTTTGAGTGTGCCTTGATATATATGAAATGTCTTAGTTTTTGACCACTCGTCTTCACTTAAATGATTGAATGATTGACACAATTTAGTTCATATAGTAATTTATAATATAATTTTTCTTTTAAGTTATGTAAGCTATCCCTTAAATATGTTTTTTTTCTTTTTTTTTTTTTGTGTGTGAAAAGTAAGGGGATACAGGGGCCAGCAGGTGGCGTGGTAGTTGGGGTGCTGGACTCCCACATGACTGATCATGATTTCAGTCCTGGACCTGGTGACTTGCTTTCTCACTTTCTCTTTCTCTCTCTTTGTCTCTCTTGGGTCAAGTTAAAAAAATAACAATAACAAATAAAATTAAATAAATAATTCTTTCAAGAAAGTAAGGTGATACTTTATTCTGATGCAGTTTGCTCTTTTCATGATTTACCACTAATTGCCACAATAATTTCAACAACAGAAGAAGGTGCTGAAGTTTCTTCCAATTAATTTACTTTTCATTTCCTAATCATAACTTTCAAAGGAAATTGTAGCCTCTGCAGATGGTAAATAAGTGAACACGAGTTTAAGAACCAATGTGAGAGAGAAGGAGTGAGCTGCATAGGGTTGGCAGCTCTGATTTTCCCAGTTCCTCTCAATCACCCTGGCGTACTTTTAGATTCTACAGTCCATTAGCCTGCATGTCACACATGGTGTGTAACTTCTGGTTTCTCCTTTAGTTATATCTCTCTAGCCCAGCCCCAGATGTATCTGGTCCTGAGAAAACAAAATGAATATGAAATATAAAATACAATAAATGGAGAAAAAAAGAATGGACATGAGACAAGTGTCACTTTTACTCTATGACATGTCTTCTACCAGCAATGACACTCAACATTATTCACAGCACGCAAATGTGAACATTGAATTTGTTTAACTATATTGAGTTACAAGAGATAAAGATAATTCTGAAAATGTTTACAGTATTTTTTCATGTAAATAAAAACACAAACAGATCTGTAAGGTTGTCAAATATAGATCTATGAGGTTTTCAGGTACACACAGAGAACACTGCATTAGAATGGTATGAACATTAGGACCAGCAGGTGGCATGATGGTTAAGGTGCTGGACTCCCACATGGCCAAATCCTGGACCAAGCAGCTTTCTCTCTTCTCTCTCTCTCTCTCTCTCTCTCTCTCTCTCTCTCTCTCTCATCAAATTAAATAATACTACTAATAAAATTAAATTAAATAAGTAATTCTGAAAAAGTGTTTAAAAATGGAATGAACATACAGTGTATTCAGTAACTATTTCTTGAGGACCTAATTTATGTCAGGCTTTGTGCTAAATGCTGAAGTATATTGATTGCAACAGACATTGGCTTTAAGTTCATTGTCCTGAGAGTCTGTTTCAGTTAACTCTGTTCACTAATAGAATCTATACATATATATTTGTATTTTTATTTATATACCACCAATTTAAAGTTGGTTGCTAGTAAGTTGGTAATCAATGTAATATATACTAATATATTTACTTGGAAATATTCATATACTTTCAATGTCTTTCTTTGATATCTTTACTTGTATTGTCACAGATACAGAAATTGCTATAAAATTTCTCCCACCTTTTTCCTACATAGCATAATGTGCAAAAAAAATAGACTTGGTGGAATTCTTTCAGTTAACCTACAAACTCAGAATGTCTTGGTTGAAGCTGTATATATTTTGTTTAACTAAAAGCAAGGTTAAGTTTTTCTAAACATGTTAGCAAATAAGTGTAATTCTTATAAAATATTACTTATGATTTTATATCTTACTATAGCATTAACCCAGTGTGTAAATAGAGTAAACCTGAATTTATGTGATCAATATTTTTCATAACAGGGCATGAGTAATATTCTCTCATTTTTTAATTTTCTAAACTCTTCTACATCCCCAGTGGTTTGTTGCTGATGTATTCTTTCATAAAAATATGATAATGATCTAAAGTAGCCAATATTAAAACTCAGTGAAAAATACAACTTACAACAGTAAAAGTATTGTAAAGTGTTTCCTGTGTATTATTCATATTTATTACCTTCCATCTGAGCTTTTCATTCTTCAATTCTTACTTGTAAATGAAAAACAAATAATGTCCTCTTGGCTTATTTTCTTGAAGGCTTTGCCATTTTCTGAATATATCTCTGAATATTTAAGGTAAGCAAAAACTATTTAGGGAGTTTCAGACTTCTAAGAAATATCTGATTTTTGTAGCTTTCTGCCAAAATGATTTTAAACCTCATTTATTTTAATATGAATTAATGGGTTAGGATATATTCTTTAGGTAGAATGATTATTAACATTTTGCTTTTGCTTATGTGAATGGTGTTCTTAAATTATGGTTTCTTACATGACAAACAACCCATGAAGAAAGGCTCATTAATAATCTGCCAAATGCTGTAGGCTGTATGACTTGATTCTCCATTAGTAATGTTATCCTTTGATTTTCCTCTGCCAAAAAAGTGCTGATTCTTTGAAACAGTTGGCAGTAATATGAATTTATACAGCAGGAGGGATTCGGTGTAAAGACAAAACCTATCATTCCTTTATAGATGCGAACTGAAGATTTGTTGACGAATAACTGGTAGTTTAGAAAGAAAGGTGAGACCAAAAGCAGTCATTTGAAATGGCAGAGGCTGTTGGAACTAGAAACTGAGGAGCAGGGAATTATTGAAAAGAATTCTTGGAGGACAGCCTTTTATACTTAAACTGCCTCTGTATGTGATAAAGTCCCTGGCCTGGAGTAGAAAGGAAAGCTGTGACGAGAAGACTTTCTAATGGTAGGAAATATAATTTTCTTATACACAAGGCTATTAAAACATTGTTTTGGGGCCAGTAGATGGCATAGTGGTTACGTTTATGGACTCCCACATGTCGGAGGATGGTTGAAGACCCAAAACCAGTGGCTTGAAACTAATCCCCGGGCATGTTTGCATGCATGCCCAAAATTCCAGGAAGAGATGCAGGAGAAGGGATTGTGGCATGGCCATCCCCTCCCTCCTGGGGGGGGGGGAAAAAGTTTTCCCAAAACAAAACAAAACAAAACAAAACAAAACAAAACAAAACAAAACAAAACAAAACAAAACAAAACAAAACAAAACAAAACAAAACAAAACAAAACAAAACAAAACAAAACAAAACAGGAAACTGAGGATGCCTGAGCTATTCAGTAGCTCCAAAGTGGGTAATGGGAGGTGTGATGGTTCACATCTCGAATGAACAAGTATTAAGACAGCAGGAGTCAGCCCCCTTGGAGGTTATCTTTGATACAGATTTCTTCTGGGGAATAGCCGAGTTTTGGTTTGTCAAAACTCTTCTTCAGCGAGATGTGAAAAAGAGAAGAGGCTATGGAAATTCATCTGATTCCAGATATGATGATGGAAGAGGGCCACTCTGAAACCCTCCCCAAAGAATGGGTCGAATCAATCATCTGCATGGCCCCAGTCCTCCTCAAATGGCTGGTGGATGAGAAAGGTGAATGTCTGCTCTAAGAAGCAGACAACTGGACGTGCACATTCATAAAAGCAGGAAGAAGCCATCAGGAAGGAGAGGTCTGACCAGGCCGGACAAGTTAGATGAGTGTGCCCGTCTGAACAAGGATTTCTCTGTGCCCTCACAGATGAATGAGGTCATGCTGGAAATTCCCTCTGCAGGGATCTGGCCTGACTGATACGCAGTTTTATAAATGCGCATGTTTGTCTCATTATCTTTTTTGTATAGTTGATTAAAGTATTGATATAGTTTTGATAAGTAAATATCTTTAGGTTGCAAAAAAATTTAAAAATAAAAACATTGTTTAGCATTCCTCAGATCTTAACTAAGGTCTAAAAACTGCAGTAGTAACCAGAAATCTCTGTTCCATATCCAAAACAATCCATTTAAATTACTTCCCTATTTCACCAAGTATCTATCAAGTTTCAAAGCTTTTCACTTTGGTACTCAATCAAAAGTATTCTTTAATTATGCTGTAAAGAAAAATGAAATTTCTCCTAGATGGGCTTCCTTCCTTAATCCCCCCCATTAATAATCTCTAGTATTTATCAAAATGGACAATAGTTTATAAATTAATTGAGGTGCACAGTTCTCCAAATCATGAAAATAAATTATTAAATCATTATTGATTGACATATATATGGATCAAATCAATATATTTCAGTTAATCAGTTTGTATACAGAGATTGCAGCTACAAGGTGAATAAATGTATTCAGTTTATTAGTTACAAATGTAGAAGGGGATCATGGAAATAGGAATTGCATGGCCAGCTGGTGGTGTGGTGGTTAAGGGAGCTGGATCCCACATAACAAGCTACCCGGTTGGAGTCCTGGATGCAGTGGCTTGAAATCATGCAGGAGGCACTAGCAAGATGGCATGGCAGTTAATGGTGCTGGACACCCTCATGGCTGACCACAGTTTGGGTCCCAGACCTGGCGGCTTGCTTTCTCATTTTCCATCTCTCTCTCTCTCCCTCCTGTCCCTATCTGGTCAAATTAAAATAAATAAATAAAGTTAAATAAAATAATTATTTAAAAAAGCAAGATGTGTGTGCTTGTGTGCATGGCCAAAATCCCAAGAGGAGAATGAAGGAGAAGGGATTTTGTCATAGCTGAAATTAGCATTCATTCCCTATAGAAAAAAATTTTAAAAAAAAATCAGAATTGCTAGATTTTATGCAAATCTATATGCTTACTTCCTTTTCTCTAGTATATGAAGACACTGTTTATAAACCACGGAGTTGATTTTCCTAGCTATGTCATTAGATATATTTGGTTAAATTACATTCTAAATTAAATCAGTTAATTAGAGTAAATCTCTATATAGAGCACTATAAAACTGTGTCATAGCTGAGTGATGTAGAACTTTCCTCAGACTATCTTCCTGCAAATGAGTTCTGTGAAGTCAAATGAACAGGAGAAAACAGATAATAATATCATATTGTATCCATTTTTATAAAATCATTTATATTTTATAGTAGGTTTGATAATATCTCAGAAAACCATGATATGTGTACATATGTATTGTATGCCTACATGTATATACTAGTCTTTGGTTGCTATTGTTAATACCTGCTAAAATCTGGACCTTGGTGTATATTGTGGTATGATAGTCATGCTAGTATAATGATATTTCAGTTAGTGAAGAAATCAGTTTATGGGACCAGCAGTTAGTGTAATGGCTATGTCGCTGGACTCCCACATAGTCGACCATGGTTCGTGTCCTGGACCCAGTGGCTTAAAACTCACGCTGGGCACGTGTATGTGTGTGCCCAAGATCCCAAGAGGCGAATGGAGGAGAAGGGATTGCGGCGTGGCCATCCCCCCTGGGGGGGTGATTTCTCGCTTTCTGTCTCTCTTTCTCTCTGATCTATCACATCTCCTTGCGATTCTGCTTGAGATTCTACCAAAGAAAATGACCGTGCCTCCTTGTCTCTTCCTCCTCATTTCTGCCTCAAGACAATGAATAGCTTGCCCCTTTTTCCTAAATTTATCTCTTCCCCTTTTATAATATTTTTTATTTTGTCCAGTATGGAGGAGATGGTTACGGACTCTAGTCTACAATCTCCCTGGTGTTGGTTTTACTGAATAGATTCCTTTCCTTACTCACCAAGTATTGTCTCTTCATAGGTGGGTGGCATGGACCTGATTTGGACCCCCTAATGAGCATCCCTACCTGTTCTGGCATCAGGGGCACTGGGCATGCTTGTTATTACTTGGGCATAATTGTCTCTAATCGTAGAGCCATGAAAAGAATGCATTCATAATAAGTGATAAGTACACATATCTGTAATTATTTCTTTAGCTATTTATCTATTTACATACTAAACAGCTATATATCAGATATATTTGTTTTTGTGTTCTCTGTTTCCTTATTGTTGAATTTTTAAGAGTTTTTATGTAGTCTGGGTTTGAGTCCTTCATACAATCTTATTTTGAAAGGTAAAGAAAAATGAAATGACTACAATGTACAAAAAGAACATGTTTTAATGAATAGTCATATAAAAAATTTTGAGGATGTCCAATTAGATTTTAGAAGTTTAATGTGTGTTTTTTTCAGGGATCATTTGGAACATTGAATTTTTTTTCCAAATATGCACCTATATGAGATAAATGAGTACGCACATGAGTTTGCTAGTTAGAGTATTATTAAAGGAAATTGTTGAAGTATTGGATCTTGAATTTAACATATATGTCATGGAATTTTCCTATCCATATAAAAATTCTGTCTCACTAACTTTACACCATAAAATCTAAATATCCTGAAACTTTAAGGTACAGCTTTTTAATCAGTAAATGAAAATATTTGTGAGATAAAAGATTACTATGATTTCGGCTTCCCCTTTACTCAGGAACTGAATATAGCTAATTGTTATTTTCTGATTATAGTAGGAATATACAAAATAGCAATATTTTGGTGGATACTTATTATGTGTCAGATACCATGCAACATCATGTTATATAGATTATCTTGATTTATACATAATTCATTTATAAAAGAAACCTAGGAAAAATCCATATTGTGTCTATTTTACAGAGAAGAAGGCAAAGACAAAAAAGGCATTTGCAGTGTCCCAATTATTAGGAGGAACTAGGGTATACTTGCTACTAATGGTAGAAAACATTGTTCATCTGCAGTTAACAAAGCAAATAATAAATATTACTTTGACAAGTTAATGAACATGTTCAGAAAAACATTTTTTTTCATAAAAAATGATATGGTAGAAAAATAGTGTAACACAGATAAATTTGTATAGATTTTTTTTTGTATAAGTTCAAGGATATTAATATATTCAGGATCAGCAGGTGGCCTGGAGGTTAAGGCACTGGATCCATGTGTGACTGCTCCATAGAGTCCTGGACCAAGCAACTTGAAAATCATACTCGGCACATGAGTGTAGGTCTGCCCAAAATCTCAAGAAGAGACTGGAGGAGAAGGGATTCTCGCGTGGCCATTCCCCCTCGGGAGTGATTTCTCACTTTTCCTCTCACTGTCTCTCTCTGGCAAGCACATACACCCTATAATAGCACATGCACCCTATAACAATAACAACAACAACAAAATACCTTTTTCAAAAGTATCATCATAAAAACCATAAAAGATAAAATGTAACTGATATTATCCATGGGAAAATCAAGGATTGCAATTGGATCTATAGAGCTACAAATATAATCCTGTGACACTAAAAGCCTATTACTGCTTCAAAGGGAAATGTCTTAATTTTCAAAGTATGATGTATTTTATCTCTTTGGAGCTTTCTTTTCTTCCTAAAAACCATGTTTTGCCACTGTTGTTTAAAATATCTCATATAATTCCTTAATTTTAGGTATTTGCTTATTTAGCCAGGATCTCACCATATAATTATCCTCCTGCCTCAGGCTTCAGAGTCATTGGTATTATGAGCAGATACCACTGCACTCAGCCTTTACGTTAGAATGGAAATTGAAGTGAGAAATTACTCCCCAGGAGGGATGGCCATGTGGCAGTTTTCTCCTCTATTCTTCTCTCAGGATTTTGGGTGCGAACACACATGTACCCTGTGTTATTTATGCTGCTGGGTCCAGGACTTGAACTACAATTTCCCATGTTGTAGTCTAGCACCTTAACCACTATCCCATCTGGTGGACTCTCTTGTTTTTTTAAGTATCTTGTTTTTATCTATATTTTGTTTAAAATCTTAATTCTCGAGATTCTGAAATTTTATCAACATGTGCTTAGGTATGAGTCCTTTTTTATTAATTCATTGACCCAAATCCTTCACTCCATGACATATGTCAACATGAAAATGGATGTTTTTTCAGCTCAGGGATTTATTTTTTAACTAATTTATCCTTGATGATTTCTCCTGTTTCTTATGTTCTTTGATTTGAGAACTTCTGGTTGTTTTGAGTTGGACATTGTTTCTTTCCTTTATTTTTATTTTATTTATTTATTTTTTTCCATGAGCAAAAGAGAAAAAGACAGACAAAGACTGGCATTGCCAGCAAAGTCTTCATGCAATGATCCACCCCAAGATTCAGCATAGTCCTAGGTCACGGGCATGCATGTACCTGTCATGCTCAGGGAGCTCTCTGGACACAAATCCAGAACCCTCTCATGTGGGTCAGCTTCACAGAGTATGGCACCAGTGTGGTACCATCATCCAGCCCACCAAGTTTCTTAATTTTGATTCATATTTTTCATCACCTTACCTTTAGCTCAACATTTGGTAATATGTTACTTATTTTATTTCTCTTTGTCCTTATCAGTCAGATTATTTAGTTTATATACTCATTTCTTTTTAGAGAGAGAGATTTTTGCTATAGGGTGCGTGTGCTTGCTGAAAGACAGAGAGAGACAGGAGAGAGACAGAAAGCGAGAAATCACCCCCCATGGGCAATGGCCACAACGTCTTCTCCTCCATTCTCCTCTTGGGATCTTGGGCACACATGCACACACGCCTGGCGTGAGTTTCGAGCTACCAGATCTAGGACTTGAACCACAGTCAGCCATGTGGGGACCCCGCGATGTTACCATTATGCCACCTGCTGGTCCCCATATACTCAAATTTTTAATCCCAGATATACTATTTTAATTTATTTCTTCTTATATGTAAATGTAATAAGATATTTAAAAATATTAGTATATTATTACTTGCTTAAATTGTAAACACAGATAAAATCTCCTACCTGAATGATTTCCCAAGGATGTTTCACTTGATCTGTGAAAGTTTAATGGCTATTACTTGAAAAAATACCTGTTGAGAGGTCAAATGAGTCAAGGAAACCCTGTGAGTGACAAATGTTAAACATACATTTTGAATTCATGATAGCCTTTTAAAAATTCATGGGCACTGAAAAACTTTAAGAATAAGTTTTACATGGAGAATTTCTGAGATTTATTTTACTAAAAATACATATAGTTTAGGTACCATATCAAGGCACCAGGCAGTGTAAGAAATGTAACAAATCTTCTTTAGAGTATAATGGATCTGGGAATATATTTGTTACAACACAATTCTGTTGAATGTAATGTGGCATATTTGTAGAAAATTCTCCTATCTTTGTGATAAATAAATATATTAAGTACCTTCTGAATATAAGAGAAAGGGAATATCATTTATTCATCAGTGCCCCATTCCATTTCCTCCTCTGGGATTTCGAAACAGATTTTCTGACTCTTTGCTTTGATGATAGTTTGGAAACTTAGTTGTCTTTTTTCTAGGTGACTGGGATGATTTAAATGAGAGGAATTGGAGGACAATCACTACTGAAGGCTTGACTGAGTTTATTTCAGCCTTCCTCCTTACCACTACCAGGAGAGAAGTACTCAATCAAGATCTGTCTGTATGGAGCATAACTGTTGACAGGGTCTTTAAAAAAAGTCTTTGTAAGATGATTCCTTGTATAAAATTTATTATAATCAGGTTAACAGTGAGCGATAGAAATAGCTTGTGAAAGTAGAAACAATCAACATACACATCAATTGCCTATGTCTTTGTAATAAAGTGGGTTGTATTGGATATTGCCTGTTTTTTTGGCCAACTTACAGAAAAGCATTTGTTTATAGCAGTGACATTTTTCTCCCAATAAGATCAACAAAACATTCTAAGAGATACTTGAAATTTTTTCAGTGCAGCCCATATTGTGGTTGCAACTATACTTATTTTAATGGATTTCATGTACATGGTTAAGTGTTTGCAAGCCCCTTTATAAGTAAATCTTCGGTACAATATAGTGCATAATTGAACTACAGTTCCTTAGATAATGAAATTTTATGAACTTTACTATTTTTATTCTCTTTTGCACAGGATAAAGTAAATAAATTTCTTGTTCTCAATAATAAAATTTGTAAACTATTGGTGAGATGGCTTTACTTTAAAAAGGTAAGCAAAAATAAATAAATAAAAAAGTTTGCTGCTATCTTCTACCATCACCATCTTGCAGAATACAAATTTCATATTCACATTAAAAAGACATATTGCTGATGTTGATCATTAACTAAGAAAATGAGCCAGAGGAGATACATTATGCTAAAGAACAGTTAAATGAGACATATTCCCAAGATACTTGCTTCTTGAAACAAGCCTATAACTAAAATGTTTTAAGCAGCATGCTGTCATGTTATAAATTGTTCTTCTGAAAAGGTAAAAGACAACCTCTAAATTTGAGCAATAAACATGTACCCACACTGTGTAGCCTCATATATCTGTAAATTGAAGTCTTCCTGTTACATTAATTTCAGTTATAAAATAAATATCCTGGTAACTGGCAAAAATTATAAATCATATCGGGTTGTCAGGAAAGTCATGACTCATTTTTACATAGAAAAATATGTCATGACTTTTCTGACCACTTAATAGCTATTTAATTTAGTATCAGTTCTTGTAACAGAGATAATTTATGATCTCTATTCTTAGTGTACTCCTCCTTCATTTAAGGTGTATAGGTAGAGAATTAGTACAATAAGTATTTTTAAATTCACCTTTTAAGAGATAATAAAAAATGTGGAATTCTGTGTCAGACAGTCCTCAGTTGAAAGCTTTATTCCGCCTGTTCCATGCTACATGAACTTGCATATCATTTACTTGTCAGAGCAATGGTAGTAATACAAGATGTTGTAAGTACTAGGTAATATATTTAATATGGTGCTAATATTACATTTAGCTTATTGTGTGCAATCAATTAAGTGTCAGTGATCATTTTAAAAAATATAGGCAGACCCTGAAGAAGTAGTTATTATGTAAAAACTCACCTTGGGCCCAGCTGTGTGGTGGTACAGGCAGTAGGAATGCTGCCTCTAGACCACATGAGAAGGCTCCAGGTTTGCTCCTGGATCTACCTGAACACTTTGGATGTGCCTGTGGGCATTTCCACAGGGCTGGGGGAAGAATTGTGGCAGGAAGACCCTGTCAAAATTGTTCCCCCTTTCTCTCTCTCTGGAAATAAAAACCTTTTATAAAAAAGCTCACCTAACTTTTTATTTTTAAATTGCCAGAGGGCATGTGCACTCACCAGAGAGAGACAGGGAGGGAGAGAAAGAAACCTCCCTCTCATTAGGATGTGGTCACACCACAATCCTTTCTCCTCCATTTCTTCAGCCTGTCAGGATTTGGGGCATGCACACACATGTACCCCACGTGTTTTTCAAACCACCAGAGCTTGGTTCAAACTGCAGTAGGTCATGCAGGATTAGCTCTTCTTACCACTAGGCCATGGAGCAGGCTCTCACCTTGATTTGTAAACTTTAGGGTCTTCTGTTGTAAATCCAGAAGACAAAGATAATACATTTCCTTTTTATGCTGTCATTTTTTTCTTTCCATTTAGTCACTAAAATCTCATTTATACTCTTTCTGATGAAAGTGTTAGTAGGCAGTAAGGTCCAAAATATGAATAGCTTTTGGAATCAATAAATTCAAAAGGATATTCTGAGAAAGAACAAATCTTTTAAAAGTATTGATAGTTTACAAAACTTATAAAGATAGGTTATACATTTATATATCCTATGAACTTTTCTTACATTACTGTCCTGAATTGCTATTTGATTTTAAGAATATCCATTTTATTCCTCTAACATAAAAAGGAAACCTTAGATTTTGTCTATGTGTTTCCATAACAGTGTTCTCTTGTGGAAACTCAATAATCAGTGATCTCCTCATAGGTTTTATAGACCACAGACAACAGATCTTCTAAGTACCAGTCCTGTTACTCTATATAGTATTATGAAAAATTTGGGGGCCAGCAGATGGCATAGTGGTTAAGGTGGTGGACTCCCACATGGCTGACAGTGGTTCGAGTCCTGGACCCAGCGGATAGAAACACACTGGATGCATGTGCGCACATGTGCGTTCCCAAATATCAAGAGGAGATTAGGGGAGAAGGGATTACGGTGTGGCCTTTGCCCCTTAGGGATGATTTCTCCCTTTGTCTCTCTGGTGAGTGCACATGCCCTATAGCAAAAAACCTCAACCAAAAAAGAAAAGAAAAATTTGATCATTTGGAATGAATTTATTTTTCTAAAAAGCCAAAATGAAGCAAAGTTAGCAAATATGCAATGTATAGTAGGTTTGAGTAATTTTTTTTCTATTTCCTTTTTTTTTTTTTGAGAGGATTTTGCTATAGGGCATGTGCACTCACTGGAGCAATAGAGAGAGACAGAGAGACAGAAAGTGAGAAATCACCCCCTAGGAGGGATGGTCATGCTGCAATCCCTTCTCTTCCATTCTCCTCTCTAGATTTTGGACAGGAACGTACGCTCATACATCCAGTGTGAATTTCAAGCAACCAGGTCCAGGACTCAAACCGTGGTCGACTAGGTGGGAGACCAGTGATGTAACCATTATGCCATCTGCTGGTCCCGTGAGTGATTTTTAGAAGTCAGTTACTTCCACTGCACTCCAGAAAGCAAGTCCGGTAGATAAGATATAAGAGATCTTTTACAAGGATGCCAAGAATACACAATAGGAAAAGGATAGTTGCAAAAAAATGGTGTTGGGAAAACTGGATATGTATATGTAAAAAGAATCAGACCCTTAGCTTATACCGCATACAAAAACCAATTCAAAATACATTAAAGACTGAAATATAAGACCTAGAACTGTCAAGAAAAGCATAGATAAAGAGCTCTGTGACATTGGGCTTGCCAATGATTTATTGGATGTGATATCAAAAGCACAAGTATCAAAACCAAAAACAAATGGGACTACATCAAAATCAAAAGCTTCTGCACAGCAAAGGAAATAGTGGAAAGACAATGTGTAGAATGGGAGAAAATATTTGCAAACCATGCACATAATAAGGGATTAATATCCAAAATATATGAGGAACTACAACTCAATAGCAAAAAAACCCACAAAAACCTGATTTAAAAGTAGACAAAGGACTCAAATAGATTTTTCTTCAAAGACAAATGAATGGCCAACATATATATGAAAATATGTTCAACATGACTAATCACCATGGAAATGCAAATAAAAAGCACACTAAGATATATCTCATTATTAGCATGACTATGATAAGAAAAATTTTACAAAGTGTTGGTGAGGCTGTGGAGAAATTGAAACTCTTATATATGTGGGAAAATAAATAGTGCAACTGTTATGGAAAACAGTATGGCAGTTCCTCAAGAAATTAAAAATAGAACTTCGATATGATCCAGCAATCCCACTTTTAGGTATATATCCACAAATATAGAAATCAGAATCTCAGAGAGATATAAGCACTTCCATGTTCACTGCATCATTATTCAAAAGCTACAGTATGGAAGCAACATAAATATACATCAGAAAATGAATGGATAAAGAAAATGAGGGGCCAGCTGATGGCATGGTGGCTAAGGTGGCCAGATCACACATGGCCAACTATATGGTTCAAGTCCTGGATCCTGCAGCTTGAAAAACACGGTAGACACCTAAGTGGGCATGCCCAAAAATGCCAAGAGGAGAATGGAGAAGGGATTGAAGAGTGGCTGTCCCCCTGGGGATGCTTTTTCACTTTCCCTCCTTTGGTCTCTCTGTCTTTCTCTCTATCTCTCTCTAGAGTACATGTGCTCTATGGCAAACTAAAAAAAAAAAAAAAAAGAAAAGAAAGAAAGAAAATGAGATATATGAACACACAGAAGAGAATATTTTTCAGCATTAAAAATGGAGGAAATCCTGCTATATGCAACAACATGAATGACCTACAAGACATTATGCAAAATGAAATAAGCCAGGCCCAGAAGGACAAATACCACAAGTATATAAAATATCAAAAATAGTCAAATTCATCGAAACAGAAAGTAGAATGCTGGTTGCCAGGACTGGGAATGAGGGAAATGGGGAGTTGATGTTCAACTGATATGAAGTTTCTATCATCCAAGATGAAAAGGTTCTAGAGATCTGTGGCTATAGCTAAAAATATAGTATCATGCACTAAAATTGTATTAAGGGTAGATTTTATGTTTGTCTTTGCAATAACAATAATAAAAGAATAACGTGCTTGTAGCCATCGACCACTCACATTACAAAGGTTTGTGAATTAAGAGGTCAGAATATTTAGTGAGCTAGACTCCACAGGGTACTCCACCTAAATTATGAATTTGTAGGGTACTCAATCATTTTATTTTTTCCCTCTCATGTTTAGGCAATTGTTTTGCTACCTTCCATCCCTACCTACCTCTCTTCATGCCTAGCACAGTGTTCACTGTGACCCTTACATATCAAAGTTAATTATATGAGAGTTAGGTCTCTTTCTCCAGACACTTATTGAGAAATGAAACTTCTCATTGCTGCCTTTGGTGCAGCTATTATATGACGGTGAGGAACTCTTCAACTTCCATATATCCACAGGAGCTGACTTCTGCAAGCTAAAAGAAATGCAGCTATTCTCATTGTTTAAATGATCTAACCCTTACTTAGTCTGGCTAAGAGTTTGTTTTAGGGTTGAAAGATGTCAGGTGGCATTGTGCCTCTCTGATGCTACAAAATAGAAGTTACTGTTTAGATTATGATAACATAAGAATGATTACGTTTTTAACTCTCCAGGCCACTGCCTGAAAATATGTTTTTGAATATGAGCAAGGGCTGTATTTCTGGTATCATTTATCTTTTGATGTTCAATAAAACACATTTCATTAAACTCAAAATTTATGCTGGAAATAAATATAGCTTACTTTTGCCTGGCCCTTAGGGGCAATTTCATTTCTCAGTATTTTCTGTAAACTACTTCTTACTGTATTTAAGATACAACTGAATGAAGAGGTAAAAACTTTTATTGGTAGGACACTCCAATTTAATTCAGTCATTTCTTAATTATATATTTTGAATCCAACATTTTGAATGAGAGAATTTAATAAAGTTTTTCCTGATGTTTCATTAGGTTTTCTCTTTACACTTTGGGGATTTTAAGCAAAGAGATATTTTGTGTTTGGCATAACATCCCTTACTATCAAGTGCTGAAGAGTACAGAGGTGGGCGGGAGCCGGCCGGGCGCCAAGGCTGCGTCCGGCCTGGGGACGTTGCGGGCCTTTCCGGGCTCTGCGCGTCTCCCCCGGGGCTCTGCTAAGCTGGCGGCAGCAGTTG
>NW_006202806.1:1304314-1307838 GCF_000334495.1 Tupaia belangeri chinensis
AAGGCATTGAGGGCAATCATGAATGTCAGGGACAATGGAGGAGGAAGACGGGACATGGCAGAGGGTGGGGATGGGGAATCTAGGATGGCAAAACAAAAGGCAAGGTATGCAGGACACAAAAATTGGGAAACCATTTGCTGAGAACATATATGTTGATGTGCTTGATTGAGCCAATGCACAGTGTATTTTGGATGGAAAATTCATATGTGTGTTGTGATGAGAAAAAAAAAATAATAAATAAATAAAATTAAAAATAATAATAATAATAATAATAATAATAATAATAATAGATGGGTTATAAAATCATGAAGTTCTGTGGCCAAGGACTGTCACTCTCCATCACAGCCCACTATTCTCAGCCATGAGAAGGGGAGTAGAGGATCACTTTTTTGTGGGTTCGAAGTCTTTTTAATAAGCAAAATGAGAAATAGTGATTGATTGTTTAAAAAAAATAATAATAACAATTATTGGGAAAAGCATGGAAAAGATATTGAATGATAAAGCGGGGAGATTGATATCTCTGTATTGACTGACATGCATGGCATCCCATTTTGAAAAAGCAATGGAAGTCAATGTAAAGTTATATGCAATCTAGTGTAATAGAAAGAAGATTATGATGATAATAAAATAAAATTAAAAAAAAAAAAAGAGTACAGAGGGGGAATTAATTGATGACCAAAACTGTTTACAAGCACTCACATCTCATTTTTTCCTTAAAAACCCTAGCAAAATAGGTATTGTTTCAAGTTTGAGATGATGAAACAGATTCAATGAAGTAACTTGCCTATAACCATGGAATAAGAACATGGAAGCACTGGGATATGAACTAATTTCTATCTATCCAAAGGCCATGCTCCTAATATTCTTTCATGTACACCCAGAAATAAAAATAATTTACTTTGTCTTTGTTAGCCAAGGGAAATGTTTCATGATACATGTTCCTAGAATCATATTCTCCAGGGGTATAATTACCCCTATGTGATGCTGTAATCCGTTTGATTATTAAGTATTTATAGAATATACTATCAATTTTAGAGATGTGGTGGGCTTAAAGTAGAGGCCTACATAGACATACTCATGACTAAGCAAAAACGTAACGAAGAGAACATTTGCTGCAGCTTACTATAATCTGTTACTTAGTGTAAGCAATATTTATTTATTTATTTATTTTTATTTATTTTTCAATGGGTGTAGATACTCACCAGAGAGACAGAGGGAAGGAAAGGAAGAAAGCCTCTGCCAATGGGACGTGGTCACACTGCAATTCCTTCTTCTTTTTTCCATCCTGTTGGGATTTTGGGCATTCAAGTATATGTGCCCCCAATATTTTTTTAAAGAATTACTTATTTATTTAATTCTATTTGTTATTATTTTTTAATTTGACCAAACAGAGACAGAGAGAGAGAAAGTGAAAGCGAGAAAGCAAGCCACCAAGTCCAGGACTTGAACCATGGTCGGCCATGTGGGAATCCAGTGCCTTTAACCACCATGCCACCTGCTGTCCCCCCGTTTCCCCCCCCATGTGTTTTTTAAGCCACAGGGCTAGGACTCAAACTGAGGTCAGTCACATGAGATCTGGCTCCCTTAGCCACCAGCCCCCAAAATCTTTATTTAAAGCAACTTTGACACGAACTTAATAGATCTGGTTGTGGTATTTAGTGATTATGCAGTGTTGCTTTCACCAGAGTAGTTGCAAATAGAATTTCTTTCCCCCAAATTAAATTGGATGAGACATAATACTTTTATTTTTTCTTTTTTGCAAGAAATGGTGCTATGCTTCTGGGGAAAAAAAGAAGCAGTAAAAGAATCACAATTAAGAAACCATAGATTTCCCATTCTGTAAAATATTTAACAACAAAGTGGCTGTTAATTTTTTTTTTAATTCTTCCATGTGTTGTCAACTTCATGATTCAAGTATTTGTTGAATAAGCGATGTTACAAGTATTTTCTTCTTTAAAGACATAACTTTATTATATTGTGTGTATTAAAGATTTTGTGTTAGCAGGTGGTGTGGTGAAGGCACTGGATCCCATATGACCAACTCTGCAGTTCAAATCCTGGATATAGTGGCTTGAAGACCATGCCAGGCACATTTGTGCATGTGCCCAAAATCTCAAGAGGAGAAATGGAGGACAAGGTTTTGTGGTGTGGCCATTTCTCTGGGGGGTTGGGGAGTGGAATTGCTTTCTCATTTCCCTCTCTGCTCAGTGAGTACACATGTTCTATGATAAAACTTTTTTAAAAAAATTCTTTAGGTACTGTAATAATAGATTTAAAATAGAACAATATCCTTAACTTCTCTTTAAATGATCAGGGAATAGGAGCAGATGGCATGGGTATCACTGACCTTAAGTTCCATTTCGTTCACAATTTTTTTTTTTAAGAGAGAGGTTTTTGCTATAGGGCATGTGTGCTCACCAGAGAGACAGAGAAAGCAGAAGGCAAGAAGTCACCCTCCTCAGGAGAGATGGCCATGCCACAATCCCCTCTCCTCCAGTCTTCTCCTGGGATTTTGGGCATGCACGCACATACACCTGGCATGAGTTTGAAGCCACTGGGTCTGGGAATCCAATCATGGTCAACCATGTGGGAGTCCAGCAATATAATCATTACACCATCTGCTGGTCCCATATTTGGTTTACAGCTTTTACATCTTTCCAGAGCTGTATTTATCCCTGCTCTTGCCACACAAGTGACAAAGCTATGGTTGCTATGTTAGGCAGGATGGAGAGTAGAGTATAACTGGTCCCAGAAAATGAAAGTACATCTTTAGATTTCCTTTATTGGAGGTCCTGATGCATATGATCTTACCCTAGCTTCATTGATTAGGGGTCAGGTTCCAAGATGAATATTTAATCGTTATGATAATGTTAAGTGTTAGTGTATAAATAAGACAAAATTAGAAGTCTTTGACTCAAGACTTTACACTTGACCTTAGATAACTCAGTTATCTGGAGTTTTTTGTTATAAAATAGAGATAATACTTTTGGGTTGCTCTGTGTTTTAAACATCAAAAAGAAAATAAGAAAAAAGAATACCAAGAATGTGAGTGGACTTGGAAACTTCCAGAATCTATACTAACACAATTAAACAAAGCACACTTGCCTAAATTCCTTCTAAAATCAATGGATTTAAGTTCAGGTCATTTTTGGAAGTCTTTTTGGTCTTAAATATTGCTTCTGTTTAAGTCTGTATGACAATGAATACTAATGTGGATATTTATAGCATGGAGAAACACACGTAATTGCTCCAAGGGAAGTTTATTTCACTGAAAGTATCCATAAACAATAAGCAATAGGAGACTTCACCAGTAGCTCTTACTTTTTTTTCTTTTTTTTGAGAGGGTTTTTTAAATTTTTTTATTTATTTTATTTTATTTTATTTTTTTTTGCTATAGGGCGCTTGCACTCACCAGACAGACAGAGACAGGCAGAGAGATAGAAAGCGAGAAATCACCCCTGGGGAGATGGCGACACTGCAATCCCTTCTCCTCCATTCTCCTCTCGGGATCTTGGGCATGCACA
>NW_006202806.1:1307908-1346679 GCF_000334495.1 Tupaia belangeri chinensis
AAATAAATCCCATAAAAAATTTTTTTTTTTTTTTTTCTAGAAGTCTTTTTTAGAAAGAATTATTTAATTTTATTTTTGAAAGGAATTATTTTAACTTTATTTATTTATTTATTTATTTATTTATTTTAATTTGACCAGAGAGGGACAGAGAGAGAGAGAGAGAGAGAGAGAGAGGGAAAGTGAGAAAGCAAGCCACCAGGTCCAGAACTCAAACCACAGTCAGTCATGTGAAAATCCAACACTCTTAACCACCACACCACCTGCTGGCCTTGAATTATTTAATTTTATTCATCATTGTTATTTTTTTTAATTTGCTATAGGACATGTGTGTTTAATAGGGAGAGAGAGAAAGAGGGAGAGAGAGAGAGAGAAAGTGAGAAAGCAAACTGCCAGGTTCAGTACTTGAACTGCAGTCAGCCTTGTGGGAGTCCAGCACCTTAACCACCATGCCACTTACTGGCCCCTTTGATTTATTTCTAATATACCTTTTTAGCGCCATACTTTCTTCCCTACTCCCTCTTCTTCTTCCACAAATATGCCAAATATCAGTTCTGTGATGCTTGTGGCATTAGATACTTACAAAAAGTAATCCTTTAATTCTCACCAGAATTTGGGATTGATGATATAGCATCCATTTTACAGATGAGAATACATGCTTCATAAAGTACAAGGTAACATAGACAAAATGTGGCAAAGCAGGTCTGTCTTTTGTTCAAAGGAACCAAATATTGAACTTGTAAGGGTGAACACTGCTGCATGGAGCATAAGATTTAATGAAGGACCCCAAATCCAGATAACACTCAGACAGCATGGTATTGACCTCTCTGAGGTTTGAATAAACAGGCATATTAATTTCCTAGATTTTGAAGGTATTGGCCTTCTAGAGGATTATTAGGACACTGAAGTAAGTTCTTTAGCAGATGACAACTGGAAAATGAGTATCTCTGTCTGAAAACATAAAATCTTAATCAAACTAATCATACAAATGGTCTTGGTGGGGAGAGCATTGAAACTCAAAAACATGGCCCAAGGGAAATCTTAACAATAAGGAAGATCATGTACATGGACACAGAGGTAAGAAAAGACAGTATTTACTGGGATCTGGAATGCAGGAGCATGTGTAGTTGGCAATGCATCCTTATGTATTTGTTTAGATATACAGGTAAGTGGAGATGAGCCCTGAAGAATTAATAAGCATGTGAATTTAAGCAGGTTTGCATTTTACAAAAGAAAATTCTGAAGGAGAAGAGAAACTGGTTTGGAAACTCTTGCAGAAATACAGTAAAATGCATTGATGACATGAACCTAAGGTTATAGTGATGGATTTGGAGAAAATTCTAAGCCTTGCTTTTAAAAAGAAAACTGTAGGGACCAGCAGATGGGGTAATAGTTACATTGCCGGACTCTCACTTAGTCAACTGCAGTTCTAGTCCTGAACCCGACAGCTTAAAACTCAGGCTGGGCACATGTGTGCGCATACCCAAAATCCTGAAAGGAGAATGGAGGAGAAAGGATTGCAGCATAGTCATCCTCCCAGGGAGTTATTTCTCAATTTGTCTCTCTCTGTCTCTCTGGCAAGCACACCCACCCTATAGTAAAAATCTCTCTAAAAGAAAGAAAGAAAGAAAGAAAGAAAGAAAGAAAGAAAGAAAGAAAGAAAGAAAGAAAGAAAGAAAGAAAGAAAAAGAAAGAAAGAAAGAAAGAAAGAAAGAAAGAAAGAAAGAAAGAAAGAAAGAAAGAAAGAAAGAAAGAAAGAAAGAAAAAGAAAGAAAGAAAGAAAGAAAGAAAGCCTGGTTCTTCTGGCACATGATGTCCACAGACAGCTTCGTTACACAACAGAAAATTGGAACATAAACAGATATTCATGTCATATATATGTTCATGTGTATATGTATATATATATGTGTATGTGTGCATATATATATATACTATGAGTGAATTTTGTTTGTTTAGATTTTTGTCAGAGAGTGTGTGCACTCACCAAAGAGAGATACAGAGACAGAGAAAGTGAGAAATCACTCCCTGGGGGGATGGTTACCCCTGCAATCCCTTCTCCTCCATTCTCCTCTTGGGATTTGGGGCACGTATACACATGTGCCTGGCATGTTTTTCAGGCTGACAAGTCCAATTCTCAAACCAGAGTCGGCCATGTGAGATCCAGTGCCTTAACTGCCATGCCACCTGCTGGCCCCAAATTTATGAGTGAATTTTAATTGCTATTCATATAATACAATGATTAATTGTACGTGAGTAGATGTGTAAGAATATTAGTTGTTACTGTGCAGTTCTGCTCAGATTTATTTTACACACTAGATCTGACAAGTCCAATTCTCAAACCAGAGTCGGCCATGTGAGATCCAGTGCCTTAACTGCCATGCCACCTGCTGGCCCCAAATTTATGAGTGAATTTTAATTGCTATTCATATAATACAATGATTAATTGTACGTGAGTAGATGTGTAAGAATATTAGTTGTTACTGTGCAGTTCTGCTCAGATTTATTTTACACACTAGATCTGCCAGGGACTTGAAGCTACCTGTTCTGTACCTCCTTATATTACCTGGAAAGTCTTTTGTGGTGAACTATTATGAAAACAGTGAAAATTATGTGCGTGTGTGTGTGTATGTGTATGTATTAATTGGTAGATACAATAAAATAACACCATTCAATTTTCACCTATAATTTTGAAACTGGTTTTGGGGATACAATGGAATCCTACAGGATAAAGAAGCATTCTTATTATTAAAGGGAATTATTTTAGCTATATATTTTAATTTTTGGTTAAAAATTGTCATAATTATTATTTCATTACAATTTTAATATAAATGGAGACATACACGACTTATTTTACACACAACCATTTTGAGATTCACACCGTTTTGTAGCTGACATAATGAGGTCATGTCTTTTTTTAAGAGTAACTTTACTTTTATTTATGACTTTATCTATTTTCACAAATAATTGATATATTGATGTAATAGTCACAATGCTGCAAAAATGTGAGAAAATTATATGTGGATATTGATCTTAAGTTGATAAAACATACAAAATATTGATGAACTCAAAGCAGAAGTTCATTGAGAATGGTTTATGAGCATTAGGTGTTGAATTAACAGATAGTAAGGTTGCACATCCATGGTGGGACACTCATCATAAATTCTGACTGAAATTTAAATTGAGAGAAATAACTGAGTAAGTAGTAAGTAGAAAACTGTCTAACCATCTTTCCGTGCATGATTTTCCGCATCTTCTGTGCGCGCACGGTCTCCTACGTCGTCTGTGGGCGCCGGGTTGCCTGCGTCGGCTGTGGGCGCCCGACCTCCTGCGTCGTCTGTGTGCGCCGGGTCTCCTGCGTCGGCTGTGGGCGCCCAGTCTCCTGCATTATCTGTGCGTGCACCATCTTCTGCATCTGTAGGTGCATGGTCTTTTTTAACTTCAGGTGCATGGCCTACGGCATCTTTGTATGCCTGACCTTTTGCATCTTCTTTACATGCATCTTCTTTACATGCATCTTCTTCCCATACATATTCTTCCTCATCTAGTTCCCATTCATCAATGATATCTTCCCATATATTATAGCCTGAAACTTTATTGCGTGAATCATACTCCTCTTCACTTTCATCCTCTTCTTCAAATGCATCCTCTTCTTCTCCATCCTCTTCAAATGACTCTCCTTCTGTATATTCCCATGAGTCATCCTCTTCTGGGAGCGTGTAAGTTTTTACTATGCGTGGTATAGGAGTACAAACAGTTTCATAGTTCCATTTCTTCCTGGTAAACAACTTCTCAATGATGCCTGGCATCCTGTAGCCCTTGCTTAGTATGAAATCTTTAAAGGCAAGTGTTCCATAAAGATCTTCAAGAATGTCATATTCAGAGCTCTCATCTGGAACTTCAAGTAACTTAGGGTCGATCAGAGGTTCATCATTTCTTAGTTTTTTCCACAACTTAGGCTTCAGGTACCATGCGCCATACCTGGTTTTCACCCAGTTGGGTTTATAAGGATTCTGTGGTTTCTCAAGTTTCCTCTCCCAGTCTATCTCCTCAATGGAGAAAAGCACCTCTTCAGTTTCATTTAGCCCCTCACTGTACTTTAGCTCCCAAGGAAGATGGTTGATCTTCTTCATTTGGTATTTATCATATCTTGGCTTGGACTCAATGCTAATTTCAAACTGTTTCATGATGAAGTCTTCATCAATACCTAAGTCCCCAAAAGTTCTAATCCATCGGCACAATTTACGAACTGCTCTGGGGACATGTTTAGGAAAGGGATCTTTTAAGTTTGGCTCTTCTTCATGAGGCTCTCGATATGAAAAGGGAGTCTTGGGAAGATCCCACAGTACTTTCTTACAATGTTGTTTACTGAACTTTGGGGACTTCTTGGGGCTTTTCCTGTCACCTTCACAATAAGCCCATGTGTCTTCCAGCTTCCTATCAGGATCCAGTACTTCTAGCACCTTAAGTAAGAGATCTGGAGGTAGAGCTTCTTCCATATCAGACAAAAGAGCCAAGGGTTGCCGTGTCAGGCTGGCTTCGATGTCCTCTACAAACTTTCTCCGGGCTTGCTGGGCTGCCGAGAGCCTGGAGAATGGGGCTGTTTCCTTGGGCAGCTTTCTCTGACTCTTTTTAGGGGGAGGATGGGGAACTCTTTGAGAAATCATGGGGAGAAAGGCCTTCTTAGCACCGCGAGTGATCATATTTTCACAAGGTGGACAACCTTTCCTGAAGTCGTCCAGCCCTTCTTTCACAAATATCCACTGCCTGCTGTCCAGGGTGGTGGGGAACTTCAGAAGCTTGTTCTTGTGCTTCGCAAAACATTTGGAAGGTAATCTGTCTTTGTACCAGGGCTTGCATTGCATACCCAGGGGCATCGGCTGCAACCACCGTGGCTGGGTCGGTTGCCTCCGGTTGGCCATGGTGCCCCTACTTCGCAGGAAGCCAACTGAGAGTCAATAGTTGTTTGCCATTCTGCTCTGTTGCTAGGAGACCTTGCGCCACGTGAAGTAACACAGCCAAGATTCTTCTCGGAGGCGGGGCCATCCACGCAGTCAGGATTCTCTCCGAGGTAGACAGCAAGGTAAGAGAAGGAGCACCTAATCTCAACTCATACTATTTTTTTTATTCATTGTTTGTACATAAAACTATTTACTTATTCATTCATCTTTTGATGAACCTGTAGGTTGTTTCTTATTTTGGACTACTGAAGGTCAAGCTTCTATGAACATTTGTGTTCCTATCTTTCTAAGCACATATACTTTCATTTCTCTTGGATAAACTTAGGAGTTCAATGCTCGGTCAAGTGTAGGTTTAGCATTTCAAGAAACCACCAAACTTTTCAAAGTGGCTGTACTATTTTTTATTCATTCTAGCAGTGTGTAAGAATTGCCATTCTCCCCCATACTCTCTAATGCTGAATATGGTTAGGTATTGTGACTAACAGGTGTAGTGTTATCACATTGTGGTTTTAAACTGCATTTCCCCAGTTTTTACTGGTATTGAATATATATTCATATGCTTAATTGCTATTACTCTTTCCTTTAGTGAAGTGTCTGTTCAAATATTTTGTTCGTTTTTTAAGTTGTGCTGTTTGACATGTTAGTTTTGAGAATTCTTGATGTATTCTGGATGTAAGTCTTTGACCTGATAAATGATTTAAAAAAATTTCTCTCTATCCTTGGATTTCCCTTTCATTGTCTTAATAGTGTCTTTCAAAGAGCAGAAGTTTTTAAGTTTGATAAAATCCAATATATCAGTTTGTTCTTGTATAGATTGTGGTTTTTGTGTTGTATCTAAGAAAACTTTGCCTATCCAAAGGTCAAAAGTATTTTTTTCCATTTAGATATGTGGTCTATTTTAATTTTCACAAATGGTGCAAGATACCAACATTTATATTTTTAAATTTTTTATCATTTGCCTTTGACTCTCTGATAATTTCAGAACCATTATTTATTTATTTATTTATTTATTTATTTATTTATTTATTTATTTATTTAATTTATGTTTGGAGAGTGTTTTGCTATAGGATGCACGTGCTCTCCAGAAAGACAGAGAAACAGAAGTGAGAAATCCCCCTCCCCCCTTGGGCGAATACCCTATGCCATCTGCTGGTCCCCAGAACTTATTTTTAAAAACACTATGTTTTCTCCACTGAATTACCTTTGCACCTTTGTAGAGTATCAGTTGTCCACATTTCTGTGGTTCTAGTTCTGGTCCCTCTTTTCCGTTTCATTGATTTTTCTCTCTTTACACCAGTTCCACACTCTATTAATTTCTTTAGCTTTATAATAACTTTTATTTTTAAATAATTATTTTATTTAACTTTATTTATTTATTTATTTATTTTTAATTTGACCAGAGAGGGGCAGAGTGAAAGAGAAGGGGGAGTGAGAAAGCAAACTGCCAGGCCTGAGACTCAAAACCATAGTGAGCCATGTGGGAGCCTAGTGCCCTTACCACCATGCCAGCCCCTATAATAACTCTTAAAATCAGTCTATATTTGTTCTCCAGCAGCATTCTTCTTTTACAAAGTTGTTTTGGCTCTTCTAAACCCTTTGACCTTCTACAGAAATTTTAGAATTAGTTTGTCAATGTTTTTTTAAAAATCTGTTGGTATTCTGATTAGGATAATTTCAAATTATAAATCAATTTAGGAATAAATGATGTCTGAGCAATATTTGTCTTCTCACCTCTGAGAAAGGTACACCTTTTTATTTATTTATGTGATATTTAATTTGTCTCAGAAATAGTTTGTAGTTTTCAGTGTATAGGTCTTTCACATTTCTTTTCCTCCAGCTTGTTCCTAAATATTTAATGTGTTTCATATTATTGGGAGTAGTATTATGTTTTTTAATTATAATGTCCAATTGTTCATTGTTGGTATTTATAAATATCATTGATTTTAATATGTTGATTTTGTATCATGTAGTCTTAGTAAACTCGCTTGTTAATTTTAGGGACATTTTCATAGATACCACTTCTTTGTGTATATAGATGATCATCTATGAATAAAGATACTTTCCTTTCTTCCTTTTCAGCCTAAATATATTCGTTCCTTGGCTCTTTTGCGCTGGCTGGAACCTATGTATAATGGTTCCAACAAAAATCTTTGTCTAGTTTGTGTTCTTGGGTGTACCGCCATTAAGTATGATGTTAGCAGTTGGGTTTTGGACATACACTTTTGAGTAAGAAGAAATATACTTTTATTCCTAGTGTTTTGAGAGTTTGTAAATAATGTTATGTGTCAAATGCTGGTGTTGCGTCAAACACATTTTCTGCACCCATTGATATGATCATAGAGCTTTTATTTTATAATTTTGTTAAAATAATGAATTATACCGATTGATTTCCAAGAGGTAAAGATACTTTGAATTCATAGGATAAACTGCACTTGGTTTCATGTTCTTTGTTTATCCTCTGTATATGTTATTGGATTCGGTTTGCATAATATTCCAAAAATATTTTTGCATGAGTGATTATAAGTGTTATCGGGTGATTGTTTTCCTTTAATGTCATTGTTTGATTTTGTTATTGGTGTAAAGCTGGTTTCATAGGATGACTTGAAAAGGATCTCAACCTCTTAATTTTCTAAAAGCATTTGTGTATTGTTGGCATTCTTCCTTAAATGTTCTGTATAAGTCACCTGTGATGCCCTCTTGGCCCGGGCATTTCTTTGTGAGAAAGTTTTTAATATGGGCATAGAAAAAAGTGATAGAAAAAGAGATCAATCTGCGGTTATATATTCCCCACTACTGAGGCAAGACCCTTCTGTGTTCATGCCTAATGCCCTGTGTATCTTGAGGTTTTTCCAGTCTGGTTGAACTGGAAGAGTCACTGTATCAGCCTTGCGTGAGTGCCAGGTACTGTCATCTACAATATAATTCTTTTAAGTGGTTTCTGTCTAGTCTGGCCTTTTGTAATTTACTCAAACACTAAGCTGATAGGTAATCAGCGGAATAATAAACTTGTAGGTAAGACTACAATTTTCTAGAGTTCCCTCTCTCTGTGACATTTTTCTCTCTCTTACTCTGTCTTGAGCCCACTACTTATCTTTTTTCTACAATCTCTCAGCACTGTTTTCACTATTTAGTGAGACTTCCAGTCTCTGCCTGGGTTCCCCCTCTCTGAGCATAGCCTGGAAGCTCAATAAATAACCTGTAGCGGGACCAGTAGATGACTTCTCTGGGCTCCCATATGGATGCCCACAGTTCCAGTCCCAGACCAGGAGGCTTCAAAATCATGTCAGACACATGTGCCCAACATCCTGGGAGGAGAATGGAGGAGAAGGGATTGTGGCTTGGCCATCCCCTCTGGTGAGTGATTTCTCACTTTCCCTTTCACTGCGTCTATCTCACTCTTTGTCTGGCAAACACACATGCCCAAAGGCAAAAACCTCTAAAAAAAATAACAATAATAACCTGGAGCAATTTTAGGGCTCACTTCCTTTTTTTCCTCTCTTTCAGGGATCACTCTCTGCTGCTTAATGTGCAGTGTCTTGCAAACCATTGTCTTATTTATTCCAATATTTTAGTTGTTTCAGAGGGTAAATATGGTTCTTTGTACTTTGTATTGACCAGAAGAAGAAATGTCGTTTACTTTTTCTTGCTTTGTGTCTGCCAGTTTATGAAGCTACACTTTCTCAAAGGTCACCAAAGACTTAACCATAAAATACCTTATCATAATCTTAATAACCTTTATCATTTGAAATTGTGGCTCATAATCACTTTACTGAAGCAAAGTCTTCCTTTATTATTTGTGTCATTCTATTTTTTCTTTTTCTCTTAATGCTCATGGCAGTCATCTATTTAAATTAATCTACAAACTCCTTAGCATACAGCATTAAGAAGTTTTGTAATCTAATTTTAGTCCAGCTAGCTTTTCTTTTGCCATTGTCAATAATTCTCTAATGCGCAAATTATAGATTACATATTATTTCTCAACAATGGTCACAATTCTGTCTTTATACCCATTTGGTTATTCATTCATGTATTCAACACATATATATTAAGTTTCCATTTTATACCAGGCAGTATGTCAATTCCACAAAGTATTGCAATGAAAGATTAACAAAAAAAAAAAGCACTGTGTTTTCTATTATAAGATTCCCATCATTTCCTTTCCAGAGGCAATCAGTTTTTTTACATGAATTAGGTAATCAGAAAAGTCATAATGTATTTTTTCTATGTTCTTCTATGCAACGGTGTGTCATGACTTTTCCAGCGACCCAATATTTCAAAGGTTTTGTTCCAATCTCTTCTCTTAAGTACATATTTTTTGAGTAACTGTTGAATGACACAGGTTAAGATCACCCATCACTGAAACAGAATTAAATGGAGAAAGACAACCGGAGTGATCTAAGATTGGTGTCAGAAGCTACAAAATGAAACAAGGGAATAAAAATCTAGGTGATCATAAAAATGGAAGTTTGGTCTAAGTCTAGAGATCATTGTGTGTAAGTATTCTTAAAGTTACTATTATTATTTTCTTCAGTATAAAGCATAGATAGAACATCTGACTTAAAGTCAAAGAAAAAGTGACATTGTCAGATGAAGAAGTAAGACAAGCATAGATATCTGACTTAAAGTCAAAGAAAAAGTGACATTGTCAGATGAAGAAGTAAGACAATTAGCAAATTGCCTAAAGTTAATGGTATGGTTTAGAAAAAAATTGATATTTGATATTCAGACACCTTTGAAAGTTTGCTATTGTTCCACTTTGCCATATGGCATGTATTTCTTTTCATATCATACAACAGCAATCACACATATCCATTATTGTAATTAACAAGTAAAACGTAATAAATTTATTACATGCGTTTCAAGTAATGCTTCCAAAACTCACTTCATTCTTTATGAGATTACATTATCATATGAGAATCAACATCTTCCAATTATTAGTTCTACACAGCCATAAAAGAACCTGCTGGGGTTGTGTAATATCTCTCAAAGCTCTATCTCTAAAAAGTGATTATCAGAACCAGCAGATGGCATGATTACATCATTGGACACCCACGTAGCTTAAAACTCATACTGGGTGTGTGTGCGTGCATGCCCAAAATCCTAAGAGGAGAATGGAAGAGAAGGGATTCCCGCATGGCCATCCCTCTTGGGGGATGATTTCCCACTTTCTATCTCTCTGTCTCTGTCTCTCTGGTGAGTGCACATGCCCTCTAGCAAAAATGTCTCTAAAATAAATAAATAAAAAATGATTATCAAATGGGGCCAGAAGGTGGTGTGAAAGTTAAGGCAACTGGATCCCACATGGCCGACCCTGCCCTTACTCTGTGACATTTTTCTCTCTCTTACTCTGTCTTGAGCCCACTACTTATCTTTTTTCTACAATCTCTCAGCACTGTTTTCACTATTTAGTGAGACTTCCAGTCTCTGCCTGGGTTCCCCCTCTCTGAGCATAGCCTGGAAGCTCAATAAATAACCTGTAGCGGGACCAGTAGATGACTTCTCTGGGCTCCCATATGGATGCCCACAGTTCCAGTCCCAGACCAGGAGGCTTCAAAATCATGTCAGACACATGTGCCCAACATCCTGGGAGGAGAATGGAGGAGAAGGGATTGTGGCTTGGCCATCCCCTCTGGTGAGTGATTTCTCACTTTCCCTTTCACTGCGTCTATCTCACTCTTTGTCTGGCAAACACACATGCCCAAAGGCAAAAACCTCTAAAAAAAATAACAATAATAACCTGGAGCAATTTTAGGGCTCACTTCCTTTTTTTCCTCTCTTTCAGGGATCACTCTCTGCTGCTTAATGTGCAGTGTCTTGCAAACCATTGTCTTATTTATTCCAATATTTTAGTTGTTTCAGAGGGTAAATATGGTTCTTTGTACTTTGTATTGACCAGAAGAAGAAATGTCGTTTACTTTTTCTTGCTTTGTGTCTGCCAGTTTATGAAGCTACACTTTCTCAAAGGTCACCAAAGACTTAACCATAAAATACCTTATCATAATCTTAATAACCTTTATCATTTGAAATTGTGGCTCATAATCACTTTACTGAAGCAAAGTCTTCCTTTAGAATTTGTGTCATTCTATTTTTTCTTTTTCTCTTAATGCTCATGGCAGTCATCTATTTAAATTAATCTACAAACTCCTTAGCATACAGCATTAAGAAGTTTTGTAATCTAATTTTAGTCCAGCTAGCTTTTCTTTTGCCATTGTCAATAATTCTCTAATGCGCAAATTATAGATTACATATTATTTCTCAACCATGGTCACAATTCTGTCTTTATACCCATTTGGTTATTCATTCATGTATTCAACACATATATATTAAGTTTCCATTTTATACCAGGCAGTATGTCAATTCCACAAAGTATTGCAATGAAAGATTAACAAAAAAAAAAAGCACTGTGTTTTCTATTATAAGATTCCCATCATTTCCTTTCCAGAGGCAATCAGTTTTTTTACATGAATTAGGTAATCAGAAAAGTCATAATGTATTTTTTCTATGTTCTTCTATGCAACGGTGTGTCATGACTTTTCCAGCGACCCAATATTTCAAAGGTTTTGTTCCAATCTCTTCTCTTAAGTACATATTTTTTGAGTAACTGTTGAATGACACAGGTTAAGATCACCCATCACTGAAACAGAATTAAATGGAGAAAGACAACCGGAGTGATCTAAGATTGGTGTCAGAAGCTACAAAATGAAACAAGGGAATAAAAATCTAGGTGATCATAAAAATGGAAGTTTGGTCTAAGTCTAGAGATCATTGTGTGTAAGTATTCTTAAAGTTACTATTATTATTTTCTTCAGTATAAAGCATATTTAGAACATCTGACTTAAAGTCAAAGAAAAAGTGACATTGTCAGATGAAGAAGTAAGACAATTAGCAAATTGCCTAAAGTTAATGGTTAATTATAGAAAAAAATTGATATTTGATATTCAGACACCTTTGAAAGTTTGCTATTGTTCCACTTTGCCATATGGCATGTATTTCTTTTCATATCATACAACAGCAATCACACATATCCATTATTGTAATTAACAAGTAAAACGTAATAAATTTATTACATGCGTTTCAAGTAATGCTTCCAAAACTCACTTCATTCTTTATGAGATTACATTATCATATGAGAATCAACATCTTCCAATTATTAGTTCTACACAGCCATAAAAGAACCTGCTGGGGTTGTGTAATATCTCTCAAAGCTCTATCTCTAAAAAGTGATTATCAGAACCAGCAGATGGCATGATTACATCATTGGACACCCACGTAGCTTAAAACTCATACTGGGTGTGTGTGCGTGCATGCCCAAAATCCTAAGAGGAGAATGGAAGAGAAGGGATTCCCGCATGGCCATCCCTCTTGGGGGATGATTTCCCACTTTCTATCTCTCTGTCTCTGTCTCTCTGGTGAGTGCACATGCCCTCTAGCAAAAATGTCTCTAAAATAAATAAATAAAAAATGATTATCAAATGGGGCCAGAAGGTGGTGTGAAAGTTAAGGCAACTGGATCCCACATGGCCGACCCTGCCATTAGAGCACCACACCCTATGGCTTGAAAAATCACACTGGGCACATGTGCATACATGCCCAAAGTCCAAAGAGAGGAAGGGATTGTAGGGCATGGCCGTCCCTTCTGGGCAGAGGGAGAGAGGAAGGTATGATTCTCTGTCTTTCTCTGGTGAGCTCACATAATTTGTAGTGATCTGGAAAAGAAAACAAAAAAAAGCTGATTATCAACGTAAGATGCTCATCTCTTTGCTTGATTTCCCCATTATTTGCTTCTTAAAATAATAGGGTGCATGCTAATATTTTGTCTTAAAGGTCATTGTTGCCATAACCTTGTTCCTCTGTACCAAGGTACAGTTAAAATATGTTTTAAAAAAACTTACTAGAGTGCACCTGTTCTTCTTGAGAGAGAATGAGAGAGAACGTGAGAAATACACTCCATGCACATTCTCTTCTCCATTTCTCCCTCCTGTCGGAACTTTTCACAGACACATACACATGCACATGTCCAGCATGTTTTTCAAGCCTCTGGGTCCTGGATTTGAAGTGCAAGGTTGGCCATGTGAAATCCAGCTTTCTTAACTACCAAGGCATGAGCTGGCCCTTAAAACATTTTTGATAGCTTGTAATCTAGAATAATTTTCAATATTACATTATTGTAGGGAACCAGCAGTTAGTGTAATGGCTATGCTGCTGGATTCCCACGTAGTCGACTGCGGTTCGCATCCTGGACCCAGTGGCTTAGAACTCATGCCGGGCACGTGTGCGTGCATGCCTAGGATCCCAAGAGGAGAATGGAGGAGAAGGGATTGCGGCGTGACCATCTCCCCTGGGGGGTGATTTCTCGCTTTCTGTCTCTCTGTCTCTGTCTGTCTGTCTGGCGAGTGCATGCGCCCTATAGCAAAAACCTCTCAAAAAAAAAAATCACATTATTGTACTACAGTTATCATTTAGCTTCATCATTTATTTTTTTAACTTCTTTCTAAAATTGACATGACATTGTTAATTTACTTACATTCTCTATATGTCACTTCTCCTTTGACACTTTTCAAATACTTGCATATAATTATGTTTCTGCTTAGTCATCTTTTTTATCAAAGTTTTCCAAATTTAGTCTCCCTTGCTTAGTATTTTTTCATCAATTATTCTAAGCATTCATCATTTTTGTTTATCTTCTCTGAATTTCAATTTCATCTAATTTTGCCCTTAATTTTCACTATGGGAACATGCAAAGTTTGTTCTTGACAAAATATCAAGAAAGCACATATTTTATTACTTTAATAATCATATAACAGGAACATGACTTTGAAATTCCAGATTTATTTCTGGTTTTATTAAAGCAAACAAAACCAAGATGCTGTATTTTGCAAAGTGCAACTTTATTAGAGAAAGGAACAGCCCCTGTAACATTGGAAGTATAATGCAATACTCACAGACCAACATACCAAATTGTAAAAACTAAAGAGGTAAAAGTTGAAGCTTAATTTTCAACAATCATGAGAAGCACAAGTTATTGTATGTAATAATGCAGTATATTATACAGGAAAGAATGCTAAAGTGCAAGCTCATTTTTGATTCTCAAAAAAGAAATGCCTAATGTTGATTCATAATTATGCTTTGAATTTTATGTATCTGACTTTACTGACATTTCCCTAGGTCATATTTTCAATGTGTTTCATGAGGACAAACACTATTCTTCTCATGACTTACTTCTCTTCTATTCTGTCTCCTCCATTCTCTGCACCCATGAATACTCTTCTTGTCTTTAATAACAGCTTTATTTTGATGTAATTCATACACTATGCAATTAACCTATTTAAAATGAATAATTCCACCAGCTGGTGGTATGGTGGTTAAGGTAGCTGGATCCCATATGGCCAACTGAGCAGTTCAAATCCTGGAGCTGATGGCCTGACAAACACACTGGGCTTGTGTGCATGTGTGCTTCAAATCTTGACCAGAGGATGGAGAAAGGATTGCAGTGTGACAGTATGGCCATCCCCCACGGAGTGCTTTCTCACTCACACCCCATGTGTGTTTTTCTCTACTGAGTGCGGGTGCCCTATAGTAAAATTAATTTTTAAAAGTAAAATGAATTTTAATAAGTAAAATGAATAATTCAACCACAATTTGAGAACATTGTGATCACCTCAAAAAGAAACACCTTACCTATTAGTCATTCCTTATTTTCCCAACTCCGACAGCATTTGATAACTACAAATCTTGTGTTTATAGACTTACTTATTCTGTACCTTTTGTGTAAATGGAATCATAGACCACCTGGACTTTTGTAACTAGTTTCTTTCACTTAGCATAATGTTTTCAAGGTTTATCCATGTCATCATGTGTATTAGTACTTTATTTCTTTTCATTGCCAAATAATATTCTGTTTAAAAAATATCCCATATTTTATTTATCATTCTATTAGTTGATTTATATTTGTATTGTTTCCAATGTTTTGTTACTCTGAATAATGCTGCTATGAATAGTTGTGTATAAGTTTGCATGTGTGTGACACACATTTTCGTTTCTCTTGGGTATGTACCTAGGAGTGAATTGCTGGATCATATGGTAGCCCTGTAATTAACCTTTAGAGGAGTCATGAGATTGTTTTACAGAGCTGCTGCACTGTTTTACGTCCCCACAGTATAAAGGTTCTAATTTCTCCACATCTTCACTATGACTTACTATCTTTTTAAAATAATAGTCATATTAGTGTATCTCATTGAGGTTTCACTTTGCATTTTCCTGATGATAAATGATGGCAAGCATTTCTCTTGTGCTGATCAGTCATTTATGCATCTCCTTTGGAGAAATGTTCAGGTCTCTTGCCCATGTTTAAATAGGGTTATTTATCTATTGATGATCTGTACGAAATCTTTACATACTCTAGCTACAAACCCCTTATTAGATATGTAGTTCAACAAATATTTTCTTCCATGCTGTGGGCTGTCTTTTCACTTTCTTGATGGTGTCCTTTAAAACACAAAAGTTATTTTTTAAATTTTGATAAAGTAAATTTATCTATTTTTTTTTTCGTTTGTCCTTTGTTCTTGGTGCTATATTTAAGAAACCATTTCCAATTCCAGGGTCACAAAATGTATCCCTTTAGCTCTTTATATTTCAGTTTGGAGTTCATTTTTGTATGTCATGTAAAGTATGGGTCCAAATTCATTCTTTTTCATGTAGATATTCAATTGCCCCGGTTTCATTGATTTAAAAGATTATTCTGGTCCAGTGGTGGCATGGTGGTTAAAGTATCTGGATCCCACGTGACTAACTGTGTTGTTTGAGCCCTGGATCTAGTTGCTTGAGAAACATGCCAGGTAGGTGCATGTGCATATGTGCCCAAAGACCTGAAGGGAGAATGGAAGAAAAGGGATTGCAATGTGACTATTCCTTAAGGAAGAGGCTTTCTCACTTTCCCTCTCTCTTTCTCTCTGTGTCTCTCTCCAGCGAGCACTCACACCCGATAGCCAATTATAAAAGAAAGAAAGAAAAGAAAAAAAAATACAAGACTATCCTTTCCCAATTGAATTGTCTTGGGACCTCTGTTGAAAATAAATTAACCAAAAGATTTTTGTATAGAAAAAAATTAATTAGCCATAAACATGAAGGTTTATTTCTGGACTCTCAATTATATTTTATTGCTCTATATGCCTGTCTTGATGCCAGAACCATAGTCTGTTAATTATTGCAGCTTTGTTTTAAGTTTTGAAGTATGGAAGTGTGAATCTTCCAACTGTGATCTTATTTTTCAAGATTGTTTTGGCTGTTCTGGGTCCCTTGAATGTTCATATGAATTGTAGAATAAGTTTGTCAGTTTTGGTTAATGAGCTAGCTAGGATTTTCACATGGGTTGTATTTAACAAATAGATACATTTGAGGAATAGTGCCATCTTAAGATATAAAGTCTTCTGATACATGATCATGCAATGTCTCTTCATTGATTTATATTTTTAATTTATTTCAGCAATGTAATGTTTTCAAGAGTTTTATTCTTCTGTTAACTTTATTTCAAAGTATTTTATTCTTTTGGATTCTATTGCAAATAAAATTATTTTCTAAATTTAATTTTAGAGTGGCTTATTGCTAGTATATAGAAATGACATTGGTATTTCTAGTATATATAAATGTAGTTGATATCAATTATACTTTACGTCTTCTCTTCTAATTTGGAAACCTTTAAAAAATTATTTCCTAAATAATCTGACTATAACCTCTAGTACAATGTTGAATAGAGGTAGTTAGGAGTGACTATCTTTGTCTTGTTTTTGGTCTTATGGAGAAAGTATTTAGTTTTCCACTACTAAGTATGAAGATAGCGGTGGGAGTTTCCTTCTATTCCTAGTTTAAGTGGTTTTATAGTGAAGAGGTGTTGAACATTGTCAAATGTTTTCCTTGCATTTATTGAAATGGTCATGTCGTTTCTTTTCTATGTTCCTTTGGAAAGTTGTATTACATTAATTATTTCTTGAATGTTAAACTGACCTTGCGTTCCAGAGATAAATCTCACATGATCATGGTGTATATTTTTTTTATATGCTGCAGGAGTGGTTGACTAGAATTTTGTAGAAGAAATTTTTTGGCTATACCTTTGAGCATAAATTACTCAACAGTCTAATTCAATTAAATTCAGAAACCTTTGTAGGGATAATTTGCCAGAGGGTTTGTGCACTTTCCAGAGAGAGAGAAGGATCAGGGGAAGAGAGAGAGAAGGGGAAAGCAGCCCCAGTGGGTTGTGGTCACACTACAATCCCTTCTTCTCCATTTCTCTAACCTGTTGGTACTTGGGGTATGCATGTCCATGTGCCTGGCATGTTTCTCAAGTCCCTGGGGCCAGCAGCCAGCATTCAAACTGCAGTTGGCCATGTGGAATCCAGCTCCTTTAACCACAAGGCTATGGGGCTAGTCCTGTAGAGATCATTTTTAAAGCCAGTTTTTTTGGGCTTGTTTTGGCCCCAAGAGGGCTTTTTGTCTTTTTCCCTTATTCTCGCTGACAAAGTAGGTGGAATGTAGTTTCACTTGATGCTATCATAGAGCTACCAACTTCCTCTTATTTGCTTACGACCAAAATTTCTAATATTGTCAAGAACACCCTCAGATTTGAACTTTTTCAATCTTTGTTTCAAATAAAGTCAGTTCATTTGAAGAGAGCTTTGGTTCTCTCTTTCCTTACCTAGTAATTTTCATCACTGGGAAAAATCTCTGAGTCCCTGCTCTGGAGCTGGGAGCTAGCATGACAGCCCTGTGATAGAAGCTGGGCACTGGGTGGGGCTGCAGCTTCTAGTCTTCCCTTACTTCTGCTGGTGTGGAACTTCCATCCAAAGAATGATCTGGGAAAAAGGCCTTTGAGATCCCAGTATTCTTATCCTGCTGTGTCTGGGGTAGAGCCCATGTTCTATAAGTAATAACTTTAAATGTTGTAGCTTTTTTCTTTATCTTCTCTTTCTTTCTCTTTATTTCTTTTTCTTTCTTGTTTGTAATTTTCACCAGTTATGATTGATTTTGTTGGGAACAGGCCCACTTTCCACAATAACATTCCTTTAAGTACTAATGTAAGAATAACCTACAGATTGATTCTGACCATGTCACTCCCTTTAGTGAAAAAAATCTGTTGGGAACCAGCAGTTAGCATAATGGCTATGTCGCTGGACTCCCACGTAGTCGACCGCGGTTCGTGTCCCGGACCCGGTGGCTTAAAACTCACGCCGGGCGCGTGTGCGTGCGTGCCCAAGATCCCGAGAGGAGAATGGAGGAGAAGGGATTGCTGCGTGACCATCCCCTCTGGGGGGTGATTTCTCGCTTTCTGTCTCTATGTCTCTCTCTGTCTGTCTGGTGAGCGCACGCGCCCTACAGTGAAAATCTCTCCCAAAAAAAAGAAAAAATCTGTTTATCCTTACTGTATGTGTTCTTTTTTTTTTTTTTTGGGGGGTTTTTTTTTTTTTAAAAAAAAAGCACGTGCACTCGCCAGAAAGACAGAGAGAGACAGAGAGACAGAGAGATAGAAAGCAAGAAATCACCCCCCAGGGGGGATGGGCCATGCTGCAATCCCTTCTCCACCATTCTCCTCTCAGGATCTTTGGCACGCATGCACACGTGCCCAGCATGAGTTTAAGCCACCGGGTCCGGGACTCGAACAGCGGTTGACTACATGGGAGTCTAGTGACATAGTCATTACACTAACTGCTGGTCCCACTGTATATGTTCTTAATTGCCACTTCCCAAGCATGACAATATACCATTTGCCTTCCAAGCTATATTTTTCATTTTTCCCACGTGAAAACCCCAGCACAGAGAATGATTTACTATGTCCTGGAAACACCTGTATCTTTCACTGTTTAAAAATAAGTCTTTCTACACTGCTTTTTCCTCTACCTCTTTCTGTAAAAGAGTTGTCAGTCATTGAATGTTCCTTCAAATACCACCTTTTTATAGATGGATTCTTTTATAGTCTCAGGAGGCAAAAGTATTTCCGTTATCTGCCTATCCATAGCAACCTGAAATTCTTCCATATCTCTTGTCCCATTAAACTGAACATTAAAGTAATTTTGTATATACTTTTCTTTTTTTGAGAGGTTTTTGCTATAGGGTGTGTGCATTCGCCAGAAAGACAGAGAGAGACAGAGAGACAGAAAGCCAGAAATCACCCCCCAGGGGGGATGGCCACACTGCAACTCCTTTTCCTCTATTCTCCTCTTGGACACACATGCACATGTGCCTGGCACAAGTTTAAGCCACCGAGTTCGGGACTCAAACCATAATCAATTACGTGAGAGCCCAGCAATGTAGCCATTATGCCATCTGCTGGTCCTGGATATATTTTTCTAATATGCTATTTTACTACAGCATTCCATAAGCTCTTCATAGGCAAGATTACTTACTTTTTTATTGGTAGAATTGTACAATATTTAGCACAGATCCTGGCATTTAATAGACTCATAAATTTTGGTTGAATACAAGTGAATAAATGTTCTGTCTCTAAGTAGTGTGCAGCTTTTTAAAAGAATTATGTTATTTAACTTTATTCATTATTATTATTTTCCAGTTTGATCAGAGAAAGAGAGAGAGGGAGAGTTAGAAAGTGAGCCACCAGGTCCACGACTCGAACCACAGTCAGCCATGTGGAAGTCCAGCCAGTGCCCTTAACCACTATGCCACCTGCTGGCCCCAATGGCATGTAGCTTTTATGTCCCATATAGAATTTGAAAACTTAAAGCATTCAAAATTGATTCTGGGGTATCTGCTCTCTGTTCATTCTTCTATTGGGCTATTAAAACACAATATTTCATCTTCTAATTAGGAGAATAAACAGCATGAATGAAGCTGGCTTTTCAGTCTTCATTATGACCACAGCAACACATTGGCTATAGTCTAAATTACATTGATTTACTGCTAAGTAAATGGAGATTTGTAGACTAGTCAACACTGTATACTCTGTTTACTACTCATATTAAGTCATGATATTGTTTTATTTGCAATGAATTCACTGACTTACTAGGAAAATAAAAATCTTCTTCTCCTAGGAGTTTTAATCATATTTACTTTTATTTCTGTTAAAATTAATGCATATTAAGAAAAACCAAAATTTCCAAGGAGTGAGTCACATTAATAAGCACTGATCTGTACATAATTCTATGAAATGTGGCTTGAGAAATATTATGAACATTCATAGCTGTGTAGAGATTTTTGCCAGAGCTATTTGGAAACGTGAAATTGAAAACAGATGAGATTTAGACTTGATAGTAAACAGTCCTTAGATCTGCTATGAGATAGCATAGGATCCATTTTCTTTTTCAATACAAAAGATAATGGACAATTTGAGTATCATTTTTGCACAGTCTCTATAGACTTGTTTTCTGATGCGTACATTGTGTTCCTGTGGTAAGACTTGATTCAGTTCAAATCTAAGTTATATTTTGTGATGGATTTTTAAAAATTGTTGTTTCATATTGTTTGGTTTGTGTTGGTTTGTTTTTTCTATCTGCTAAGGTATTTTGACAAAGAATTATGACAAGGAGTGTAAGTATACACATACAGGCACATATATGTACACAGAGAAGAGAAAAGAAAATAGAAAAAAACATTAGGATCTTTCTAATACTTTTCTAAAGTAGTTTTCTCCCATTTCAAACTAAATCTGTGCTTGAACAAATTCATCAAATAAAAGAAGTACTTCTTCAAGATGAGATTTTTTTTCTAATTTAATATATTATGACGAAAATTTTACAGTTACATTCCCAATATTGGATTTCTAAAATTGGCACTTTATTATGTGTATTTCACTGAGATTTTAAAAATGATTAAATTAATGACTTTTTATATCGGTTAGCTGAAATTGTTAATATTGTTAATATTGTAACCCATGCTCTATAGGTAATACATTACAAATAGTTGATTTTCTAAAAGAATTTCCAGTAATATATATCTAGCATTACTGACAATACTACGACTAATACTGTTGTTTTTATTTGTATTTCTATGTGTGTGTATTTATGTACACGCATGTATCTGTATGTGCATGTGTTTAAAACTGATGGAATTCTTCTCCTTTGAGCCCATGGCATCTGATAGAAGGGAAAAGTGGCTTGCTATCTTAGCTACCCCCAAATTTCCTTGATTGCTTTGACTCTTTGACCTTATTAAATACTATTATTCTGCTTCCTTTTACTGCTCCACTGGTGCTCTTTCTGAAGCTAATGTCTTCAATAGGATAAACTTATCCCTAATTGAAATAGCATTATCATTAAAGCAGAGTTATTGGTATTTTACCATTAATCATTTAAATATTATTTGTTTGTATCTTTATTTACTAATTAATTTAGTAAACAAATATTTTGTGTGTTCATTTTGTACTAGGTATTGTATATTACTATTACTAAATAATAGCTTCATGCCTTTTTTCTTAATAAGGGCAATAGGTAAGAGAGAAAACAGGGACCAGTAGGTGGTGGAGTGGTTGAGGCGCTGGATGCCCACATGGCCGACTGTGGTTTGAGTCCCAGCCCTGGTGGCTTCTAAATCACACCAGGTGAGGGTGTGTGTGTGTGCCCAAAAATCTCAGGAAGAGAATGGAGTAGAAGGAATTGTAGCATGGCCATTCCTCCAAGTGGTGATTTCTCACTTTCTCTCTCATTGTCTCTCTCTGGTCAGCCCATATACCCTATGATAAAAAAAAAAAAAAAAAATTAAAAAAAGAGCAAGCGAAAAAGACAGAGAAAACAAAGCAACAGGTAAAACTGGCATTGGTAGAGATATCCCTGGAATCTCATAAAGATGAAGATAGGGATCTCAGGAGAAAGTTTCAGAGAAAGTAATGTGTATTTTTTCTTCACAGACGATTTAGACAAGGTTAGTATGGATATGACTATGGAGAATGTAGCAGAGACAAGTGGAAAAGAATGTGGAAAGTCTCACAGACAAATTCAATATTTTCAGGAAATGTAAAGAAATTTAATGAAGGGCACAAAATCATTCCAATAAAATTTTGTGTATTTAACAGTGTGATTTTGTGACCTTATTTAATCTTCACGTTTTCAATTCTCATTTCTTATTTTTATAATTTTCTCATGTATGTATTTTTAAAAACAGAAAATATTGATAGCTATGTGTATATTTTGTAGAAATGACAAATATTATTTGGTCAAAAGATAATTCTAACAGAATATTTAGTTAGCCAACTTACTAAGTAGGCTTATTTACTTATGATAGGGTATTGTCCCAGAGAATATTTTAATTTTTTTATGTAGCCAAATAAGTCCCCTTTACTTTCATCATTAAAAGTTTGGTGTCATGCTTAGATAAGCCTTCTTCACTTCAGCTTTTTTTGTTTGTTTTTATTTCCAGTTCTCCATCATTATAAGTACATAAATTCACATATACATATATATATACACACACACACATATATACTTTTTTTTTTTACTTTTCCTTCCTGATATGACATGTGTCTTATGTTAATTTCAACGGGTAATGTTAGTATTTATATAACATTTCATTGTATGAACATTCTATATAAATTTTAATACTTCTAATAATTTTTCAAATAGACTTTATAAACTTCTGTATATAAATATTTAGTTGTTTTATTGACAGGGATATTTTTGATCAAAAGGGCCCAGTGGTTACTGAGTAAGAATAACTGGAAAACCAAATCAAAACAAGATGCCAAGATATTACAAACTGAAAATACCATAGATAAATTTTGGTACTGTCAGAGAAAAAAAAAAGGGTTATTTTTGTACCATTTATATTATACCCAGATAAATCAGGCATTCATGCCATAATCTTGTAGGTACCCTAGAACGAATATGTATGTATTCATATATATTACAGATTAGTAGCAGAGAAGATAGTATAATTAAAAGAATATTTGATTAATGCTAAGGGTGAAAGAAAATAAAAACAGGGAGCCAGCAGTTAGCGTAATGGCTATGTCGCTGGACTCCCACGTAGTCGACCGCGGTTCGTTTCCCGGACCCGGTGGCTTAAAATTCGTGCCGAGCGCGTGTGCGTGCGTGCCCAAGATCCCGAGAGGAGAATGGAGGAGAAGGGATTGCGGCGTGACCATCCACCCTGGGGGGGTGATTTTTCGCTTTCTGTCTCTATGTCTCTCTCTGTCTGTCTGGCGAGCACACGCGCCCTCTCTACAAAAAAAAAATTAAAAAACTAGTGTGGCAAGTAGTCAGATAGGATATTTAAACAAATAGAATATGGCAGGCATGTTCAGAGAGAGTATGATCTGGGTTCCATGTATGTTTCTCTCTCCTGTTCTGGTCCATTTTCTCTGCTTATAAACCCACCAGAACTCAATCATAGGGGCCCCACCTTAATGACCTTATCACACCCAAAGGTCTCACCCCGGGACACTCAGTTTTGGCATGATATCTTTTCGGTACAACCAAGTCCCAACTCATATATAATGGAGGGACATTAATACTGTAGTATAAGATTAAGATGTGCTTTGAGTCTCCTTTTTGTAGTCCTGCCAACAGGCACTGAAATATCACAGTTGCTTGTACACCAGGTTGGGGTAGAAACTATTGATCATTAATGACCTAGCAGACAAAATGGAACACATGCTCATTAAACTTTAAGAGAAAACTGGCAATGGCTGCTTGGGAATTTTAGATGACTTTGATAAGTTTCTAGGTTTCTTCTATTTAAGTGGGTGCTGTCATCATTTCCCAATACCATTTGTTTTCTTCTTGTGTTCTCACTAGTTTTACTATTTCTGTTTAAAGAAAAAGACACACACATTTGATTACAGAGAGCTTAAGTAGCTGAATAGTAAACCAAACAGGAAAAGAAATGAAAATTGGATTAAAATTAGTTTTTGATGACTAACACATCATTAGGCAGTAGGCATATCTACAAGTTATTGTTTTCTTAGTTAATTCAGAAGCGCTAGACAGAGAAATCAAGAAAAAATACTCTTTACATTTTAATTTATTTTTGTTTTTTAAATTTTCAGAGCAATATACGTTAACTTCAGAAATGAGAAGTAACTTGGTTCAGAGACATAAACTCTGCTAAAATCAAGAATAAAGTTATCGTGGGGCTGGCAGGTGGCATAGTGGTTAAGGGTGCTGGACTCCCACATGGCTGACCTCGGTTCGGGTCCCAGACCTGGCAGCTTGCTTTCTCACTTTCCTTCTCTCGCTCTCTCTGTCTCTCTCTCTCTTACTCTGTCCCTCTCTGATCAAATTAAAATAAGTAAATAAATAAATAAAGTTAAATAAAATAATTATAAAAAAGAATAAAGTTATTGTGAGTCTTTTAATAATAAAAGTTTATTGTATGTTTTTAAAACCCTTCTCCTTAATTTTTTTTTTAATTCATGATAGAGTGAGAATAAGAGAGACAGAGAGGAGCACTCCTGGCTTGCCACGACTCTCCTCCTCCAATCCTCTAGCCCATTGGATCTTGGTGACTTGCCAGGGATACGTGCCTGGCATGTTTCAGAATAACAAGGCTGGATATTCAAACTGTGGCTATCATGTGGGCTCGAATTCCTCCTACCACTGCACTATGGAGCTGGCCTCTCTGTCTCTTTTTGAATGAAGAATAACTCAAAATGCAAGACAAGTTTAAAAATTTAGATATAACATGACAAAAATTTCAAATATAAACTATTTTCTTCAGATCTCTGAGTTTTTGTAGAATCATAGTAGTTTCTTAAATCTGAATCTCTTCATACGTGCACCAAAACCCACAGAGATCAACAAGAAAAGAAAAGAAAAGAAAACCACATAAAACTTATGTCAACAGTGCCTGAATTTACATCCACCAAGAAAAAGAAGAAAACATCTAAAATCAACAAAACCTGCTCTCTAGTCTAGGCTGAAAGGGTAGATTTAGATGAGACTGGAGATCAGGAACATGCCACAAGATAATAGTGGTACCAGAACACAGGTAAATGTTCCTTAAAGAAATAGGGTCCTGCTCTGAGTGAAAAAATATTAAGAACAGAATGAGACAAGAAGGATCAGAACACTGGCTACTAAGAAGGAACATGTAAGAGTGGAATCAGTGGTAACAGTCATTTGAATGCCCTGCTTCTGGGGGAAAGGGAACAATTTAGAAGTGGGTGGGCCTCCTCAGAACTTGTGGATATGAAGGGAAAGAATAAAGCAAATGGAGAAGTCAGGTCCTAAAGAAACAAAAGAATAATGCAGCAGCAAAATATGCATCTCTTCTTTAATTGTGTCAATCACCGAAGAAATTTCACTTTATTAGAGCAATTTTAATTCTAGAAAAGAATTAAGAGAAAGAAAAATTAGAAATAATTGTACGGTTTTCACATGTTGACATGCCACTACCAATGAGCATAAATAACACTGAGATCCTAGTTCTAAAAATAAGTTCTTGCTGAAAGAAACTAGGGCTCCTTAGAGATATAACTGATTATATGTAAGGACAGAGAAAGAACAAGATGATCCGAAAAGCAAGGAAGTGTTCAAACACAAATAAGACCATATCAAAATGATTTAAGAGCTAGATTGAAGATGAGTTCAATGGATAAATTTGGTTCAATGTGAGCATTAAAGAGAAAAATGATAGTAATGAATTAATAAAAAATTTTCCATGAATAAGGAAAGAAATATTCATAATAACTTTTAAAAGGGATAAGAGAGAAAGGAACAAGAAGAAATGTTCTTCCTTACCCAATGACCTTAGCAAATAAGTATAAAATAAATTTCAGAATTAGAAACTTAACAATTTTGTAACCTTTGATTCACTGAGAGATTCATGTAAGGATCAATGGCTAAAACCATATGGTAGCAAAAAAAAAATTGTGGAGAACAATACATGTACAATCCCTTAAATTGCTGATTAATTACAAATGAAAACATATGATTTTACAATGGAGATTGATAATCACCTTGTAAATCACTGATAGTGGTGCAGCCTTACATTATATGCCTACTGATGTACAGTGAGAGTTTCATATTACCTATGTCATTTCTTTGCCTTAAATATTTGATCTGAATCTAAATATGGATATACATTCAAATAAGTCCTGAATGTGGAAAGTACTCAAGCTCAATTGATTGACCTTGGCTCTGCACAGGACTCAATGTCATTAAAAATAAAACACAGCAAATCAATTCTTCTAGGTCATGGAGAAGTAAAGAATTATTACAGTAAAACACAATGACTGGGGGACCAGCAAGTGGCATGGTGGTTAAGGTGCTGAACTCCCACATAGCCAACTGTGGTGGGCTTGAGTCCCCAATGTGGTGACTTGGTTTCTTACTCCCCTCTCTGTCTCTCTCTGGTCAAATTTAAAAAATTAATTAATTCAGTTAAGTAAATAATTCTTTAAAACAACAACAAATAAACAAACAACAACAACAACGAAAACATTGACTGGAATCAACTGGATCATGGGTACAAAAATCAGCAGCCAAAAGTGCATTTTGAGGAAATGAGGAAAGTTTTAGCATAGTGGATAATAGTATTGACTTGATGTTAATTTTCTATCAAGTGTGGCAATGGTGAGATGTGTATGTAGAAAAATGTATTTCATAGGTATAATGAAGTGTTGGATCTTTGGAAAAGTCATGATGCATTTTTATGTAGAAAAAAATGGGACCAAGAAATGGCATAATGGTTAAGTTGCTGGACTCCCATATAGTTAACCGCAGTTCAAATCCCGGAACCAGCAGCTTAAAACTCACGCATGTGCATGCATGCCCAAAATCCCTAGAGGAGAATGGAAGAGAAGGGATTGCTTTGGCAGCAACAACGCCTGCTGGAGTGAGGAGAGACTTGGGGAGGGGGTGGATTGGGGATGTCATGAACGGTGAGACCCTGTCAAGTGGTATATATGAGAAAGTTGCCAGAGCCCAATAAGCACTGGACCAAGAGAAGGGTGAGACCAAGGTGAGGCATCTGATACACGTGTATAGTCATGCATTCATTTTCACTTATTAAACTGATGATTCCATGGCCTTTTTAATTCTGAGAATTTATTCCTAACTTTACTTTTCAAAAATATTCAGCAATTATTTCTTTCAGTGATTATTATATTCACTCCAGTCTCACATTCTAGACACATTATTAGATCAATGTGGGTGTTCTCATTTTATCTTTCATTTACTTATCCTTCACATTTTCATTTCATCTCATTGTAAGTATCTTCATTTATTTTCAGCTTAGTAAATTCAACTTCAGTTATTTCTAATATCTTATTTAAACTTTCTATGGAGTTTTGAACTTCAGCAAGCACAAAGGACCCATGAGTATATAAAGAGATGTTTAATATCACTAATCATCAAGGAAATGCAAATCAAAACCACATCACGACATCTTTTCACACACATCAAATTGGCTACTGTCCAAAAAAAGAACAAAACATAGTTAACAACTATGTGTGCACTTAATGCTCCAACCCATTGTATATGTAGATATGTCTTTAAGTGATGTTCATATGAATCATAAATCTAGCTAAAAACTTATATTATATTGGCCCTCCTCCCCTCCCCCGCTGCAACCTATGCATCTACTATCATGGGCAGTATATCTGCTGGCATTTTCTGGAAAAAAAGAACAAAACATAGTTAACAACTATGTGTGCACTTAATGCTCCAACCCATTGTATATGTAGATATGTCTTTAAGTGATGTTCATATGAATCATAAATCTAGCTAAAAACTTATATTATATTGGCCCTCCTCCCCTCCCCCGCTGCAACCTATGCATCTACTATCATGGGCAGTATATCTGCTGGCATTTTCTGGCTTAGCTTATAAGTATTCTTGAAAAGCCTCTTATTCAGGAGTTTTCTGACTTTCTTGTGGATTGCTTCCTCATGCAGTTTATAACATTGAACTTTGTACTAATTTGCAGCTGGGGTTGTTTCCTTCTTGGTAGTTTCATGTGTTCTGGATGGTGGAAAAATTCCTAAAGAATGGATCCGTTTTGTTTTCTTCTAGGCACTTAGGTAATTTAAAAGTAGAGAATGAGTTGTTTGCCACTTCAAAATGTTTTCATGTACTACATAGTTTACCTAATTTAGAACAGTATTTCTCATACTAAAGACCTGGGAACTTAAAAAGGGAGAAGGAAACCTAAATATAATGTTAAATAATGTCGTTTTAGGGACCAGCAGTTAGCATAATGGCTATGTCACTGGACTCCCATGTAGTCGACTGTGGTTCGCGTCCTGGACCCGGTGGCTTAAAACTTAGGCAGGGTGCGTGTGCGTGCGTGCCCAAGATCCCAAGAGGAGAGTGGAGGAGAAGGGATTGTGGCATGGCCATCCCCCCGGGGGGTGATTTCTTGCTTTCTGTCTCTCTATCTCTCTCTCTCTCTGTGAGTGTACGCACCCTATAGCAAAAACCTCTAAAAAAGAAAATAATGTCATTTTAGGTGATTGGTTGATTTCATTGTAGTTCTAACCACAATCAGAGGGCACAAAAAGTACATTTCTACTTAGCAAATTTGTAATCCAAATGATCCTGCATGTAGATAATTAAGATTATTTTCTTAATAAATACAGAATTAAATGAATGTTCTGAGAACTTTTGAACTGTGGAGAATGTATATTCGGTTCCATTTCATGAGAAAAATGGATTCCTATAGGCCAGTATAATAAAGAGTTTTAGATAGATTTACAATTCATATACACATCAGTGGAAGATATATATTTATGTATACAATGGGTTGGAGCAATAAGTGTAAACATAGTGGTTACTGGGACCAGCAGTTGGCGTAATGGTTATGTTGCTGGACTCCCATGTAGTCAACCGTGGTTCCCCAAAATCCTGAGAGGTGAATGGAGGAAAAGGGATTGCGGCATGGCCATTCTCCCTGGGGGATGATTTCTTGCTTTCTGTCTCTTTGTCTCTCTGGCAAGGGCATGCACCCCATAGCAAAAACCTCTTCAAAACAAAACAGAACATAGTGGTTACCCACCTTTTTTCTTTCTTTTCTTTTCTTTCTTTCTTTTTTTTTTTTTTCTATTGGGCACGTGTGCTTGTCAGAGAGAAAGAGAGAACCAGAGAGAAAGAGAGACAGAAAGCAAGAAATAATTTCCCCAGGCAGGATGGTCCCGCCGCAATCCCTTCTCCTCCACTCTCCTCTCAGAATGTTGGGTACACACACACATGCACCTGGTGTGAGTTTAAGCCACTGGGTCTAGGACTTGAACCGTGGTTGACTACATGGGTGTCCAGCGACATAGCCATTAAGCCAATTGTTGATCCTGATAGTAGCCATCTTAATGTGTATGAAAAGATGTCTAAATGTGGTTTCGATTTGCATTTTCTTTATGATTACTGAAGTTGAACATCTTTTCATATATTCATGGATCTTTTGTACAATATATCTTCTTCAGAGAAATGTCTATTCAGTTCCTTTGTCCATTTTTAAATTGGTTTATTTGATTTTTCATTGTTGAATTGTGGGGGTTCTTTACGTAGTCTGCATATTAACTCCTTAGTAGAACTATGGTTTTCAAATGTATTCTCCCATTAGGTATGTAACCTTTTCATCCAATTGATTGTTTCCTTTGCTATGCAAAAGTTAAGTTTGATGTAGACTCCTTTGCTCTTGCTTTTCTTGCCTATATTTTGGTGTTAACCAAGAAACCATGGACAAATCCAATGTTATGGAACTTTTCCCCTATGTTTTCTCTAGGAGTTTTATAGTTTCAGGTCTTATGTTTGGGTATTAAATCCATTTAAAATAAATTTTTGTATACAGTGTAAGATAAGTGTCCAACTTTATATTTTTACATGTGGATATTCAGTTTCCCCAGAACTAGCTGTAGTGTATTGCCATCTTGTTGAAGAAACCATCTTTTTCCCATTGTGTATCACTGGCACCCTTTTTGAAGACCATAGGACCATATACTCAAGGGTTTATTTCTGGATTCTCTATTCTATATCATTGGTCTATATGTCTGACTCTATTCCAGTTCCATTGTGCTTTGATTACTGTAAGTTTGTAATATGTTTTGAAATTAAGAAGTATGAGGCCTCCAGTTTTCTTTTTCTTTCTCAAGATTATTTTGGCTATATGGAGTCTGATAAGAATCTATGTAAATTTTAGGACATTTCTACTTCTGCAAAAATATACCATTGAAAATTTTGGTAAAGTTGGATTAAATCTGTAGATCACTTTGGGTAGTAAGGACATTTTAACAGTATTAAGTTTTTTAATCATGAACATTGAATGTCTTTACATTTATTGTCTTTTTAAATTGCTTTCATCATTGTTTTATAGTTTTCAATGTACAAGCCTTTTACCTCCTCAGTTAAGTTTATTTGTATTTTATTCAGTTTGATGCTATTATAAATGGTACTTTTTCCATTCTTTTCTCTTTCTCTTTTTAAAAACAAATTTCTAGAGGGTGTGTGAGCTCGCTGGAGAGAGACAGAGAGAGAAAGAGAGAGAAAGTGAGAAAACATTCCCCATAGGGGATAGCCATGCCTCAATCCCTTTTCCATTTCTCCTTTTGGGATTTTGGGCATGTATACACACATGCCATGTATTTTTTTATGGGTCCAAAGGTCCAGGATTTGAACCACACGACTGGCCATATGAGATCCAGCCACCTTAGCCACCATTCCATTGTGTGGCCTCACTTCTTTTTCAAATTGTTTATTGTTTGTATATGGAAATGCAAGTGAAGGCTAGCCCCATAGCCTAGTGGCTACAAGAACTGGATCCCACCTGATTGATCATCACTAGAATCTTATCTCAGTGGCTTGAAAACACTGGGTCCAAGTGCATGAGTGTCTCAAATTATGACAAGACAGAAAAATGGAGGCAGTGAAATTGAATGGGGGGGGAGGCATGGAGGGCAACCATGGATGCCAGGGACAATGGGGGAGGAGGATGGGACATAGCAGAGGGTGGGGGATGGGGAATCAAGGATGGCAAAACAAAAGGCAAGGTATGCAGGACATAAGAATTGGAAAATTATTTGCTGAGAACATGTATGTTGATGTGCTTGATTGAGCCAATGCACAGTGTATTTTGGATGGAAAATTCATTTGTGTGTTGTGATGGTGTATAGTGAATTAATGTAGAAAATGAATAAATTAAAAAAAAATGGAGGAGATGGAATTGCAGCATGACCACATCCCACTGGGATGGGGGTACCTTTTCCCTCTCCCTCTTTCCTTCACTCTCTGACAAGCACAAGTGCCCTGTGGCAATTAAAAATAAAAATAAAATGCAATTGATTTTTGTATGTTGATTTTGTATCCTGCAACTATGCTCAATTTATTAGTTCAGTGTGCTTTCTTGTAGAATCTTTAGGAATTTTTACATATAAGATCATGTCATGTCATCAAAGATGTGGGCTTTTTGTAAATGGCCTTTATTATGTTAAGACAATTTCCTTCTGTTCCTATTTTATTGCTTTTTTTAAATCATGAAAATACTGAAACCTTGTCAGATGTTTTTCTGCATCAGTTAAGATGATCATGTGGTTTTTGTCTTTCATTTTGTTAATGCGATATTATTATATCGTTGTATGTTCAATTATCCTTGCATTCCAGGGATAAATTCTACTTGGTCATTGGTCTGTTTTTACTCTCGATTCTTCTGTCAACAAATACATAACTTTTGTCTTTTCTCAACTAATTCTCTAATTCTTTGGACATAAATTTGATGTCCTATGAGTCAATATTTTTCAAAAACTAACCATCCTGAGTCACCACAAAACCCACGGGTTAATATCTTAGTTCTTGGGTCAGCCAGGTGATGTGGTAGGGCTGCTGAATCCCGCATAGCTAACTGAGTGGTTCACATCCTAGATCGAATGGCTTAATAACATGTTGGGCACATGTGCATGTGTGCCCAAAATCCTGAGAGGAAAATGGAGAAGGGATTGCAGAGTGGTCATCTCACCTGGGAGGTGCATTCTTACTTTCTTCCCCCGCTCCTCTCTTTCCAGTGAGTACACGTACCTTATAGCATATAAATATATATTTTTTTCAAATTAAAAAGAACTTAGTTCTACAAGATAGCCCCACTTTAGGTGCCAATTACAAGTCCTGGCCACTCATATTTCTGAACATCTGGCTATAAAATTGGGAGGGGTCTTATAATCCCCTCTTAAGTTTTAATAATTTACTAGAATGGCTCACCGAACGTAGGAAAGTACTTTACTTAATATTATGTTTATTATGAAGATATATCTCATGAATACACAAAGAGAAGAGATGACTAGAGGAGAGGGTTATGTAGAACTTCCAGGACCAGCAGTTGGTGTAATGGCTATGTCAGACTCCCATGTGGTCGACTGTGGTTCAAGTCCCGAACCCGGTGGCTTAAACTCATGCTGGGTGTGTTTGTGTGCGTGCCTAAGATCCCGAGAGGAGAATGGAGGAGAAGGGACTGCGGCATGGCCATCCTCCCTGCGGGGTAATATCTCAATTTCTATCTCTCTGTCTCTGTCTTTCTGGTCAGTACACGTACCCTATAGCAAAAACTTCTCCAAAAAAGAAAAAAAAAAAGAACTTCCATGACCTTTTTGCATGTACCACATTCTCTCAGTATCTCAAATGTGTACAACAACCCAGAATCTCTCCAAACCTTATTAAGGGATTTTATGGAGGTTCCACTAGGTAGGCATGATTGGGTAAAATGTAAGTCATTGGTAATTTATTCAGTCTCCAATCCCTCTCCCCTTCCAGAATGTGAAGCAGTGGGCCTGCAAGTTCCAGCAACTTAATTAAACCTTGGTCTATCTGGTGACTAGCACCCACCCAGAAGTTATCTTGGGACCCCAGCCACTAGTCATTTCATTAGCACACAAAAGGCACTCTTCTCACTCTGTATATTACAAGAGTTTTAAGAGCTGTGCCAGCAACCTGGAACAAAGACTGACTAAATACCAATCGCAGTCATGGTGTATAATCCCTTTAATAAACTGTTGAATTTGGTTTGCTAATTAGATTGCAGTCAGTCTTTGCAGGTTCTGGCTTGTCCTTGATCTCTCCACTTCAAACCAGCTTCGTTTTGTGACTACCTACCCTGTTTAACTTCAACACCAGCACCAGAGGCAAGAGCAATGGGCCTACATAGATTGTTTAATCATTTCTCACTACCGAATAAGCTCTAATTCCCATAATAAGTTCCTTTATATCACTATGGTGGTTTTGCTTGTATAATAAAACTCTAATATAGAGATTATATAAAATCATCCAGTATAAAGAGAGCAAACCAAAATATAAGATATAGAAACAAGAAAGAAACAAAAAATATAGGAAGAAATACATTGATTATGGTATATGAAAATCTGAACCTCTGGATGCAATGGATCACTTTCCAGTAAAATTTATATTACCAGAATTGATTTGAAGGTAAAAACCAAAAGAGAATCATATCTTTTAGAATACCTACTTTTATGGGGCCAGCTGCATAGTACAGTGGTTAAAGCACTATACATTGGGAACAGAATCACACACGACTTACTAGTGTTTGAAAAATTGTACTATTGGCTTCAAAAGCATGCCAGATGTATGTATGTGAGTGCCCAAAATTCTAACAGACCAGAGAAATGGAGGAAAAAGGATTGTAGCATGACCACACCATTTGAGGGTGCTCTCTCTCTCTCTCTCTCTCTCTCTCTCTCTCTCTCTCATTAGAGCACGTGACTTCTGGCAATTAAAACAAACAAAAAAACTATAAATAAATAAAAACTAAAAAGAAGACCTGCTTTGCTCCCTCTGGTGAATTGTGCACATGTCCCTCTGGTTTGGTTTGGGAGAGATCAACTTCTAAATTGTAGTGTCGGGAATGTGACAAAGACCTGGCCCAGTAGGTCTTGAAAGCTGAACAGAAATTTCAAACTGACTTGATCTTTTAAATAAAAGCTTTCTCTTTATATTTTAAATTGAATGGAGTTAGTTGCCTGATGTGTAGCAGAAAAGCCAAATACTGAAGTACTGGTTTACAACAAGAGAAAAGTAGGGCAGCAGAGTTAGGAGACAAGAGAACTGGTATTAGATTCGGTATCCTCAGAGACCTGAGTGTGGATTTTATACCCTGGAGAAAAAAAAAAAAAGGCTTATTTGCATAGTCAACAGGGGAACTGATTTTTATGAATATTCATGAAGATAGCTTGGTGCATCCCAGTCTTTGAAAAGCTGGATGAAGCTGTTCAGAACCGAAAGTATTTATCAGAAAAGAAATTCTGTGTTAACGAATTGGAATTAATCATTGGCCAGTTGATGGTTAACATAAAAACTGCTTGATTATGAGACAGCCTTATGGAGCAAGCACAACTTCACCCCTACCCCTTGTCTTGGAATCCGTTCCAGCAGATCAGGTTTCCAGTCTTTTGGTTTCACAGGCGAGGCCCAGAACTTTTTGTTTACAGTGTTTTGCGCATGCCCAATCTGCAAAGTCACCCCAATCTCAATGTTAGCAAACTTGGAAGAGGTGAAATTAATTTAAAACTGATCCGTATTTTATGTGTAGCTTTATGTTCTGTAAATTGATAATCTAAGAATCACTGTTGCTCATGCAGCCTTGCTACTCTTTCCAGAAACTCTAAAAACAAAAAGAAAAACAAAAACGAAAAGATTGCAGAGAGAAAAACATCCAATCAGAGGAAAATATTTTCTATTCACAACTTTTAGACCGAAACATCTGCATCTGAAGCTGTCAACCTCACTCTCAAACTGCAGAGTAATTTAAGTGAGTAAATTCCTTTTTACCTTTAAACTAATTTGTAAGGTGATGTTTGAAATGGCAAATTCTCCTTAATAGACCCTGATTAATACATTAACCATGGCTGCAATTGCCTGAGATTTCAATATGCTAATTTTCTTCCATAATGAAGTGATAGCTCTATCTACTTTCACGTTTACATACTCTGAAACTCTTTTCCTATTGCTGAGGTTTGTTTGTTCTGTTTCGTTGTTTTTATTTGTTTTGCTTTGTTTTCTGTTTTTCTTCCCTTCCTTGTTTCTTCCTCTCTTTCCTAATTTTTGCGAGAGGTGATGGCAAAAATTAGAGAAAGAGATAAATAAAGTGAGAAAGCACCTCCCCGTGTGGAATGGTCACTCAGCAATCTCTTGTACTCTCATCTCTCCCTCCTTTTGGGATTTTGGGCACTCATGCTCAGCAGGGTCCAGGACTCTGTGCTCTAGGACATGTGGGATCCAGTTGCCTTAACCACCACACCATGGGCTTGCCCACCTGCTGCTGTGTTTTAAATCCATTTATATTGGATTAAACAGAAAGAAAGAAAGAACATGGGCTCTGGTTCAAGATGTTTGTGAGCTGATCACACAGAGCCTTTAAGTCATTACCTTTGCCTCTCAAGAACCCACTTAAGTGATGATTAAATAGGAAAGAAAAGAAAGCTCCTAAAATACACAAAGAAAAAGCTGCAGCTTAGGGGATATGTATCTGCCAAATAGGACCTTTGAGTAACTCAAGATTGCAAGAGGTAGATGTGGACAAAGATTGTGTAGCAGAATCACTCTGAAGCAAATACCTGGCAGAATGGCATTTAACCACTAACTGACCAGTTCTCCCTTTAAAAAGTATATTTCCTTTAAAGAAATGAAAAGATTTGGAACCAGCCATTAGCATAATGACTATGTCTCTGGACTCCCATGTAGTCGACCACAGTTCGAGTCCCGGACTCGGTGGCTTAAAACTCACGCCAGGTGCAGGTGCATGTGTGCCCAAGATCCCGAGAGGAGAATGGGGGAGAAGGGATTGCGGCATGGTCCCCCCTGGGGGGTGATTTCTCGCTTTCTGTCTCTCTGTTTCTCCCTGTCTGGCGAGCGCACGTGCCCTATAGCAAAATACCTCTCCAAAAAAAAAAAAAGAAATGAAAAGACTTCCCCCAGGGAAAACTTCTGTTTGTTAGGTCCACATTCCTTATTCTTTCAACACTGGTAGTTCTTCAGAATAAGACAGGTCTTCATCTATTCATAGGAATATAGAGCATTTCTGAAATCAAATGCTAACTAAGTACACAGAAATCATGGTCTTCATTCTTGAATATGAATAGAAAACAAAACATCACTAGATGTCAGGAAGACTGTAAACTCATAGAAAGCAAAAATGATGTGTTTTTCACTAGAATAGTCATAGCATTCAGAATACTGCTTTGCCCAGAGTACGTGCTGTGTAAATAATTTTTTAAAAATATTTGAGAAAGGGGAGACAAAAGAGACAGTAAAGTAAATATTTTTACAAACTCAGAAAATTGAATCATAGGAGAAACAGGAACAATTATGAAATAGGAAAGAGTTGAAAATGTGTATTACAGAAAAAAATCAGAAAATATTGTATCCTTTAGAAATGGAAATGGGGGACCAGTAGATGATGTAGTGGTTACATTGTACTCCCACGTGGCTGAGCGTGGTTCAAGTCCCAGACCTTATGTCTTAAAACTCACACCAGGTGTTTATGTGTGTATGCCCAAGATCCCAAGAGGAGAATGGAGGAATAGGGATTGAAGCATGGCTATCCCCCTGGGGGATGATTTCTCACTTTCTGTCTCTCTATCTCTCCAGTGAACACATATGACCTATAGCAAAAATCTTTGTCAAAAAGAAAATGGAAATGATGTTTTAAAAGGAATAATTAACAAAGAGATAATGGAGATCAAATGTATGATTTCAGATTTTGAAGCAATGTCAGAAGCCTCATAAATATACATCAGTAATGGAATAGAAAAAAATCAATGTTGGATGAGTCCATGGCCTGGTGATTAAGGGAGCTGGATCCCCATGGCCCTAGTGTTTGGCACATGCCAAACACATGTGCGTGGGTACCAAAATCCCAAAAGGAGGGAGAAATGGAGGAGAAGGGACTACACCTCACAGGGGGTCCTTTCCTTTTCTCCTTCTTGCTCTCTCTCTCTCTCTCTGGCCAGCACATGTATGTCCTATGACAAAAATTTTAAAAGTAGTTTATGTTATATCTATAGGATAGAGCTCTATGCCAAATTTAAAAAGAAAAATCTGTTTATATATACGGAGAATGATCTTTCTTCATTTGGACCTTGTTCATTTGAAAAAAAACAGTTTGCAGATAAATGCATTTTAAAAATCCCCATGCATACAAAGCTTTCTGTAATGTTAGTGACAGTGTTTTACTTTGCCATTGCAAAGGAAAAGTGGGCAAAATAGAACTGAAATTAGTTGTGAATAATCTTAGGAGAGACTTAATTATTTATTTTTAATAACAAAAATTTATTCTTCTATTTTTAGTTATTTAAACAAACACAAATAGTTTAATTTTTCATGTACATTTAATAATTATTAATTTGAAAACATTTCCAAATATTTCTTTTGTTAGGATAAATAAGGAATAAATTTAGCTCCTAAAATAGTAGTAAAAATGGGACCAGCAGGTGTCATGGAGATTAAAGTGGCTAGATCCCATATGGCTGACTATGGGTTCAAGTCTCAGATTCAGTGGTTTGAAAAACATGCCAGATGTGTGTCTGTGCCTGCCCCAAATCCTGAGAGGACAAATGGAGAAGGGATGGGTGAATTAAAAGGATTACACACCATGACTGTGATCAATATTTATGCATGGTCATTCCCTCGGGGGGGGTGATTTCTCACTGTCCCCCACTCCTGTCTTTCTCTGGTGAGAATAAATCAATTTGAAAACTATGAATATGGTGTTATTTTTAAATTTTAAATTTTTTTTAGAGGTTTTAGCCATAGTGTTGTGGAGAAACAGGTGCCAAAGAAGAAAAGTGCAGCACTCTGGAAGAGAAAAAGGAGAACTCTTTATTACGCCAGCGGGAACAGAGGAGTTAACTCTGAATCTCTGGCCCCAGCTGAGAGTTGAGCACAGTCTTTAATGGGTGAAGTTGGGGAGGAACAGGTTCAGCATGTTTGAAGTGTCTTATCAGGGAAAAGGCTCAGTGTGTGCCCTAACATAGAGCTGGCAGACTGCTCAAGGCCTCAGTTCAGGGGAGGGGCAGCTACCTCGTGGGGGAACAGAAAGTCCAGGCAGCTATTAGCCCTGGGTTTCTTCAAGGTTACTCATAAGTTCTGGGCTGTTCCACATCAATAGGGCACATGCACTTGCCAGAGAGAGACAGTGAGAGGAAAAGTGAGAAATCATCCCGAATATAGTATTATTTTTAATGAGAAAAAAATCACTAATGTTGAAAGAACAGAGTATTCTCAAATAATATAAATTATTCCTGGGATTAATAAAACCTTCATATTCATTTTAGAGAAAGAACAAAATTCTCACATTAATACCAAACTTTGTTAACACAAGAAGTAATACTGGAGGCCAAGCTGAAAGTCTAAACAAATAAACCCAAAACAAGGTTTGTTCTATTAATTAAGAAGTGGTAAAAATAAGACTACTGATAATTTCTCAATACAGTCCCAAAAGTCATTTGGCAAAATTCAACATCTATTCAAATCTTAAGCTGGAAATGGTTGACACTTTTAAAAAATATAATGGAGAGTACCTTCTTTAGGCAAATAAGCAATTTTATACTTAAAATTAGAACATAGGTAGAATTTTTATTTAATTAGAGGAGTTAAGAGAGTGTCAGAGGGGATGGCAGGAAGTGTGATGGTTAAGGGACTGGACTCCCACATGGTTGACTGTGATTTGAGTCCTGGATCTGGCAGCTTGCTTTCTCACTTTCCCCCCCCACTCTCTGACCAAATTAAAAATAATAATAATAATAATGAAAATAAAATAATTAATTCTTAAAAAAAGAGATTTTTTTGAGTGTGTGTGTGTGTATACACATACATGTATATATATTTAAAATTTATATGATGTAACACAAAATGTAAGATATAAATATATATACATATATGAAAATTGTGTGTG
>NW_006202806.1:1346710-1367808 GCF_000334495.1 Tupaia belangeri chinensis
TCACTTAAAAACATGACAACAGAAAGACAATTCACTAATTCCAGTGGTGATGTGACAGACTAATTTAGCCTCACTACTATTCAAATAAATTAAAATTAAAGCAATAATTATTGTTGCCTATCATTTTGACAAAGGACTAATTATTTTTCTTTGTGTGTTTTGTTTTAAGCCCCACGCTGGGTCTGAACCACAGCTGGTCATGTGGGATCCATCTCCTTTAACTACCAGGCTACTGGGCTGGTTCCAAAGGGTTTTAACTTTTTGTTGTTGTTAATTGCCAGAGGATGTGTGTACTTCTCAGAGAGAGATAGAGAGACATAGAGAAAGAGAGAGATGAAGAGAAAGCACTTTCCAACAAGGCATGGTCATGCTCCACTCCCTTCTCTTCCATCCTGTTAGGATTCTGGGCATTCATTTACACATGTCCAGCATGTTTCTTAAGCTGCTGAGGCGGTTGACCATAGTCAACCTTGTGGGGTCCGGCTTCTCTTAGTCACCAGGTTTTGGGTTGGCCTGATTTTAACTTTAAAAAATATATTTAATTTTTTTAAGTTAGAGACCCTTCTTTAAATTGACCCTTGGCATTTTCTTCTTTGGGAAATGTTTCTTTTTATGGTTTATGTGACATCAAACTTTCGTGATTCTCTTTTTCTCTCTTTCTTTGCCTCTGTCTTGGTTATCTTTGCTCTTTGCTTTCCCTCCGTATACCTTGTAATTGCTCCTGTTCCAAAGGATTGCATCCATTTCCCTCCTCTATTACCACTGAACATATTTTTATAGGCAATACTTTATGCTTCTTTTTCTTCAATTATTAACAACATCTTTTTCATGAATAGCTAGATAGACATTGCTATTCAAATACCACCTTGACATCTCAAATCTGAAAGATCCCAGCTGAATTATCATCTTTCCCTTTACCGTAAAAAACGAGTTCTACTGAATTTCTTATATTAGTGGAGCCTCTCACAATTCAATCACCTAAACCATAAATTTGGGGTTGTTTAGATTTGTTTGACTTTACTTTTTTTTTTTTTAAGCTTTTGACATAGGACCTGTGGAATATGTGTGCTAGCCAGATAAGGCAGGGAGAGATAGAGACACAGAGAAAGAGAGAGAGAGGGAAGGAAGGTGATAAATCACCCCCCTCCCACTCTGGAGAGATGGTCACACCACCATCCCTTCTCCTCTGTTCTTCTCTTGGGACTCAGGGCATGCACACACATCTGCCCAGCATGTTTTTTTTTTTTTTTTCGCTATAGGGCGTGTGCTTGCCAGATAGACAGAGAGAGACATAGAGACAGAAAGCGAGAAATCACCCCCCAGGGGGGATGGTCACGCCGCAATCCCTTCTCCTCCATTCTCCTCTTGGGATCTTGGGCACACACGCACACAGGCCCAACGTGAGTTTTAAGCCACCGGGTCCAGGACGCGAACCGCAGTCAACTACGTGGGAGTCCAGCGACATAGCCATTACGCTAACTACTGGTTTCCCCCCAGCATGTCTTTCAAGCTTCTAGGTCCAGAACTCAAATCATGGAACTGGCCACGTGGGATCCAATGCCTTAACCTCTATGCCATCCACCAGCCCCTGTTTGATTCTATTTTAACATTTATTTAAACTGTGTATAAGCACATCTCAACTTATTTCAGTTCTTTCAGGAATATTTTTTAAGAATTATTTATTTGATTTTATTTATTATTTTTATTCAATTTGACCAGAGAGACGGAAAGAGAGAATGAGAAAGCAAGCCACCAGGTCCAGGGCTCAAACCCTGGTTGGCGATCTGGGAGTCCAGCACCTGAACCACCACGCCACCTGCCTGGTGCTGTTCTTTCAGGACTTTATAATGATTTTATCCAATCAATTCCACAACTCTGTAAGTAGCACAATTAACTTTGCTATAATGTATTCTGTACATCGCTGCTACTGTGACTATCATTTTATTCCAGTTACTAAAATCGCATTGAATGTGATTTGCTAATGTGATTTGCTAAGATGATCTACTTCAACTCTAATATGATAAACAAGACCACTTGTCATCTCCCTGGTCTCATGTCTTCATCTTTTACTCATGTACTCAGACCTCTTCCTCTCCTATCCCTGATATTTATATGCTCTTTATGTATCTCTACTGTTGCACACATTGTTTATTTGATTTAGAATAAAATTAATGACCTCATTTCACTAGTTAGTTGTCACTTGTCCTACAGGATGTAACTCAGATATCACCTAACTTCAGGGAGTTTTGATTTTTATTAGTGTGGATTTCTCCTCCTAAGTCATTTCATTATACCCTGTGTCTGAATCTTTATCAGAGCATCCATCACATAGTGTCATCGTTTGTTTGTTCATTTGTCTTCTTCAAAATTCAGTACATTTCGGGACCAGCAGTTAGCATAATGGCTATGTCGCTGGACTCTCATGTAGTCAACCGTGGTTCATGTCCTGAACCCGGTGACTTAAAACTCACACTGGGCACGTGTGCATGCGTGCCAAAGATCCCAAGAGGAGAATGGAGGAGAAGAGATTGGGGTGTGACCATCCCCCCTGGGGGGGGTGATTTCTCGCTTTCTGCCTCTCTGTCTCTCTCTCTGTCTGGTGAGTGCATGTGCCCTATAGCAAAAACCTCTCCAAAAAAAAAAAATCAGTACATTTTCTGGGCCAGCAGGTGATAATGAAAGTTAAGGTAGCTGGATCCCACTTACCCAAGTCTGTGGTTTGAGTCCCAGAACCAGCAGCCTGAAAATCATGGCAGGCACATGTGCATGTATGACTAGAATCCCAAGAGGAGAATGGACAAGAATTGTGGCATGGTCATCCCCCCTGGGGGGTGATTTCTCACTTTCTCTCTCTATCTCTGTCTGTCTCTGGCAAGTGCATGTGCCCTATAGCAAAAATCTAAAAGAAAAAAAGTACATTTCCCAATGAAAAGCACTGCACTTCTTAACTCTAACTCTAGCAGCCAGCACTCAGTCTGGCACATTCTGGGTAAGTACAGTTGGTCCTCTGTATCTGTGGGTTCTGTATCCTCAAATTCAACCAATTGCAGATTGAAAACATTAAACAAATAAATAACTAAAACCCACAATACAACAATAAAAATAATACATATGTTTTAAACGCAGTACAACAATGATTCACATAGCATTTACATTGTATTAGGTATTGTACATAATCTAGAGATGATTTAAAGTATACGGGAAGGTGTGCATTGGTTATATGCAAACACTAGGTCATTTTTTTTCTTTTTTTTTGGAGAGGTTTTTGGTATAGGGCGCATGCGCTTGCCAGAAAAACAGAGAGAGACAGAGAGATAGAAAGCGAGAAATCACCCTGCAGGGGGGATGGCCACACCACAATCTCTTCTCCTCCATTCTCCTCTTGGGATCTTAGGCATAAACGCACACGCACCCAGTGTGAGTTTAAGCCATCAAGTCCGGGACTCGAACCGCGGTCAACTACATGGGAGTCCAGCGACATAGCCATTATGCTAACTGCTGGCCCCACACTATGTCATTTTTAATAAGGAACTTTATCTGTGGATTTTGGTATCTACAGGGGATCCTGTAACCAATCCTCTGTGGATACTGAGAAATGACCATATATATATGTATTGAATGCATGAAGCAATGGTTTGGAAAATGTTTGCAGATATTATAACTTAACAAAAACTATGCAGATATGTTTACTATGGGACAAAGGTCTAGACCGAAATAGATCAAATACAGAATGCTATGTGACCATAGTAAATTAAGTTTTCTTTAGAGAGTAAGGGGTTAAACCAAGTATGTATGCTGACATCAGCCAAACATTTTGAAACAGAACCAAATGCTTTTTCTTTGTGTTTTGTTTTGTTTGTCATTTGATTGTTTTTACTGTCAAAGGGTATGTACACTTGCTGAAGAGAGGTAGTAAAACAGAGAGGGAGAGGGAGAAAGCACCGCTCTCCGCTAGGAGGACACAGCCACACCGCCGTCCCTTTGCCTCCATTTCTCAATCCTGTCGAGATTCTGGGCATGCACTCAAATACACCTAATGTATTCCCCGGGCCATAGGACCAGGATTTGAACTGAAGATGGCCATGTAAGATCTGGCTTCCCTTAACCACCAGATTACAGGGCCAGTCCCAGAATCAAGTACTTTCTATGATAGAATTTTTGTTCATTTGTCATGTTTTAATTGAGTATATACTTGATACCAGGAACTTTTCTCATGTAGAATTGTAATAGTGGCAAAGAACAATACTATTTTGGAGCTTTTGTTTTGTGATAAGAGCAGAGAAGAAAACAAGCACAAGATAAATTTTAAAAAATGTATTTGGGGTGATTGCAAACGTTGCTGAAGAAAGAAAATATACTGCTATAATAGATGATAGCAAGGACAGCAGTGGGAGAGAGCTGCATTGTGACCAGTGATGTCAGAATGAAAAATTCAGAACTTGCAAATGGCTGGTAATTAGTTTTTTGTCCTAGATGAAAGGTAGATGAGGGAAAAATATATTTCCTGAAAATGCTTTTCAAACCTCCACATTTTTGCAGTGGTGTCAAGTATACTAGCTTAATAACCAAGAATGGAGATTCGAATGTCACACACAGGAAAATCTCTTATTATTTCACAGTGAAAAAGTCTGAGTTAAGACGGGGAAACAATTTTCAAATCTTAAATGAAGTCACAAAAAGAAATTCAAGTCAGATTTTCATTGAAGACTCAAGTTAGAAACCTTCCCTTAGAAGAAACTCTCGAGACCAGCAGTTGGTGTAATGGCTATGTTGCTGGACTCCCATGTAGTTGACTACGGTTCTAGTCCCGGACCCGGTGGCTTGAACTCACGCCGGGTTCGTGTGTGTGCATGCCCAAGATCCTGAGAAGAGAATGGAGGAGAAGGGATTGCGGCATGGCCACCTCCCCGGTGGGTGATTTCTCACTTTCTGTCTCTCTGTCTCTCTCTGTCTTTCTGGTCAGTGCACGTGCCCTATAGCAAAAACCTCCCCCCCCCCAAAAAAAGGGACTCTCACACCCACTTCTCATATATTGGAAATGTTTGGTTAATTATTATTATAAGGTAGCATAATTTACTTTCATGGTTATCCAAAAAGATATACTTTATATCGTTATCAAAGATGCCATCCATTGGTATCTTTGGTTTTTTTGTTTTTGTTTTTGTTTTTGGAGAGGTTTTTGCTATAGGGCATGTGTGCTCACCAGAAAGACAGACAGAGACAGAGAGACAGAAAGCAAGAAATCACCCCTCAGGGGGATGGCCACGCCACAATCCTCTCTCCTCCATTCTCCCCTTGGGATCTTGGGCACACATGCACATGCACCCAGCGTGAGTTTAAGCCACTGAGTCCAGTACTTGACTACATGAGACTCCAGCGACATAGCTATTATGCCAACTGCTGGTCCCAGCTGTAGCTGCTTTAATTCAGAAAAAAATGTATTATTCAGATAAAGTTTAATAGTTTTGGAGGACTGGGTGCATAGCCTAGTGGCTATGCATCCCCAGGGGGGATGGTCACGCCACAATCCCTTCTCCTCCATTCTCCTCTCGGGATCTCAGGCATGCACACACACGCACCCAGCGTGAGTTTTAAGCCAATGGGTCCGGGACGCGAACTGCGGTCAACTACATGGGAGTCCAGCGACATAGCCATTACGCTAACTGCTGGTCCCAAATATTAATATTTTTGAAATTAGGTCAGAATAAAAGCATTTAAAAGAATTCGTACTTAAATAAACAGAGCTATAGAGAGGACATTTTTCTTCTTCTTCTTTTTTGTGATAGGGTAAATGCACTTGCCAGAGAGAGACAGAGAGAAAGAAAGTGAGAAATCACTCCTAGGGAGTATGGCCCTGCTGCAATCTCTTCTTCTCCAGTCTCCTCTAGGGACTTTGGGCATGCACACCTATGCACCAGTGTGATTTTCAAGCTGCTGGGTCTGGGACTCAAACCATGGTTGGCCATGTGGAAATTCAGTGCCTTATTCACCGCACCATCTGCTGGCCCCTAGAAAGAAAATTCTTAAGAAAATAAGTTCACACTCACAAACATGAATGATACTGTGATTTAAACTGGTAGATTGTAATACATAAAACAGAAATCAAGAGGTTCTTGAGAGATTGTATTTCCAGTTTATGATATTTCAAAGGCAGAATAGAGAAAAAGAGATTGAGGGATTATAATGATACTCTGTGGTTGCTTTGAAATAAAAGATAATGGCCACATGGTTTGAAATCCAGGGTCGTAAATGATATAAGCAACATATCCTGATAGAATGATGTGAACTAAAGTTAGAGAGAGAATACAGTACTTCATGTTCAGAAAGGAAAGGCATTGTCTTCTGGGAGCTTCAAAAGCAGGTAGGTAGAGATTCCATTCAAAGGGAAATAGTGCTCAGTTGAGAAGGACTGCATTTTCTGCAGTACCAAAAATTCTAATAAGGTCATAATAGGCCTAGAACCAAGAAACAGAGCCATTTACTTGTCTAGGACTCATTTATAATCTTTGCTTGGACATAGGATAGGTCATTGATGAAAAGCTGTTTTAATTTCCCATTATCACATAACAAATCACCATGAACTGAGAGGCTTAAAACTGCATCCCTTTATTAGCTGACAGTTCTATAGCTCAGAACACTAACCACAGTGCGAGTGAGTTCTCTGTTTAAGGTTTTATAGGCCTGAAATCAGTGTTCTCATCTGGAGGACTAAGGAATAATCTGTGTCCAAGCTCATTTAGGTAGTTGGTCAAATTTACTTCCTTGCAGCTAGAGAACTGAGATCCCTGTTTTCTTGTTGGCTATCACCTGGAATTCACTCTGAGCGTCTAGAGGCCACCCTGAGGTTCTTGTTATATGGCCCCCACCACCTTCAAAGACAATAACGTAGACTCTCATGTCAAGTTTCTGACACCTTTCAAATATCTTTTACCAAGCGGAGGCCTGCCTCTTGTTTTTTCCTTGTTCATTTTGTTTTGTTTTCTTCTAATTAAGCATTTGTAGGGTGATAAATATGGATTCACATGCAATTATAGGAAGTAATTCAGCACGGCCTAGCACTTTGGCACAGGTCGTAGCATACTGATCTGCAGTGATGAAAGCTGTACAGCTGACTGAGGGGGTGGATTCCCAAGCTGACCTGAAACATGCTGGGTGCACATGCCCGAGATCTTCAGTAGCTGAAAGGCTGGGAGAAAGGGATTGCGATGTGCTAAGACCCTATTGAGGGTGCCTCTCTCTCCCTTGCTCTCGTTCTCTCTCATAAAAGAAATAAACTTAAAGAAATACAGAGATATCCTGTTTATCCTAGTACATTAACACAAGCAGGATATTGACATTGCTAGAGTTTTTGAGAAATTGGTCCATTTCTTCTTTTTTTTGAGAGTTTTGTTTTTTTGCCATAGGGAATGTGTGCTCACCAGAGAGAGAGAGACAGAAAGAAATCACCCCCAAGGGGGGATGGCCACACCTCAATCCCTTTTCCATTCTTCTCTTGGAATCCTGGGCATGCACACACACACATGCTCAGCATGATTTTGAAGCCACCGGATCCGAGGCTCAACCCATGGTCGCCCATGTGGGAGTCCAGTGACATAATTGCTATGGCATCCGCTGGTCCCAATCCATTTATTATAAGATACTGAATTTACTAGTATAATTTTCTGTGGTATTCCCTTATAGTCTTTTAAATGGCTGCAGGATCTTTAGTGATAGTTCCTTTTTCAATTCTGATGTTGGTGATGTGTGTTTTCTTTTTTATTTTGTCTGTTAGAGGATTAGCAACTTTACCAAATTTTTCAAAGGTGTGCCTTTTTGTTCCCTATTTATATTGTTTTAGATACCATTGATTTTTTGTCTTTGTGTCTTCTGCTTGATTTTGGTTTATTTTGCTTATCTTTTTCTAACTTTTTAAAAAATTTGCTATAGGGCATGTGCACTTGCTTAAGATAGATAGAGAGAGAGCACTCCCTAGAGGGGATGACCATGCTGAAATCCTTTCCCTTCTATTTTCTTCTCAAGATTTTTGGCAGGCATGTACATGTGCCCCAGTGCATTTTTCAAACCACTGAGTCCAGAACTGCAAACGGTGCAGTCAGCCATGCAGGATCCAGCTACCTTAACCACTACACCATCTGGCTGGCCCATCTTTTTCTAACTCAAAAAAAAATTCCTTGGGACCAGCAGATGGTGTAATAGCTACGTCGCTGGACTCCCATGTAGTCGACCACAGTTTGAATCTCGGACCCGGTGGCTAAAAGTCATGCTGGGCGCATGTGCATGTGTGCCCCAGATCCCAAGAGGAGAATGGAGGAGAAGAGGTTGTGGCGTGGCCATCTGCCCTGGGAGGTGATTTCTCAATATCTGTCTCTCTGTGTCTCTCTGGCGAGTGCACGCACCCTACAGCAAAAACCTCTCAAATCTGTGACAGAGCATGTGTGTATGACAGTGAAAGAGTGCATGAGAGAGAGAGATAGAAAGAGACGCCACCTCCACAGGGCTCAGTCACATTGCAATCCCTTCCTCCAATCCTCTGGTTTGCTGGAATCCTGGGCATTCATGCACGCATGTGCACAGCGTATTTTCAAGTCTACTAGGCCAGGGACTTGAACGATAAACAGCATGTAGCTTCCAGCTCCACAGTCTTGTTACACTACTGACTTTGCCACAGGCTGGGCCTTTTTCTAATTTCTTGAGGTAAGTTGGATCGATTTGAAACCTTTTCTTTTTCCAATGTAATTATTTCAGGGGTACCGGTGGGTAGAGTGGTGGTTAAGGTTCTGGACTTCCAATGGTCAACTGTGGTTTGAGTCCTGAAACTGGCAGTTTAGAGTTCCATTTTCATTAAATTATGTATATTTTTTATTTGTTTTGCAATTTTTTCCTTTGTCCTAGAGATTACTTAGATGTGTACTGTGTAATATCAATGTCTAAACATTTTCCTATTGTCTGATACTTGATTTCATTATGGTCTGATAACATACTCTGTATTAATTTCAATTATTTTACATTTGTTGAGATTTGGTTTATGGCCAAAGACATATTCTATCTTGGTGAATGCTCCATGGACGCTTGGAAAAAATATGTATTCTAGGGCCAGCAGTTGGCGTAATGGCTATGTCGCTGGACTCCCATGTAGTCAACCTCAGTTCGAGTTCCGGACCCAGTGGCTTAAACTCACACCAAGTGCGTGTGTGTATGTGCCCAAAATCCCAAAAGGAGAATACAGGAGAGGGGATTGCGGCATGGCCATCGCCCCCGAAGGCTTTCTGTCTCTCTGCCTCTCCAGTGAGTGCACACATTCTATAGCAAAATCCTCTCAAAAAATATGTATTCTATTATCGTTGGTTCAAGTATTCTCTCTCTCTCTCTACACACACACACACACACACACACACAATTTATGTATCAATTGCATTTTGGATTTTATTGTGTTCTTGCTAATTTCTGTGTCTAAATAATTCTATCAATTTGAAGGGGAGGTATTCAACTCTCTGAATATAACTCTGGATTTGTCTACTTCTTTCAGCTGTAACAGTTTTTGTTGCAAATATTTTGAAGCCCTATTGTTCGGTGTATACACTTAAGATTTTTATATCTTTCTTCTTTTTTTATTTGTTTAGAGGTTTTTGCTATAGGGCGCATGCACTCGCCAGACAGACAGAGAGAGACAGAGAGACAGAAAGCGAGAAATCACCCCACAGGGGGGATGGCCACAACACAATCCCTTCTCCGTTCTCCTCTCAGGATCTTGGGCACGCATGCACACACGCCTGGCGTGAGTTTTAAGCCACCAGGTCCGGGACGCGAACCATGGTTGACTGCATGGGAGTCCAGCGACATAGCCATTATGCTAACTTTTGTTCCCACGATTTTTATATCTTTCTGGTGGTTTGAACCTTTTATCACTATGTAATATCTCTATTTGCCTTTGATAATATTTTTTGCTCTGAAATTTACTTTATTTGATATGAATACAGCTACTCCTAATTTTGTTCTTATTGAAGTTTCCATTATATATCTCTTCTGTCCTTTTACATTCATCTTACCAATGTTACTGAATTTGAAGTGAATTTCTTATAAATGGAATATAGTACAATTATGATTTCTATCCATTCTACAACTCTTGGCCTGTTAATTTTAAAGATAATTTTTGACGTTTTAGGACTAAGTCTTCCTTTTTTTTTTTTTTTGAGAGAGAGAGAGAGACTTTTGCTTTAGGGTGCATGTACTTGATCATGATTTTTATTATTTCTGAATGTATTACTTTATATTTCTTACTTGCTAGTTTCTCTGGGTATTACAATATCAATACAAAAGACTGGCTCCCATGGCCTAGTGATTTAAAGGAGTTGGATGGCCAACTGCACACTTTAAATCCTGGTCCTGGCAGCTTGAGAAGCGCACTGGTTGAGTGTGCATGCATGCTCCAAATCTCAATGGGGTGGAGAAATGGAGATGGGATTGCAGCATGACCATGTCCCATTGTGGGATGAGGTTCTCTCTCCTTCTCTCTCCCCCTCTCTCTATGGTGAGTGCATGTGCCCTCTGGCAAACATAAGAAAAAAAAGTTTGTTGAATGAATATTTTTTTAAAATGTAAATATGAGACTTAACACTGTCTACTTGTACCAGTGTTTTATTGCTTTAAGTTTTTCTTATCTTCTTTTATTTATGCCAGAAGGCGTGTGCACATGGACAAGAGAGAGAGAAACATAAAGAAGCAGACAGAGAGAAAGCATCACTCCATGGGGCCTGGTGATATTGCAATCCTTTTTCTTCCAGGCCTCCATCCTGTCAGGATGCATCCGACACTATTTTCAAGCCACCTGGACCTGAGCCTAACCCAGATATGCTATATGGGATCTCACTTCCTCTATGCAGCACTTAAGCACTCTGCTTCAGAGCAGCTGTAAGTAATTCTAAATTTATTTGTTCAATAAGAGAGAGAGAAGGATAGAGATAGCGAGAGAGAGATCAAGAGTGAGAGAGGCACCATCGTCGCATCATGATCCACTCCCAGAATCAGCCAGCCCAGATCATAGGCACACATACATACCAGGTATATACCGTGTATGTGAACCAGGAGCTTCCCATGTGGATTGAGCATTGCAGAGTTTTGCATTACTCTGCCACTGCCTGACCCCCAGTGTTTTATCCCTCTGAAGTATGGAAACCATAATTCCATTTAGGTTCCTTTACTTTTAAATATCATTTTGAGTACCTGATGGTATTTTAATTTTTGTTTCAACCATCACATAAAATACACAAAATTTGAGAACAGTTATTTTTCTGTGCCTGCATATGAGATTTCCTTGTCTTTTGTTTATAGAAGTTTAATTATGATATTTATTTTGAAATTTCAAAGATTATTTTAATTTTGTTTATTATTATTATTTAAATTTGACCCGAGAGAGAGACAGAAAGTGAGAAAGCGAACTGCCAGATCTGGGACTCTAGTAGAGAGCATGTGCCAATGCATGGTTAACTGCAGTTGACCATGTGGGAGTCCAGCATCTTAACAACCATGCCACCTGCCAGCCCCAACTATGATATATATTTTTGAGAATTTCTCAGAGTTTATTCTTTTGTTTTGTTTTGTTTTTGTTTTTGTTATAGGGCACGTACGCTTGCCAGAAAGACAGAAAGAGACAGAGAGTCAGAAAGCGAGAAATCACCCCCCAGGGGGGATGGCCAAGTCGCAATCCCTTCTCCTCCATTCTCTTCTTGGGATCTTGGGCACATACACACACGCACTCGGCATGAATTTAAGCCACCAGGTCCAAGACACTAACTGCAGTTGACTACATGGGAGTCAGTGACATAGCCATTACACCAACTGCTGGTCCCTCTCAGGGTTTATTCTATTTAGGGTTTACTCACTTTGATGGATCTGTTAAGTTTTGTTCTTTTGTTACATTCTGGAGACTTCCAGCTAATGTTTCTTCTAATATTCTTTCAACCCCATTATATCCCTCATTTTGGGGGATGCTACAACTTTTTAAAAATTTATTGTATAATTTCTTATTTATAGTTAATCACTGTACATCTTTATAGCATACAATATAGTTTTTCAAAGCATGCATGCAGTGCATGTCAATCAAGTCAAAGATATTACCGTATATATCACCTTCAACAGACAACTTTCCATTATCGCGTCTATTAAATGTTGTATCTTCCAGAGCCCTTCTCATCCACCCCCTGCTGATCACCACCTTCCTATATAGTCTCTGGTATCTACAATTATCAGACACAAAAATGAAAATTTATCTGTTGGTGATAATGTATATGGTAATATCTTTGACTTGTCTGATATGCACTGTATTCATGCTGAGAAAAACCATTTTGCATGCTGTAAAGATGTACAGTGATTAAATGTAACTAAAAAAAGAAATGGGAGGTTTCATGACAATTGTAGTTGCAATTTGTTTTTATTGTTATTCCTAATAGAGAGCATGTGCCAATGCATGACAAAGAGAGAGAGAGAAAAAAAGGGGAGTAGGCACCATTGACAGGGCTTTCTCATGCTGCAGTCCCCTTCTCCCAGCCCTCCAACCCATCAGGATAGGGGGTGTGTGTATGCCTGGTGTTAGGCCAGCTCAGGGTTCAGAAACATAGTTGGTCATGTGACTTTCACCCTGCTGTTCTTTATGTTACCAATTGTGCCACCAAGGGTGGGCCCACTAAAAAAATTTTTTTTTAATTGCACATGTCCTGGTTAGAGAAAAAAAGAGACAAAAGACAGAAGAAAAGGGAGAAGTCTTTCTTTAGTGGGATGGGGTCATGCTGCAATCCCTTCCCCTCCATTTCTCCTGTCTGGATTTCTGGGACACATGCACTATACTCAGGATGTTTTTTCCAGGACTTGAATCACATGGCTTATTTAACTTTATTTTTTTATTTGACCAGAGAGGGACAGAATGAAAGACAGAGAGAGAGAGAGAGAGAAAACAAGCTGCCAGGTCTGGGACTTGAACCACGGTTGGCCATATGGGAGTCCAGCACCCTTAACCACCATGCCACCTGCTGGCCCCTATTTTATAATTTTATATAATGAGGTACTTAATTATTTACTGATTTTACCCTGTCATCTCCATTTTATAATTTTATACAGTGAGGTATATATTTATTATATTTTTAAATACCTTAATTCACATTTGGTCTTTCTTATATATTCTCTTCTTTTCCTTTTTACATTCTAGAAACTTCCAGCTAATTTTCTTATAACTTCTCTTCTTTTCCTCCAATTTTCTCTTCTTATTTATTTCAAGAGAATTTGTAATCGTATGATTTTTTTTTTATTCTAGTGGCATTAAACCATTATCAGATAGTTCTAACATCTGATTCACTTTGGAGTTGGCATCATTTAATTGTCATTGTCGTCCAAGTTGTAATTCATCTTGTTATTGGTATGATGGGTGATGTTTGATTGTATACTGGTCATTTTGGCTACTATTTTCAGAGACTCTGAGTCGTTATTGTTTTCTTTAAATTTAGAAGGTGTTCATCCTATGTAGGTTTGGCACACTCTTCCGGACTATTTTATGGATTCTGGTTATACAACAATTTTATTTTCAGACCTTTTGTTGTCTGCTTGGTTTACCTTCTACATTTGGGGTTCCTGCTGCTGCTGGTGGTGCTTAAGGGGGCTGAATGGGTTTTCCTAGGCCAGGATGTCTGGTGCTTTTAGGTGTGGGAAGGGAGTCTCTGGCCCACTTTGATGAAGAATGCTTCTTGGACCAGGTACTTGTGGCAAGATTTTCCTTCCTGTAAGGAATGGAGGACACTTACCAGCTTGACAGACTCTTCTAGTGAGATTCCTTTGGTCGATGCTGTCAAGTTCCCTGAAGTCTCTGGGTGGGGAGAGGCGTCGCAGGCCAGGCTAGAAAGTAGAGCACTTCCCAGCTCTTTGTGATGGAATATTTTCCACTGGTACCCATGGCCACCCAGTATGTCTGGGTTGAGGAGAGGAGTCACAAGCCCATTGAAGAAGAGAGTGTTTTCCCTGCACATCTACTATAACATTGCTTCCAGTAGTTGTTTCTTATAGCTTTTGATGGGCTGACCTGGTATTTTCAGTGGGAAGCCCATTTGATCCGGTAGAGGAACAGCCTACCTGAGTCACTTTCTGTTACTAACTTGGGAGTTAGGAAATGCTGGGCCTAAGTTCACCTTCTCTTTTGAGGGGTAGCAGAGAATTGTATGATGCACTGCCATAGTGCTGTCCAGCCATTCTGAGAGTCCCTAACACATTCACCCTCTTTCTCATTAAATAGATTTCTCCTTTGATTATCTCATGTTATTTCCATATAATAGATTTGTACATATAAAAGAGGAGTGGGAGTGATAAGTCATCGTAGTCTGGACCGGGCATCTTCTCCATGTCCTTTAAGGGCTCACCTGATTAGGTCATGTCAACTCCAGATAATTCCCCAAATTTACAGTTCACTGTGCCATATATCATAATCGAATGATGAGAATGATATTCTATCATATCTATAGCTCCCTCGCATATTCAAGGAGAGGGACTATTACAAGGATCATTGGAGTTCCTCTTAGAATTCAGTGACCACAGATGGCATAAATGAATATACCAGAGAGTTAAATAGACAATTGTCATCCTTTTAAAGGTAGGAAGCTATTAAGATAACAAAAATGACAAGTACTTATTACAGTCATTCTACTCATACTAAACGATGTACATCTGGAATCAGAAAAATGTAATGAAACCCAGAGTATTAAAAATAAAAGACTTTCAGTGATTTCCAGAGTTTTGATTTATTTAAGTCAATTCTGGCCATGCAAATATTTTCTGTATGGAAAATATTCTAGCTCACAGATATATTAAAAGACTTACTCCATCTTACTCCATTCCTCCCATTTATATTTTATAGTTCTGTGAAATAATAATGCCTGCCACAAATTCACATAGGAAGTAAAGGTCAGTGATGATTCTGACTTTAAATTCCTAGAGCAGGCATATACTTAACGCTATCTGCATTTACATAAATGACACATTACACGAAATTATGACTTTTGCTTTAGATTATAATACAATGTACTCTCACCTAAACCAATGTCAATAATTTGAAGCAAAATTTCCTGGATAAAACAAAATGCAAACAAAAATAAAAGAGAAATTAAAAAGTTGAGTTTTACAGCCAAATTTAAATCAGAAGAGAAACCCTTCATATTTGGGAAGGGAGGTTTATATAAAACTGGATTTCAAATAGCCAAGGTCATAAGATTTTCTTGGGGACAAAACTAACTGAATTAGCTAGTTCTTTTATTATTATTATTTCAGGTGGGACATTTAAGGTTTTCAGATTACAATCTGGGAGGCCAAAAGCAACTCCTGGTTATTTAAACCATGAACAAAGGTTAAGAGTTACATATAAATTCTAAAACCCTTCAGAAGAAACAATAAAATACTAACTAACTAACTAACAATAAAATAACTGTATGAATGAAAGTGAGTTACATAAAGGAATTGAAACATGAAGCAAAAATGAAAAAAAATCTATACTATCATTCTTCTTGTTTAGAATCACAGCAAACCTAATGATGACAAGTTTGACAAAGTTATAAGCGTCTGTCATCTCATAACTTCTAAAGATGAAATGTACTTTTTATTTCCTTAATCAGACAATATCTGAGTATAGGGAAATAACATAAGAGAGAGAATGAGATAAACTTGTCTCAGAGCTGAGTCATGAAGAAAAGCCACTGAAGAGCTTGTGAAAGAGGCAAGAAAGTATGTATTGACTGGGTTTGAAGAGAGTTGGGATGCCGGCTGTGCTAGATGGTCTCTTTAAATTGCCATCCTTCTCTACTCCTAACCCCAGGGGACTGACCTTTCTGGAGTTCATCAACCAGTCTCTCTTGCCTTCAGATAGTCTTCAGGTTTGGTTTGCCTATTGAAAACTGTCAACAAGAGATTAGAAGGCATGAGAGGGACCAGCAGTTAGCGTAATGGCTCTGTTGCTGGACTCTCAATATAGTCGACTGCAGTTGGAGTCCCAGACCCAGTGGCTTAAACTCACACCGGGCACATGTGCGTGCATGCCCAAGATCCTGAGAGGAGAATGGAGAAGGGATTGCGGCGTGGCCATTCCCCCGGGGGAGGGGATGTGATTTCTCACTTTCTGTCTCTGTCTTTCTGGCGTGTGCACGTGCCCTATAGCAAAACAAACAAACAAACAACAACAAAAACAACAACAAAAAAACACTCTCTCAAAAAAAAAATGAGAAAAGGAAAGGTCAGGGTATTCCCTGGTCCCCCATCCTTAAACTCTATGTAGGTAATAGCTGCTATTTGTCTTAACAATGGCCACAGTTTATGTTGGGCGGGACATTCTGGGTTATGCCCCTTCAAGCATGGTAGCAGTAATACTGGCTTTTTACAGTTGCTAGCCTCAGAGGATTTCACTATATCCTGATTTCCCCTTATTGGCTATACACTTTAGTAAGTGGTTCCTTAATTAAATGTTATTTGATCATCCTTTTCAAGTCTAACACCTATTTTCAGCCAGGACCAGGAATGAAACATTGGTAGTAGACAATGGAAGGAGTTTTAAGGTAGCATGAGGGGATGAGATAAACGGCTGGGGATAAAGGCTTTTCAAAGCATAGTATGAATGTGAAGGCACATCTTCATGTGAATGACTCCAATAAATTCTTAAATTGCTTAATTACTTTGTTTTGGTTGCTCTTTCTTTGCATGCACATCCAAGACAGTACAGGGCCATGACGTGTCTGGAGTTTGCCTGACTAGTTAAGACTATTAGCATCTATGTGGAATTGATTATATCATACTAAGTCACTTCTCTCATGGAATGAGGAACCTTCCAATCCAGTGTACTTGCTACATTTCTGGCAAAATTCATCAGTCCACCATAGTGTAGAGTTACTCTTTATTTGTCAGGCAGGACATCTTTTTGAGGGCTTTTTAATATTTTCTTTTATTCTAAAACAGAAATTGGACAATTTATAAACATCCTTCAGGAACCAGATTCATTCCCAGTCATTACTCCCTCTATATAATTTTGGAGTGTCCTTTCAAAAGTGAACCTAAGGCAAGAAAATTTATTTGTCCATCACTCTAACAGTTTATGTAGCTGAGAGTTCAGATCTCAACTAGAACTTTCTCTATCAGAATCTACTACTTTCCTACGACAAATAGGGCAGGTAATGTTTTGAGACAGCCAGCGATCAATGCAATGGACATGGTATTCATGAGAACAAGGTAGTATGCGTAGCTTGTTTCCTTCTGTGTATTCTGTGATGCAAATGCTACACGATTTTAATGTATCAGTGTGATCAAAATATCTTACTGCTAAGCTGTCAATCTGTTGTTCGGTGAGTCCTACAGCTTGGGAATGAGCCGCTTCATTTAAGAGAATAAACTGAGCCAGATCAGGGGCAGGCCAAGAGTCACTTTCATCAGATGTTACTGGGGACCTATGTCCACTTTCTTGACTGGTCTCTGATGCTAAACCTAGTGACACGCTTCCTTCATTACTGGCTTCAAACATCAGTGAGCTAATATCTGAGTTTTCACTGCTTGAGCTTGAGCTGTCAGATATAGGGCTAGAATCAGAACTTAGAACATAGCTAGAACGTGAACTGAAAACTGATACGGAACTTGAGCGAGAATGACAGCGAGGATATGAATTAGAACTGGAACTATGACTGTCATCAGAATTGTTCCTTCTATCTTGCGATTCTGCCCCTTCCATGTTTTGACTTAGGAGTGAGACACCAGTCTCTAAATCACGATCACTGTCTATAGGGTTACTGGACTCTTGAAATCCTGCCACCATCTGCCCTGAAGTATTCTGAGTTTGAACAGATGCTTCATATAAACCAGTATTTAAAGTTCTATCAGCAGGGAATATGATGGTACTAAAAGGTCTCCCACCTACCTCCTCAGAATGTGAAAAAATATTTCTAGGCCTCTCTTGTTGTTCATTTTCTGAAGTGACGATGTTGTTTGATATCTCAGACAGTAATTGGATCCCACTAGCTAACCTGTCTATTAACAAACATTCTGCACGATAACCTGTGACTTGATAATCTACAAATCTGGTTGGATAGCTCTGTCTCAATTCTACATTGTCACAATTACTGAGTGCATCTAGAAAATGTCCTCTTGGAACAGTATTCCTTGTTCTAGAACATGGAAATCCAGGACATGGAAAAAGATGCCTACTTTGCAGCTCAGGTCCAGTTAATTGCTGCCGTGATGTATCATGTGGTGGAATTACAGAAACTCTCTCAGTCTCATTTATCAGAGGCTGCTCAAATCTTTGAACATTTTCACTCATCGAGTTTGGAGGTGACGTGTTTTCAGTTCTTGCTCTGGTCCTCCTCTGCTCTGGGCTCCGGCTTCTCGCTCTTCTCTGACCTCTGGGTGGTGGGACTTCCATCGATGCTTCAGGTACGTGTCGTCGTTCCAATGTGGATGGCCTGGCAAATGTTGACACAGGTGGTAGGCTTTCTATCTGCCTCTGGCCTAGTTCCATATGCACTCCCCTGGAAAACCTTTCTGATAATGTGCATGCATTTCGTGAGATTCGTCTTCCATTGTGAAGGATAAAACCCATCCCTCCACTGGATCTGATGTCACTGTAGTTAAAATGACTCTGATTTGCTGCTGTGTAAGATTGGTGTTCTCTTTGCTCCCATCCACTCAAACGTCCTATTTGTCCTAATGAAGTAAGTCCAAGTATTGTAGAATCATTTCCAGACTCAGGTGAAGAGTCTCCTCCACCTGTTACCAAAAAGAGGGGAGGGAGTCAGAAAGGAACTATCAAAATTAGAACCATCATAAAATAGTGCTGTGAAACTTTGTTTCAAAAGCCACCAAAAAATTAGGACTTAAAGATTTGGATGTTTTCATCAGATTTCACATTTATAAAGTTCTTTTATAAAACACAGTCTAGATTTACAAAAAAAAAGGTTTGAAAGGTTAAGCTCTGTCTGAATAGAGTGAACTAATCTCAGATAAATTTAGAGTTATTTTTATAAATGGAGTATCAAAGAAGTCTATTTTCAATATTTCATCATATAGAGAACCTCACATACCATTATGAAGGGCATGCAACAAGACTTTTTTAAGTCCACTGTGAGAATGAAAATGCAATCAAACAAGGTGAAAGACAGTTAAGATACAATGCTAGCACTTTCGTTCAGATTGCATCATTGTCTTTATTTCATTAGTTTACATTATTTGTTCTAGGCTCTTGACTGAGCCGCTTTTGATAATACATAAGGTGGCTTTAAAATATAGGAAGACTACTGTAGAAAGTGCCAAAATAGAAATAAGGTCTATAGATTTTGAAGTATTCAAATAATTTTTTATTTGAATACCTCATTATGTAACCAAGATTTTAAATTGGCATGAAATTGAAAACGAGGCCAAAAGAATAGAGTGAACATAGTAGCGTACTGAACAGTTTATGGAATATGCATATTATGAAAGGAATATGCATGAATTTCAAGATATTTTGCATTGAAATAAACTTGTATTATAATTTCATTTTTCTATGATGTTTTAAAATAGAGATTTTTTTCTATAGGGTGTGTGCACTTGCCAGAGAGACAGAAAGAGACAAGGAGACAGAAAGCAAGAAATGACCACCCTCCCCAGCGGGGATGAATACACTGCAATCCCTTCTCCATTCTCTCAGAATTTTGGGCATGCATGCACATGTTTTAGGCCGCTGAGATTGGGACTCGAACTGCGGTTGACTACATGGGAGTCCAGTGATGTTAACTATTATGCCATCTTCTGGTCCCCCATTTTTCTATGAATTTTTAAAAAATTTGCTAGAGGGTCCATGAGCTCACTAGAGAGAGTGAGATAGAGAAAGTGAGAAAGCATCCCCCATAGGGTCTGGTCACACCAAATATCTCCTCCATTTCCGCTTTTGAGATTATGGACACACATCCACACATGCCTGGCACATTTTTCAAACTGCAGGCCCTGGGGCTGGAAACATGCCATTGGCCATATGGGATCTAGCTACCTGCACCACCACACTACAGGCTGGTCCCCAGGAACTTTTTGATGTCTACTTGTACAAGGCTTTGTTCAAGAACCAAACTATTATTATAACCACTTTGTTAAGTAGTAAAATTTCCTACTTCACACTGGGAGAGAAACACCAGATTTGAAATTAGAGCAGAGTTTCTCATTGTGGCCCTATTACAATTTGGGATGGTGTACCAGCAGATAGTGTAGCAATTGTCACTGGCCAACTTCGGTTGGAGTCACAGACCCTGTGGCTTAAAACTTAGGCTGAGAGCATGTGCATGCATGCCCAAGACCCTGGAGGAGAAGGGATTGCTGCGGGACCATCACCCCTGGGAGGTGATTTCTCAGTTTCCCGCTCACTGTCTCTGTTTCTCTCTCTGGTGACCACACCTAATCCAAAGACCTCTAGACCGTTTAAAATGAAAAAAAAAAAAAAAAAACTGGAACCGGGTAGGTGTTTTAGGGAGCCATCCTGTGCTTTCCGGGGCGTCTGGCAGCCTCCCTGGCTTCTGCCTAACAGACGTTGGTAACATCCACCCCCTGACATGTGAAAAAAACAGACCTATCTCCAGACAGTCAAATGTTCAGTTCAGAACAACCTGATTAGCTTATTCAATATTTCTCTTTGCTGGGGTGGGGGGGGAGGAGTCAACGTCCATAATTCAGGAAGCAGGAGGGATTTTCTTTTTTTTATGGAGAGGTTTTTCCTGTAGGGAGTGTGCGCTCGCCGGACTGGAAAGACAGACAGAAAGAGAGGAATCACCCCCCAGGGGGTATGGCCACCCCGCAATCCCTTCTTCTCCTTTCTCCTCTCGGGATCTTGGGCATGCACGCACATGCGCCCGGCGTCAGTTTAAGCCACCGGATCCAGGACTCCAACCGCGGTCAACTACATGGGAATCCAGCTACATAGCCATTACGCTAACTGCTGGTCCTACGGGAGGGGTTTTCAATGGTGGGAACCCAAGAAAAAAATCAAAAAGCTATTTTACGCTGTTTCCCACTTAAAACAACTTGAATGTGAATCATGGAATAAAAAAAATCTCGACAAAACCAAAGATCAA
>NW_006202806.1:1367859-1397682 GCF_000334495.1 Tupaia belangeri chinensis
TTTGTGCCCTATCGGCATACGCTTTTTTTTTTTTTTTTTAAGTTCTGCTATAGGGTGCGGGCGCTGGCCAGAGGAGAGAGAGATGGCCAGCTGGAATGGCCACGCTGCAATCCCTTCACCTCCATTCACTGCGGGAGATTTTGGGCATGCGCACACGCATGCACACGCGCATCCTGGTTGGAGCGGGCATGTTTTTCAAGCCTCTGGTCCGGGACTCTTAACGGTGCACTGGGCCTCATGGGATCTGGCCACCTTACCAGCTGGCTCGATTTCTGTACACTCTTTGGCTGACGCTATTATGAAGCACCTTATCCATCCCATCCTAACCCCCCCGTCACCTGATTGTTGTGGTGGGTCTTCTTTAACTTCTGTCAGGCTTCTTGGTGGTGGTGGTTCTGTGCAGTCACCGACAGTGCCCGATAACTCACTGTCTCTCAGTACTACGTACTCTTCTTCAGAGGAGTGGTTCTCAAATTGATGAAAACCATCCTCTCGAGGCGACCTGTCCATTTGCCGTCCTAGATGGACCACAGATCCCTCTTTTTCATCTTCTTCGTCGGAATCGCACTTGTCCATGTCAGCAATCACTGGAAAATGGTGAAATGAAAAACTGGCTTTTCGGTCCAGTCTCCTTCCCGCTTCTGGTGTGTGAAGCAGTGCGCAAGCGCGATGGCGCGAAGAGTTGCCCGCCACAGAGGCTCCTCCCCCAAATCACCGGAAGCAGCTTGCCCTCCGCCTCCTAGAGTTTCTGGGTAGAATCTGCTTCTAGCCTACAGAGTGCTGGGGGCAGTTGCCTAGGCATCCATTGTGTGTCCCATTGTTACCAAATGTGCCACATTAAGGTTAGGCGGCATTGTACTCAAAGCCAGAAGTACTGGCAGGGCTTATGGTGTACCAAAGCACTCTCCTTCACCCGCCCGAGTTTATTCCCAAGCTTGCAGATGTTTCTAGGTTGGTTGTACGCTACCTAGTCCTGCTCCCTTCTTACAGGGACTGCCTTCCTCAAAATGTCATGCCGAAGGCATCCTAGTTAAATGCAGAAATTCTCATTGCCAGGTTCCCAGGGACTCCTGTCTTTTTTCCCCAGGAGATGTTCACTTGATGTGCACTTAGCTCTCCATTCTTCTTCTTTTTTTTCTTTAGAGGTTAGCGCGTGCACTCGCCAGACAGACAGAGACAGAGACAAACCAAGCAGCCCCCCCCCCCCCCGGGGGGGATGGCCATGCCGCAATTCCTTCTCCTCCATTCTCCTCTCGGGATCTTGGGCAAGCCCGGCGTGAGTTTTAAGCCACCGGGTCCGGGACGCGAACCACGTTCGACTACGTGGGAGTCCAGCGACATATCCATTACGCTAACTGCTGGTGCCTAGCTCTCCATTCTTGCTTATTCATCAGAGCTACAGCTGTCTCTTCAGTTGGGTCCTCCCTTAATTCCTTGTGGTTTCACCCTGCGTTATACTTGCTCTCCACATATTCAATGCAGTTCGAGTCCCGACCCAGTGGCTTAAAACACACTGGCCGTCTATGTGTGTGTGTGTGTGTGTGTGTGTGTGTGAGAGAGAGAGAGAGAGAGAGAGAGATCCTAGGACGAGAATGGAGGAGAAGGAATTGCATCATGGCCATCTCCCCTGGGGGGGGTGATTTCTCACTTTCTGTCTCTCTGTCTCACTCTTTCTGGTGTGGGGCACAGTGCCATATACTAAAAATCTCTCTCTTAAAAAAAAAAAAAAAAGACATGGGACCAACAGTTAGCATAATGTATATGTTGCTAGACTCCCATGTAGTTGACTGCAGTTTGAATCCCAGACCCGGTGGCTTAAAACTCACGCCTGGCACGTGTGCGTGCGTGCCCAAGATCTCGAGAGGAGAATGGAGGAGAAGGGATTGCGGCGTGACCATCCCCCCTGGGGGGTGATTTCTTGCTTTCTGTCTCTCTGTCTCACTCTTTCTGGTGTGGGGCACAGTGCCATATACTAAAAATCTCTCTCTTAAAAAAAAAAAAAAAAAAGACTTCAGCAGGTTCACTGTAAGCCCAGAGAAATCCATAAAAATTTGTACATAAAGTGTCCAGTTTCATTTTCGCTTTCCTTTCTAATGAAGCTAAATACTGAAATGCAACTAACCAGAATGTCGGAGGCATTTTAAAATCGGTCCATAATAGTGATTTCGCTACAGTAATGACGGCTGACTAGGCTAATGTTCTGCGTGCAGGAGTACAGCCAGGATGGCTTGGTGGAAACAGTGCTCATAGTGCTCATTTACAATGCTATCTAACTAGAACTCTAAGTATTAGAGTTCTTGTATATCTAACTCTTGGTATTACCAGGCCCATTTAAGACTTGCTTTGGACTCCTGCATTTAAGTTGTTCCTATAAAGCTAAAATTTGGCTATTGAATTTGAAACATTCAACACAATCTGGCGATTTAATAAAGTAATCCATCCAACAGTAACTGAGGTGGTTACCATTCCTAGCTGCTAGAGATAAGGTAAGATGTTGTAACAGTCTGTACTCCCAAGTAATTCACATTCCAGGTCAGGCAACTATCACATAAGATTATCAAAATACATATATTATATGCTATAACAGATTTATATATGTAGTATTGTGTAATTTCATACAAATGAGTGACATTGATTATTTAGTGGGACTAGGAAATGTTTCACAGAGGTATAACATTTAGAAAAGGAATAATTAAATATAATTCGGAGTGTTTGTAGGTGGAAAGTTACAGTTTGTCTTGTGTTGTTGAAGAGAAACTGCCAGATAGAAGGAAAAAAAAAACTTTAGGGACTTTGGCTTGATTGGGAAATGATAGTCACAACTTTGCAGCTGAAATGGAAATGTGAAATTAATCCAAACTAAAATCATTGACACAAACTATAAATTGTGTTTTGATTTTTTTCCTGCAAGAAATAAGAGAAATTGGGGCCAGCAGGTAATGTGATGGGTAAGGTACTGGACTCCCATATGGCTGATCAGGGTTAAGTCCTGGACCTGGCACCTTAAATATCACACTGGGTGCCTGTGCATGTGTGCCCCCAAAGTCCCAGAAGGAGAATGGAGGAGAAAGGATTGCAGCGTGACCTTCCTCGTTGGGGGTGATTTTCTCACTTTCCCACTCACTGTCTCTCTCTGTCTCTCTCTAGTGAGCACATATGCTCTATGGGACAAATAAAAAAGAAAGAACAAGAAATTAAAGCATTTAAAAATGTGTTGAGGGGATGGTGCCAGCAGGTGGCACAGTGATTAAGGCACTGGACTCCCACGTGGTCGACAGCAGTTTGAATCCTGAACCTGGAGGTTGGAAAGTCATACCAGGCATGGGGCCAACAGGTGGCATGATGGTTAAGGGCACTGGACTCCCATATGGCCAACCATGGTTCAAGTCCCGAACCTGGTGGCTTGCCATATCTCTCTCTCTCACTCTGTCCCTCTCTGGTCAAATTAAAATAAATAGATAAACTTAAATAAAATAATTTTTTTAAAAGAAAGAAAGTAATACCAGGTACATGTGCATATATGCCCACAGTTCCAGAAGGAGAATGGAGGATAAGGGATTGCAACATGGCCATCCTCTCCGGGGTGGGGAAGCGGGGGGGAGTGATTTCTCACTTTCCCTCTTACTGTCTCTCTCTGTCTTTCTACTATGGGCACACATGCCCTATGGCAAAAAAACTTTTAAAAAATTTTTTGAGGGGTCATTCCATGGTCTGATGATTAAGGAGTCTAGATCCCACAGAGTCTACTACACTATTCGAGTCTTGAACTCAGGGGCTTGAGAAACATGCTGGGCACATGTGAATGTGTCCCAAAGATCCCAAAAGGAGGGAGACATGGAGAAGGGATTATAGTGTGACCCATGGTGGTGCTTTCTTGATTTCCCTGTTTCTGTCTCTCTCCAGTGAGTGCATGTGCCTTCTGGCAAATTAAAAAGAAAACAATTCTTTTGAGTATAGTCTGTGAATTTTGTCGTGTTTACCTACTTACTATCCACCTGACATTCTTCCAATAGCACCCTGAATTTCCAGGGGTGAGGAACCTTATCTACCAATCTTAGTCCAGTGGATTCAGGTGTAGCTGAATTTCACTGTTGGCTGATGCAATAGACAAGTAACTTAACCATGTTCAAACAGCTATTTATAATTGTTGGTAGTGGTAACTAGCTTAAATATGAGCATGTGACCAGAAGTGGTGCAATTAAACATTAAATCTAAGGTCAACCCATAGTGGCACAGACAGTAGGAGCACTGCTGTGTGACGCTGGAAGTCATATGGTAACATCGTGGGTTCATGTTTTGGGTCTCTCCGACCTTGTCAGAGGTATCCTTCGCCTCCGTGGACTACCTATGATCCTGGCCACCTGCAGGGCTGGGGAGAGTATGATGGTATGAAGACTCATCAAAGGTCCCTCTCAATTCTATTTAGAAAATAAATAAACTTTAAGGCTGTATTGGGGATGTTAGTTGGAACTACTAAATGAAAAAAATGATAAATTATTTTCTAGGCCAGCCTGGTGGCCTAGAAGATAATTTAAGATCCAACATGGCTGGCTGTGGTTTGATTCCCAGCCGTAGCAGCTTGAAAAACACTCCATAGGGACCAGTCAATGGCATAACGTTATGTCACTGGAATCTCACGTAGCTGGCTGTGGTTTGAGTCCTGGACTTGGCAGCTTAAAACTCATGCCAGGGACTGGCAGTTAGCATAATGGCTATGTCACTGGACTCCCATGTAGTCAACCGGGGTTTGAGTCCAGGTCCTGGTGGCTTAAATTCACGCCGGGCACGTGTGCATGTGTGTCCAAGATCCCGAGAGGAGAATGGAGGAGAAGGGATTGTGGCATGGCCATTCCCCCTGGGGGGTAATTTCTCGCTTTCTGTCTCTATTTCTCTCTGTCTTTCTGGCGAGCGCACATGCACTATAGCAAAAACCTCTCCAAAACAAACAAAAAACAATCATGCCAGCTTAAAACTCACACCAAGAACCCAGGGAGAATAATAAAGGAGAAGGTATTACAGCATGGCCATCCCCCCGGTGGGGTCATTTCTCGCTTTTTGTCTCTTTGTCTGTCTCTCTGGCAAGTACATGTGCCTATAGAAAAAAATTTCTCTTTGAAAAAAAAGAAAAGACTCCAGATATATGTGCCTGCACGCATACCCAAAATCCTGGCAGGATGGGGAAACGAAGAAGGGACTGAAGTGCAACCACACCCTATTGAGGGGTGCTTTCTCCCTCTTCCTCTCTCTGTCTCTCTTTCTCTGGTGAGCACATGCACACTCTGGCAATTAAAAAAAGAGAGAGGGACCAGCAAATGGTGTAATGGTTACATCGCTGGACTCTCACATAGTTGACTGCAGTTCGACTCCCAGACCCGGTGACTTAAAACTCAGGCCAGGCAAAAATAAAAAAAATAAAAAACCTCACACCAGGCGCGTGTGCATGCATGTCCAAAATCCCGTGAGGAGAATGAAGGAGAAGAGATTGCAACATTGCTGCCCCCCTGAGTGATTTTTTTTTTTTTTGCTTTCTGTCTCTCTGTCTCTCCGCCGAGTGCATGCGCCCTATAGCAAAAATCTCTAAAAAAAAAGAGAGAGAGAAAACTTATCTTCCACTGTGGTTGCTAAACCAGAAGGATGTTTATGGCTATCTTTTTTTTACCTAATAATGAGGACAACCAACATAGAGAGTCAGAAAAAAACAAATACAGAGAAAGAAACAGATAAGAGAACAAATTGAGACATACCTAAAGCTAGGTGTGCCTTAGATTTTTGGGGTTTAATGTACTCTATTTTAAAATGTTGACTTGTGAACAATTTCTGTTACTTCCAAGTAAAATCTCCAATAGTTACAGTGGAGGGATGATGTGATCAATTCAGACGCCGGAAAGTAATTCTCAATAAATTTGTCATGTAAAACGTATTTGTTATTGTGCACTCTACAAAGTTAACATTTAAATATAATTTAGATTTTAATTGGATTTAGTTCTTATGTGAAACTAAGAAAGCAATAATTTTTGGTAAATCATTTTTTTTAATTTATTAGGCACTCGAATTTACAATAGTTAAGTTAAAAGAAGTGAAAAAAAATTTTAATTTAATTATGAACTGTGGTCATGGCATATGGTGTTAATTTTGTTAAATTTTCTACTTCTACCATGAAGTACTTTCAAAACGTCCCTATTTTGTATTGGTTTCATATATTATGCAATATATTCTAAAATATATAATAAAATATATTTAGAATATTTTAGACAATATATTCTAAAACCTGGGCCCCATAATTTTCAGCTGAAGAAGGTCAAAATAAAATAAATGAATGAATAAATAAAATGAAATAATTATTAAAAAAAATAAAAGATATTCTGAAGTAAAGTACCACAGAACACTTGGTTTACATTAAGTGAGAAATTGATCCTGATGGGACCTAAAGTGTCTTTCAGTGATACTTTGATAAAGAGTGAGATAATGTTATTTGACCAATTAGCTCCCTGGTGGGATTTTTAAGATGTCTAAGATTAGCAAAATCTTAATTGGCATGAGGAGGTAGGCACATGACTGTGTTTAAGATGTTTGAACAGATATTTGGTTAAACTAATAATCAATTACTTCTGGCTACTAGTAATAGTAAATTTATTTCCCTTAAGTTTAAAAACTTCCTTTGCAATGAGAATATACTTCGTCTGTGAAATTTAAAGCCCTATAAATTAGTTATTTTTTATTTTTCAATTTTTCTTTTAATATTTGTCTTCAGGGATCACAAATGATATTCTCAAATGTTATTTATGCTTTCATTTGTGAGAGGGTTTGTGAAGTCTCTTTCTAGAGAGAGAGAGAGAGAGGGAGAGAGAACATCCCCTACTCCACAGTGGGGCATGGTCACACTGAGGTCTGTTCCTCTATTTCTCTAACCTGTCATGATTTTGGGCATTACATGCACATACATATACCCAGTGTGTTTTTCAAGCTGCCAGGACTAGGATTCAAAGTGTGCAATCAACACTGTGGGATCTGGCTCCCTTAACCACCAGGCCATGGAGCTGACCCTAGTATCATTTCAATTCAATATTTTGAAAGACAATATACTAAGATAATCCAATATACAGGAAAGAGATTTGCGCTGAAAGTTGAGAGACTCCTATTGAAGTCTACCAGAAATCATCCAATCATTTAACCTCTCGAGACTCCAGTTTCGTGATTATGAGAAGGTTGAATGTATTTTCAAAGTTTTATTTTTGTTAGTTGCTCAGACAAAGGGAGTTGGATAGTGGGAATTAAAAATGATTCCTTAACCAGGGTGCTGAACTGGCAATCATGAAATAAAGTGGAAAGGTTGAGTGGGGCTAGAGTTAGTGCCAGCAAATGCTGAGGTAAAAAGAAAAGCAAAGAGGCCTAGCCTTTGTAGCACAGTCCATAGCATACTGAACTGCAGAGCTGGAAGCTACATGGCCACATGCTGACCATAGTTAAGAGTTCCCAGCCCTGGGGACCAGCAGTTAGTGTAATGGGTATGTCACTGGACTCCCATGTAACTGACTGCGGTTCACGTCCCGGACCTGGTGGCTTAAACTCACGCAGGGTGCATGTGCATGCATGCCCAAGATCCCGAGAGGAGAATGGAGGAGAAGGGATGTGGTGTGGCCATCCCCCCTGGGGTGTTATTTCTCCCTTTCTGTCCCTCTGTCTTTCTCTGTCTGGGGAGCACACACGCCCTATAGTAAAAATCTCTCCCCCCCAAAAATAAAGTTCCCAGCCCTGTTGGGTTGAAAGTATGCCAGGCACCTGTGCACACGTGCAGGATCCTGGCAGGCTGGAGTATCAGAAGGGTATCACAGGATGGCCGAGCCCTGGGGAGGCTGCCCCACTCCCAATTTTGCTCTATAATAGATTTTTGTTAAATTAGAAGAGAAGCAAGGTTAGGCCGGATTATGACTCAGAGGTAAAATGCAATGCACTGTGGGCAATCCTATGTGGGAAGTTATGGGTTCAAGTCCAGGAGTCTTCCCTGAATGGCCCTGGGCATGCTTGCCTATGATTCAGGGCTGACTGAAGGCTCAGGGTGGATCACAGTATTGAGACCTTGTGAGGTATGTGCACTGTCTCTCTGTCTCTCTCTCACACACATACACACACACACACAGAGAGAGAGAGAGAGAGAGAGAGAGAGAGAAGAAATAAACTTTTAAAAAATGAGAAAGAGAGAGAATAGATTCAGAGAAGACTCATACTTGGAAATCAAGCTAGGAACAAATGTCTCCAGAAATACTAATTCAAAGCAAATAATTTAAAATGGAGAATTGAGTCACAGAAGACAATTCAAGAAAATTCAAGTCTGGGACAGGGGAAGGTCATGAGAACCTTCGGGAACAAAGCTGTGAAGCTGCAGCAGATGTGTGAGACTTTGATTGTAGCTTGCTAAATTAAAATATTTACACCTTTGCTCTCTAAAGGTTGGTACTCTGTTGTCATGATAATTTGTTTATAAGACAACATTTGAGATGGATGACCTCAATATCTTTTTGTTTCACAATTTTATAAACTTTTCAATTTTTTAAAACACCAAGAAAAATGTTTTAATTAAATTTCAGAAAGTGGTTATAGTATAGAACCTACATGAGCAAAATAAAACATGCACGCATGTATGCACATGCACACACACACACACACACACAGCATGTTACCCATATAAAGTTTCACAATATTTGCTTTCTTAACTTTTTTAGAAAATGCTAGTTCATAAGTGAAGATAACCATATTTACCATTTGGAAGGTGAGAAGACCAGCAGATGGTGTAATGGGTACGTCGCTGGACTCCCACGTAGTCAACCGCGGTTCAAGTTCTGGACCTGCAGGCTTAAAATATATCAGGCACATGAGTGTGCATGCCCAAAATCCTAAGAGGAGACTACAGAAGATAGAATCGTGGCATGGCCGTCCCCCCTGAAGGGTGATTTCTCACTTTCTTGCTCTCTGGTGAGCACATGTGCCCTATAGCAAATATCTCTCCGTATAAAGAAAAAAAAAAATGAAAGGTCTGAGTGATTTAAAATGAAATTGTCATATTTTTTAATAAACCACATGGCTATTTGTTTCTGCACAGTATGTCACCTCTACATAGGAACAACCAGGAGAAACTATGAGATAGTCAAGCACTATGCACTACAAACACCACCTTAACAGGCAACCAGCATTATTCAACTGCTATGCAACTCTGCCTAGTGCAGAAAAATACACAAGAGATCAGAATTGTGTTTGCTAAATAATATTTTTAGAAAATAAATTATTTTCACTAGAAACGTTTTCATATGAATACTAGTACATCTTACCACTTACGCCTAAAGAGAAACAGCATATGTAAATACATTTACACTAACTTTTATAAGTTTTTAATTTTAAAGAATGGAGGCAACAATGAGTTAATCACTAAATAGTTTTGTACTGTCAACAGGATATGAGTCAACACATTTTCTTAAATTAAGAAGCTACAAAATTAAGTTAATGACCTGTTTACTTTCAAACAAAAAGTCAGAACTCTAAAGACAGTAAAATCTTATCACAAAAAGCAAATCAATAATAAAAACTGAAGTCTTTTACTTCAGTAATTTATATTCAAATAACAACAAAGTGCCTTATAAAGTTAAGTTAACCACCTGAGTCATCTCTTAAAAGAAACATGTTACGAAATAACTTTTTAATGCTAAGTCACTTGTTTTGAAGACTTTTTGAAGTCCCTGATCCCCCCCTAAACACACCCCCCACCCCCACCCTGGTTGATTAACCTAAGTGGGGATCATTCCTTCCTCTTCCAGGTACTTGAAGGCACTCTCAGATGACGAACTGGATTTGGACTCCTCCCTGTATCGTGGTGAAAGGCTTCTGGACGTGGAGCTGGGCTTGGTCAGCGAGCGAGATTTGGACCTCGAGGAGGACTTGAATTTGTATCTTCCGGTAGATCCCGATCTAGAGGTTGATGGAGATGTACCTTGAGAACGAGAGCGGCACTGCCATGGAGACTTTGAGGAGCTGAAGTGTGATCTGCTTCGGGATGGAGATCTGGATCTGGATTGACATCTGCTCCTGCTGGATCTGGATTGGGATTGAGATGAAGATGGAGATGAAGATGGAGATGGAGATGGTGGAGATGGAGATAGAGATGATGGAGATTGAGATGGAGATTGGAGATAGAGATCATGGAGATGGAGATAGAGATGATGGAGATGGAGATCGAAATCGAGATGGAGATCGGCTCCTGCAAAAAAAAGAATGGGCATAGAGACAGAGATGGAAACCGGATTCCAGATTGGTACCTGCTGGATCTGGATCGGGACTGAGAGCCAGATCTGGGCCGAGAGCGAGATCGGGATTGATACCGAAACCCAGATCGAGAGCGGCTCTTGTTACTGGAACGGCTGAAACAGCGTCGTCTTGGGCTGGGAGAGCGGCTCTTGTTACTGGAACAGCCGAAACGACGTCGTCTTGGAGTGCAAGAGCGGCTCTGGTTACTGGTACGGCTGAAACCACGTCGTCTTGGACTGCGAGAGCGGCTCTTACTGGAACCGCCGACAGGACGTCGTCTTGCGCTGCGAGAGCGGCTCTTACTGGAACCGCCGACAGGACGTCGTCTTGCGCTGCGAGAGCGGCTCTTACTGGAATGGCTGAGACGACGTCGTCGAGGACTGCGAGAGCGGCTCCTGTTACTGGTACGGCTGAAACGACGTCTTGGACTGCGGGAGCGGCTCTTGTTACTGTCACGGCTGAACCGACGTCGTCTTGGACTGCGAGAGCGGCTCTTGTTGCTCGCGCGGCTGAAACGTTGTCGTCTTGGACTGCGGCTGCGGCCGTAGTCGTCATCTTTCTCCCACTTGCCCTCTGGAGGCGGCGTTTTCCCGCAGCGGCGGCCATAGTGGAGATCTGGGGGACCATCATGATAAGCCATTTGCACTCTCAGCTTACGGCCATCCAGCACGACTCCGTCCACGGCATCTAAGGCATCCTCAGCGTGGTTCTTGCAGTAGAAGCGGACAAAGGCAAAGCCTCGAGACGCTTTCGTGAAGCGGTCTCGTGGGATGTACACATCACCAATTCGCCCGTACTTCTCAAAGACGCGCCGCAGTGTGTCCGGCGAAGTGCGGTAAGTCAGATTGTCCACTTTGAGGGAGATCATGCCCATCACATTGGGAGGAGGGCGAGAGGAACTCATGGCCTTTGACAGTAGCCTGAGACCTCCCCCGACACACACACACCAAAATGAACACGGAGAAAGTAGTCGACCTGGGAGAGCCGCTAGTTTCCCCGAGGCAGCCGCAAAGGTTACCTCAGATTGGTCCAGTTTGCTTAAGGCTCCACCCCTTTGTCAGTTGCTTCCGCTTATGCCTGTTCAGACTCTAGAATGTTCCAGGAAGCCCCGCCCATCTCCAGGGTAAGACCGCTTGAGAAAGTCATGACCGCATACCAGTTTTTTAAAAATTCGTGTTCATGATTATAATGTGTCGTTTTGTGATTTTTTTTTTCCAGTATAAATTCAAGCGTCCGGTTTTAGTTATGGATAAAGTATATACCTATAATTATGTGATTTGAAATTCTGTGCCATTACTGATTCATATCGACCAGAAATATTTGTCTGTCTGTCTTATTTACTCAGAAGCAGCAATACTAACCCGCGAGGAGAAATTAAGAGCCGCCTATTGGGTGTAACCATAATCAGAAACTCAGTATGGGTCCCTGGCTCTGCTGTAGGTTGCTTGAAAATACAAATGAGTCAAAGTCATCCTGATCTGAAATTCCAAATTATGTCATTGAATAGGACTCATTTTATTAGAATTTACTGCTTTGTCCTTAACTGACCCAATGTGCAGTCTCATAGAGTAAGTCCATTCACTATGGCTTTTGTTTAGAAAAAACATTTTTACCAGGACAGCAAAAATAAATAAATAAATAAATATAAATAAAAACCAAAAGAGGAGATGCACCTGTTAATTAGCTTGTTTGTGCTCATTATTTCACAACGTACACACACACACATAGACACACATCAGATAATGAAGTTATACATCTTAAATGTATACAATATGTATTGTCAATTATTCTTTAATAGAGCTGGAAAATATATGAACAATTTAGAGTTAATAAGTATATTCTATCAAATTGTTGACAAGATATTTTCTATGAATCATGTTTATTGCACTCTGAGAAGTGAGACTAACAATGATTGAGAGAAGTAGAAAATACTATTTTATTAAATACCTCTCACCTTCAATGATTATTAAATACTCTGCAAATCACAACATCACTTGTACATTTTGGATGTGTGTGTGTTGTGTATATACGATCTGTCTTTTGTTACTTATCAACCCACACAACTAATGAAACTTAGTGACTAAAATCAACAATTCATGATTATTTTATCTCATGATTTTTTTTTCAGTTTTGATAGTTGGTCACATGAAATCCAGCTCCCTTAACCACTAAGTCACAGCCAGCCCAAATAATAACGTTTTTTCTCCTATGAAAAAAAAAATACATCCAGCATACCAGTTTTTTAAAAATTCGTGTTCATGATTATAATGTGTCGTTTTGTGATTTTTTTTTTCCAGTATAAATTCAAGCGTCCGGTTTTAGTTATGGATAAAGTATATACCTATAATTATGTGATTTGAAATTCTGTGCCATTACTGATTCATATCGACCAGAAATATTTGTCTGTCTGTCTTATTTACTCAGAAGCAGCAATACTAACCCGCGAGGAGAAATTAAGAGCCGCCTATTGGGTGTAACCATAATCAGAAACTCAGTATGGGTCCCTGGCTCTGCTGTAGGTTGCTTGAAAATACAAATGAGTCAAAGTCATCCTGATCTGAAATTCCAAATTATGTCATTGAATAGGACTCATTTTATTAGAATTTACTGCTTTGTCCTTAACTGACCCAATGTGCAGTCTCATAGAGTAAGTCCATTCACTATGGCTTTTGTTTAGAAAAAACATTTTTACCAGGACAGCAAAAATAAATAAATAAATAAATATAAATAAAAACCAAAAGAGGAGATGCACCTGTTAATTAGCTTGTTTGTGCTCATTATTTCACAACGTACACACACACACATAGACACACATCAGATAATGAAGTTATACATCTTAAATGTATACAATATGTATTGTCAATTATTCTTTAATAGAGCTGGAAAATATATGAACAATTTAGAGTTAATAAGTATATTCTATCAAATTGTTGACAAGATATTTTCTATGAATCATGTTTATTGCACTCTGAGAAGTGAGACTAACAATGATTGAGAGAAGTAGAAAATACTATTTTATTAAATACCTCTCACCTTCAATGATTATTAAATACTCTGCAAATCACAACATCACTTGTACATTTTGGATGTGTGTGTGTTGTGTATATACGATCTGTCTTTTGTTACTTATCAACCCACACAACTAATGAAACTTAGTGACTAAAATCAACAATTCATGATTATTTTATCTCATGATTTTTTTTTCAGTTTTGATAGTTGGTCACATGAAATCCAGCTCCCTTAACCACTAAGTCACAGCCAGCCCAAATAATAACGTTTTTTCTCCTATGAAAAAAAAAATACATCCAGGAACCAGCAGTTAGTGTAATGGCTATGTTGCTGAACTCCCATGTAGCTAACTGCAGTTCGAGTCCCAGATCTGGGGCTTAAATTCATGCCGGGCATGTGTGCGTGCATGCCCAAGATCCCAAGAGAATGGAGGAAAAGGAATTGCGGCATGGCCAACCCCCCTGGGGGTGATTTCTCACTTTGTGTCTCTCTTCCATTCTCCGGATCTTTGCCATGCACACACATGCACCCGGCGTGAGTTTAAGCCTCCAGGTCTGGGACTCAAACCTCAGTTAGCTGCGTGAGAGTCCAGGGACATAGCTATTATGCCAATTGCTGATCCCAAGGTCTTTTTAAAAAGATGTTAGAGCTACATCCTTTACTTCATGTTTATCTTGAGACTGCATTTTACTCTCTAGGTTTTGTTGTTTTATTGTTTAACTTTGAACTTTATCTACCTGGAAAGATTATCCTGGGCATTCTGTGTTTTTATTATACTCTGTTCTAAAACTTTTAGTGTAGTTTAGTCTCCACATATATGTTGTCATAGGTACTTAGAGGAAGCTAGTTGAGGTGGGTTTTTGGGGTTTTGTTAGTTTATTTATTTACTTATTTATTTGGAGAGGTTTTTTGTTTGTTTGTTTGTTTGTTTGTTTGTTTGTTTTTGCTATAAGATGCGTGCACTCACGATGCGTGCACTCACCAGAAAGACAGAGAGAGACAGAGACAGAAAGCGAGAAATCACCCCCACCCCCAGGGGTGATGGCCACTCCACAATCCCTTCTCCTTCATTCTCCTCTTGGGATCTGGGGCACGCACGCACATGCACTTGGCATGAGTTTAAGCCACCAGGTCCAGGACTTGAACCACAGTCAACTACATGGGAGTCCAGCAACACAGCCATTATGCCAACTGCTGGTCCGTTTTTGTTAGATTTTTAAAATTTGTTTTGTTTTGTTTCCCTTTCTAGAGCTCTCTTCAGTGAGATCCATGAGTTTCTTAGATATACTTGCTGTTTTCCACAACACTGCAGGTAATAGTTTTGGGGATTGCTTTGCAATATACTAATATAACTTAGGTGTCCATTTTTACATGTATTCCTTTATTTTATTTCAGTTCTTTTCAATGTTAACAGAATTATTTCATGGCCTATTAAGGATCACATAATCTGCATTTTTTTTAACTAGTTCAAGCTACTTTATAATTTTCTCAATAAAAAAGATTAATTCTCAGTTACATGGATTCTCTTAAGAGAAACCATTCCAAATTAAGGTGAATTATTGGATATCTTTCCCCAATTAACAAAAATAACAACATACATTTCAAATGTTTTATAAAAATTGTATAGACTTTTATCAATTTAAAGGACTCTATGCCTTTGTATAAATTAGTTTTATGAAAAGACGTCATCTATCCTTCATGAATATCAATTTTATTATGCCAGAAAGTAGATAGTGCTGAATCAGCTTTTGGGTAATTTGGTCCTTATCCTAGCCCAGCACAAATAAGCCATCTACTTGAAATAAGTCAAATCCTAGGCTCAGATTTTAAACTTTATTAAATGAGGAAGTTCTTTGTGATGATCTTTGATCTTTGTGTTGTAGTCCAGTTGTAAAAGAAGGGAATCAAGGGGAACAAGAAAAACATTAAGGGACACAAAATGGAAAAGTTACCTATTGATGATAATGTGTATGATAATACCTTTTTTGGGGGGAGAAGTTTTTTGAGTTTTTTTTTTTTTTTCTTTTTTTGCTATAGGGCATGTGTGCTCGCCAGAAAGAGAAAGACAGAGAGAAAGAAAGCAAGAAATCACCTCCCCACACCAGCAGGGATGGCTATGCCGCAATCCTTTCTCTTCCATTCTTTTTTTGGGATCTTGGGCACACATGCACACATGCCTGGCGTAAGTTTAAGCCACTGGGTCTGGAACTCGAACTGTAGTCTACTACATGGGAGTCCAGCAACATAGCCATTACGCTAACTGCTAGTCCCTGTATGATAATATCTTTAGATTAATATACAGTGTGAATTTTCCATGCTTGTAAAGTTCATTTTGCATACTGGAATGATATACAGTGATTGAATGTATAAAAATACATATACATATTAAAAATTATTTATCTACAATAATCAAAATATTTGTTTTTTAAAAATTTGTCAAAAATTCACACATTTCAATGAAACTAATAAGAAAATTTAAATAGTTTACATAGCACTTAGGTATTGTGCAAAGGAAGCTGGATCTCACGTGACTGATAAAGTTTGGAGTTCCACCCTTGGGAGCTTGAAAAACACTGGTGAATGTTCACAGCCAGGATCCTAAGGGGTTGGAGGAAATGGGATTGAAATTCAACCAGACTTCATTATTGGGAGGTGTGCTCTCTCTCTCTTTAGCTCCTTTTGGAAAAACAAAAACAAAAACAACAACAAACCTCGCTAATTTTTTTAAAAAAGAAATATTAAATAATAAGAGTCCTTTTTTAAAAATGATAGTTCAGGGACCAGCAATTAGCGTAATGTCTATGTTGCAGGACTCCCATGTAGTCAATCGCGGTTCGAGTCCCAGACCCGGTGGCTTAAAACTCGCGCCGGGTGCGTGTGCATGCATGCCCAAGATCCTGAGAGGAGAATGGAGGAGAAGGGATTGCCATGTGGCCATCTCCCCTAAGGGGGGGGGTGATTTCTCGCCTTCTGTCTCTCTGTCTCTGTCTGTCTGTCTGGTGAGCACACGTGCCCTATAGCAAAAAGCTCTCCAAAAAAAAAAATGATAGCTCAAAGGCTTCTCAGGATTTAATTCTCTGAGACTAGTTTAAATCATCATCACTGCATCCTTTCAATTAAGAATCATTTCATAAACTTTAAAGGTTTATGTTTTTACTTTTTTGGGGGGGGGCAGAGGGGACATGTACTTGCCAAAATGAGATAGAAAGAGAGGAAGAAAGCACCCCGCAATGGGACATGGTCACACTGCAATTTCTTCTCTATTTTTACATCCTGTCAGGATTATGGACACACACGTGCCCAGCATGTTTTTCAAACTGCCAGGGGGAGAGATTCAAACTTTACAGTTGGCCATGTGAGTTCTGGTTCGCTTAATCACTAGCCGTGGAGTTGACCCTAAAAGTTTGTTATTCCTGATTTGAAAGCCAGAAAATATGATCCTGTTTTACTTCCTCCCTTTGGTGTCTGTGATTTGGGTCAGTAACCTTTAACAAACATTAACACCTGTTGTAATAAACAAGGTCCTGAATTTTATGAGGTGATTTGAGAATTTATTGTGTATAGAATCAGCTTCGTCCTTGTAACTCAAGTAGTGTGAAATCAAATGAAAACCTAAGGATTTTATTCCCTAAGAAAGCTAAGGATTTTATTCCCCTTGTTCAGTATTTCTTTATCTTTAACAAATATTTGACCACTTACAACTATGTGTATAGAACTGTTCTACAAGCCATGTATTTCTAAGTTTATCTGCCACATGAAACAATTAAAATAGATTGGTTAAATATATTTGGCGGCTGCTTTAGAAACTCCTTACTTGATATAAAACATTATAAACCTGAGCTATCAGGGGGCCAGCAGGTGGCATGGTGGTTAAGGCACTGGAATTCTCATGTGGCTGACTGCGATTCAAGTCCCAGATCTGGCGACTTGCGCTCACTCTCTCTCTTTCTTACTATCTCTCTCCTGTCTTTCTCTGACAAAACTCATGTAAAAAATAATAAATAAGTAAATAAATAAATAAAATAATTCTTAAAAAAAAAAAAAACGGGGTACCGGAAGAATGCTGTATAGCACATTTTAGGTAGGAAACTTAGAGAACAGTAATATGAAGATAAGGATGTAATATTATAAAATTTAAACTATAGGGCTGTGGCTTGGTTGTTAAGGCATGATGGTGCAGTGTGAGTCCCAGACCTGGTGAGTTGAGAAATATACCAAGCATTTGTAGATGCATTCCCAAAATTCTGAAAGGAAGGAGAGATGGAGGAGAAGGTATTGTGGATGTGACTATGCCCCATGGGGAATACTTTACTCCTTTCTTCTCTGTCTCTCTGTAACAAGCACATGCACCCTCTAGTAAAACAAACAAAAAAATATTAAACTATAAAAGTAATATAGGGTTGTAGAAGAAATAGATGATTTTACAAATTTAGGATGTAGATATAACCAAAAATCTTAGCCATTCACTGATTATATAAATTGATATGCAAAAAGCCATAATTCAGCTCACCAGGCATCTATTATAAGCCACACATTATATCAAGCAATTAAACCTGATTATAAATAAAATAGACGTTCTTGTCTTCCTTGAACTGACAGCAGCTACAAGAATTGCCTGAAAGGAGAAGCAAAAGAAGGATATTTATCCTCCAAACATCATTTTAATATAAAACAGAATTATTCATCATGGAAGCATAAAGGAGAGGTTAGAGGCAATATTGGATAAATGCCTTTATCTCTATTCTGTGAGTAAGGAGTGGGAGTGTAGTCATAGATAATGTATCTGTATCTTGGAGACCACAAAGATGTTTCACGTAACTCTTTTGTGCCATTTTTATGGGTTGAATGAAAAAGGATAACTGCAAAGTAAAAGTTATAGAGAAAAGTGTTGTTCTCACAATGCTAGCACTAAATAAGGTTCAGACCCCGGGGCATGTATTCAGAATTACCAGCAGCTAGACAGGAGGGCAGTGACAGACTTGGCCGCTCGTTCTGAGGAAACACTGATTTTCAACCAGTAAAAAGAAGCATAATACTTGTGGGATCAGCAGATGGCATAATGGTTATATAAGTGGACTCCCACATAGTCGACTGTGGTTTGAGTTCCGGACCTGGTGGCTTCAAACTCAGGCTGAGTGTGTGTGCGTGCATGCTCAAAATCCTGAGAGGAGAATGAAGGAGAAGGGATTGTGGTGTGGCCATCCCCCTGGGGGGGGGTGATTTCTCACTTTATATTTCTCTATTTGTCTGGCAAGCACACACACACCTTATAGCAAAAAATCTCAAAAAAGAAAAAAAGAAGCGGAATACTTGTAAATTATTGGGAAAGAATTCACATTCACTAAAGATAACAGAGGAGGTTCTTGGAGAGATGGCAGAAGGGACAGGATGGGGTAAAAGTCCTTTAGCAGAAGTTACCTTGGTACTAGATAACGGTCCCTTTTTTGTGCTAGTAAAGTGTGTGACCAGCCCTAAAGGGATCTGGTACAAGTTTTCATCACAAGGGGGAAAAAATGTCTTTGTGAAGGTCAATGACATAGTCAACAGGAAGTAACTGGTAAGCAGGCTGCCAGCAGCCGTTTCTTCCTTTTTTGTTGTCTGACCTAAATTTAGCATAGCAATCTCTTCTCTGGATAAACTTTATCATCACACATATCATCAAGTAGCATTACACTTGTACTTTGGCTTCCCAATAGATATGTCTCCTGGGAGAAAATATGCTGAACATTATATATAAATAACCGAAGTTCATTTGAATGTCATATTTACAAGTAGAATGCAATAAATGTAATTTTTGAGTTTTATTTACACATTTCTCAAATTTCTCATGACTTTAGTGAGCCAGAACTCCAAAACCAATGTTGCAGATTCTACACAGGTCCATCACCTGATGCACAGCAAGCAAAACACTGAACCACCAGGATTGTGAAAATATGGGTCAAGGAGGATGGCAGACAACTCTCAAATCCATTTCCTCTAAAATAAAAAGGTAAGGTCTTTTGTAGAGAAATCCTAACCAAGCCCTCAATCTAATCCTTTATATAATTGAAGGATTGGAACTGGTATAGTTCTGATTGGTTGACTAGAGTCACAGTCTTTTCTTTTTTTCTTTTTTTTTTTTTGAGAGGTTTTTGCTATAGGGTGCGTGCGCTCACCAGACAGACAGAGAGAGACAGAGAGACAGAAAGCGAGAAATCATCCCCCAGAGGGGATGGCCACGCCGCAATCCCTTCTCTTCCATTCTCCTCTCGGGATCTTGGGCATGCGCGCACACCTGCCCGGCATGAGTTTAAGCCGCCGGGTCCGGGACGCGAACCACAGTTGACTACATGGGAGTCCAGCGACATAGCCATTACGCTAACTGCTGGTCCCTAGAGTCACAGTCTTATTTCCCCCTGAAGTTTTCTATGCAAATGAAGGATTGGTGCAGATCTGGTTGGCTGACCAGAGTTGCAGTTGCATTGGCATCTTCTCTGCAGCTGGAGTTTTCTTTAGGTCCCTCAGCCTTCTGAGGGCATGTGTCTTTCAGACAAAATTATATAACAAAAGTAAGTACAAGGTCTTTCGTTTTTAGACAGTTTCTAGTTGGTTACTAAAAAAATAAAATCTGAAATTAACAGTCTTGTGATACATTGCTTTAAGTTACATGACATTTACAGGGTAGGCATTGCTTATAAAAACAATTAGGACAAGCTATCTGAGGAAAGGCAAGTTAGGTAAACAAGTAATATTTCAATAAACCTACCTAAGTTTGTTTCCCAGTTTCACTAATAACATCTGAGCTTAGAAACTAATAAGTAATATAGCATAAAAGCCCAAAATATGATCCTGGAGCATAGTGGCCCTTTTAAGGTGTTTTTACTTTCTAATCTTGTGTGGAAAACTGCTCAGTCTTCCCCAGAGCTCCCTTATCTTGTTGTCTTGTCATCTTCAAGCTGCAACACTCAGCATACATTGAGTGGAATACATTCATTACCTGGACACAGGGCTGTGATATGCTTGAGTCCAGGCTCTTCAGTCCTGAAAAAAGCTGCATGCCTCTCTCTAAATAGGCTCCTGGTAAACTCTTGGAAGAAATGTTTAAGAGGGGTCCCTTGGGAAATGTTCAAGACACAAATCTAGTTACTTTGTGGACACAAGGAAATTGGACTTCAATCCTCCGCTGACCCACCCAGTACATTTCCTAGTATGTACAGTGAATCACAGGTGTCGGGAAATGCTCTGAAAATAAGAGGATTTCAAATCGAATGATAGAAGGCCTAGCAGGTGGCAGTGGTAGTCATGGCACTGGACACCCACATGGTCAACCCCAGTTTGAGTCCTAGACTAGGCAGGTAGAAAATCATGCCAGATACATCTGAGTGTGTGCCCAAAATCCTGAGAGGAGAATAGAGGAGTCCTGAGAGGAGAATAGAGGAGAAGGGCTTGTGGCATGGCTGTCCCCCTGGGGAGTGTGATTTCTCACTTTCCCTCTCTCTGGTAAGTGTATATGCCCTATGGTAAAAATTTAAAATAAAAATAAATAAAAAAAAATAAAAACTGAATGGTAGAAAGCAAAAAATATTCGTCTACTGTTTGCATTTAAAAAAAGTATTTTTTAAAAAAATTTTGCTAGGAGATATGTGCATTCACTAGAAAGAGAGAGAGCTATAACATCCCCCCGCCACCATGGGCAATGGTCACACTGTAATCCCTTCTCCTCCACTTCCCCTTCCTTTTGGGCATGCACACCCACTAGGACTCAAGCCACGTGGTCAGCCATGTAGGATCAGCTGTCTTTACCCCCACAGAGGTAGAAGCCACAGAGATAATCAATAAAGTACTTCGTCAAAGAACACGTTTCTCCTCCCATCACAACACACATGCATGTGCACACGCACGTGTCCACGTGCGCACACATACGCACACACACACAAACATAGAGAAACTATAATATCTCAATATATTGAAATACACTTTCCTCTCAATGTACATGGAGAAAAATCTAATTCAATTTTTTTTTTTAATTTCCAGAGGGTTAATGCATTTGCCAGAGAGACAGAGAGAGGGGTTGTCATGCTGCCATCTCTTATTCTCTATTTCTTTATCAGGATTTTGGGTGCACACACATGCATACCCATTGTGTTTTTTAAGCTGCTAAGCCCAGGATTTGAACTGCCGTTGACTATATGGGATCTGGCTCCTTTAAGACACTAGGCAATGGGTCCAACCTCTAGATATTTTCTTTAATCACATAATAAACTCTTTTCTGTTTTGTCCTGCTCCTTGTTCACAGTCTGGAAGGAAATGAATTCACCCCAAATATTTAAATCAAGTAAACTTTAATAAAGGGGCTATTAAAGTAATGAGCAGGAGTTAAGGCATAAACCAAAAGGTGGCTGGTATTTAGAAAGGAACATGAAGCTTTTACTACCTCTAGGGCTGAAGGGTAAGAGTTGGAAAATATGTGACCAAAATTTATGATAACTAGTTTCTTGGGAAATGGTCCTGCCCAGTGGGAGAGCTAGTCATGAAGAAATTCACTAATTGCCCAAATGTGGCTTTGAAGCAGGGAAGGAGTGGGGGAGTTACCTCCAACCTTTCTTTTAACCCAGGTAGCATTCCTGTTTAGTTGAACTCAAATAGAAGCCAACAAGGGGTGCGGGAGGGGCTTTGTGTAGTTTTAATGGGGCTGCTTTCCAAGGCAACAGTGTAGTGATGAAAAGAAAATGAAGCCTAAGCTAGGCTAGCCTAAGCTAGGCTAGAGAATGACTAGTATGTCCTGCATGTTAGTTCTGCCTCCTTAAGATTATGAGTACCTTGATTTTGGTACAACCTAATAGAGTAACATATGCACAAGAAGAGGCCAATAGTAACCCCTCCATGTTTTCCTGCTTGATCATTTAAAACAAGTGCTCCATATTGCAAGAAGGATCTTTCAGAACATTGTGCTCTTATTTTCCTATTTTGCTTTTGTTGTTGTTGTTGTTGCCTTGAAGTCTCATGTTCTTATTGAATTAACTGTCCATCTTTTCAGTCAATTATGTTTGTAGAGTTATTTTAAACAGTTACTGAGTGAAGAAAATTTTTAGGCCAAATCTGATGAATAGCATTACCAATAATGCCATCTTAGGTCCTTCCAAGTCCTATCTGATCCTCCTGATTCTGTTCAGGTTTGTGTTTTTTGTTTGTTTTCTGAGAGAGATTTTTGCTATAGGGTATGTGTGCTTGTTGGAAATACAGAGAGAGACAAAGAGACAGAAAGTGAGAAATCACCCCCCCCCCAGGGGTAGGGAGCCATACCATAGTCTCTTCTCCTCCATTCTCCTCTCAAGATCTTGGGCACTCATGTACAGGCACCTGGCATGAGTATTAAGCTGCCGGGTCCAGGATTCAAACTGCAGTTGACTATGTAGGAGTCCAACAATGTAAGCATTACACCATCTGCTGGTCCCATGTGACTTCATTAGCTATTGTGATTCTGTTTTGGGGCATTATGTTCTGATTGCCTATATAATATGCCTATCTCCTATCTCAAAACTAGATACAAAACAAAATCTTTTCTCATAATTTAGTTCATAGTAAAATCAGTATGGCATGCTGCTGACATTTGTATCTTTAGGCCTGATTCAACAATCAGTGATATAATTATAAGAAGTACTTTACTACTCCATATATCAGAGGCTACATCAATAAAATATGAGAATTGAACTGCTTTAAATTTAATATTATTTTAAGCTTCTAATATTCTTAATAGGGAAGTGAATTGAAGGTTCCTGAAGGTTTTTTTTGCTTTTAGTCAATACCTGATAATACTAACAACGAAAATAGAAGAGGAAGTGGCATTGCATTATAAAATGATTTTATTTTTAGAGAAAAAGTTGTTGACTAATTCTGTTCAAAAATCATTTTTTTTATTGGTTAAATAAAGAAAAATGTGGATGTTAAGGTGCTAGATCCCACATGGCCAACTCTGAGGTTGGAATCCAACTAAATTATGAGAAAAGATTTTGTTTTGCCCAAGATCTTGAGAGGAGAATGGAGGAGAAGGGACTATGGCATGGCCAACTACCCCTGGAGGGGGTGATTTCTCACTTTCTGTCTCTTTGTCTCTCTCTGTATTTCCAATGGCTTGAAAATCACACCAGGGGACCAGCAGATGGCATAATGGTTACATCACTGGACTCCCACTTAGTTGACTGTGGTTCAAGTCCCAGAACCATGACTTGAAACTCACACCAGGTGCATTTGCATGCATGGCCAAATTCCAAAGAGGAGAAAGGAGAAGGGATTGCAGTGTGGTCATCCTCCCTGGGGTATGATTTCTCGCTTTCTGTCTCTGTTTCTTTGGCTAGTGTACATGTCCTATAGCAAAAATCTCTCTTTAAAAAAAAAAGGAAACAAAATCACACCAGATGCATGTGTATATATGCTCAAAGTCCTGGGAAGAGACTGGAGGAGAAGGGACTGGACTATGGTATGGCCATCCTCCCTGGAGGTTGGTTTTATACTTTCCCCCACCCTCTGTCTGGCAAGCACACATGCCCTATTACAAAAAATTAAAATAAGAAAGAATGCTGAGTCAATAGAAGTCATTGAACTTGTGTTTTTCCATTTTCTGGACTAAAAAGTAATTTCTGAAAATTTGTTCATGATCCCATATCAGCCGAAAGAAATCAATTCATTGCCTCTTTCAGCTAAGCACCAACACTTCATCATATAATAACTGTGATGATCACAATGTCTTAAGTTTGACTGATGCCCTCATTGTAAATAATGGTGTAGACATACACCAAGAGTTCAGGAATGATGAAAAGAAACTTGAAAGTGGCACCAATAGCCTCTTTGTGCTACTTGGCACTAAAAGATCTTGAGAAAGGATAAAGTAGTGCAGTTAGGAAAAATGGTCAATAAGCAAAGGTTGAGAAGAAAAGGAGGGGAATAGAGAGAAATGAGTGATGGGAGGCCCTAAAGAAAGCAATTGGATTCTTGCTTTTAAGAACCTAGTTGATTTGTTTTTAAAGACTTGATATAAAGAAAAAAATGCACTAGGCCATTATGTTCAACCACTGTTTTATTTTTTTAAATAACTATTTATCTACTTTTATTATTATCATTATTATTACTATTATTTTAAAATTTGCTATAGGGCACATGCACTCATCAGAGAGAGAGAGAGAGAAAATGAGAAAGCAAGCCACCAGGTCCAGGACTTGAACTGTGGTCAACTATGTGGGCATCCAGCACCTTAACCACTATGTCACCTGTTGACCCTTCAACTATTTGCTTCATTGTCCTGATTACCTGAACTATTAAGATTGTATTTTAAAACATACGCAATTATATTTTTTTTGAGCATGCGCTCACCAGACAGACAGAGAGAGACGTAGAGACAGAAAGCGAGAAATCACCCCCCAAGGGGGATGGTCACGCCGCAATCCCTTTCCATTCTCCTCTCGGGATCTTGGGCACGCACGCACACGCGCCCGACGTGAGTTTTAAGCCACCGGGTCCGGGACACGAACCGCGGTCGACTACGTGGGAGTCCAGCAACATAGCCATTACGCTAACTGCTGGTTCCCAGCAATTATATTTTTAGTAAATATTTCTCATTTTTAAAATGTTTTTTGGCATGAAATACTCTATGCATTTCAAAAGCAACCTTAAGTCACAGCCAGAAAATGGTTGAAACAGATCTTAAAATTGGGTCATTGGAAAAGTCATAATGTATTTTTGCATAAAAAATATAGAAAAATATGTCATGACTTTTCTGACAACCTAGTAAATGACAAAAGTTAGTCTAGAGGGTGTTTTTAAGCTCACTTTTACTTTCCCTGACTCCTCATTTCCATTAGAAAACTTCCTAAGGTCTGTGAGGCATGCCTTCTTAAAATCTTTTCATGGTTACATCGGCAGACTTCCACATTATCAACCACAGTTCAAGTCCCAGACCTGGCGGCTTGAAATTCACGCTGGGGGTGTGTGCATACATGCCCAAAATCCCAAGAGGAGAATGGAGGAGAAGAGTTTGTGGTGTGGCCATCCCCTCTGGGGAATGATTTCTCGCTTTCTGTCTCTCTGGTGAGTATATGCACCCTATAGCAAAAATCTCTCTTAAAAATAAAATTAAAAAAAAAGAATCTTTTCATCCTTTTGAAAATGTCGATTTACTTCTTTATGTTCTTATTAGAACCAACTTCTCCCTTGCAGATAGAGATAGCACATTAGTTGTAATGAAAGGCTAAGACTGTTAGCCTTTTTTTAGTATGTGAGTTTGATAATTCTCAAACTCCATGGCCTCAATCACTCCCCTGAGGGGTGAATGAGAGATTAAGCAATATTGGAGGACTTTGGAGTCCACTTTCTTTCTTTTAAAAAAATATTTAACATTTTAAACATTTTTTATTCATGATAAAGAGCATGTGTGTGCGCTCGTGTAGATGTGCGAGGTAACAAGAGAGTCTTCAATAGGGTCTCATGAGGCCCCAATAGGATCTCCTCCCCCTAGACTTCTAGCTCATCGGGATCTTGGCATTTGCCCATTGTATCTTCAGGCCATTCCAAGGATGTTAACTCATGGTCAGCCATGCAGCTTCTAGCACACTGCAGTTCAATTTGCTACCTACTACATTACCAGGCTGTGCTCATCTTAAGGAAGCAATAGAAGGATTTCAGTACTCAAGAGAAGTAAGAGAAGGAAGATAAGATGAGAAGGATGGGGAGGAGAGGAAAAGATGAATAAACTAATCATAATTTAACCATTATTATTTTTTCATTGAAGTTTATTAGTGAGTCCCTTAGAAGGCAAGGACACTTCCAGTTTCTGTAGATAGTAACTCACAGAATGTTATGTAAAAACAAGAACTTACTGAATATTTTATGATAATGAATAATGCAGGCATGCTAGTCACATGTTTCCAAAATTTGCATATTCTAGCTACATTTGAAAGCAAATATGAGTACAATAAAAGCATTTCTGTGGTTTAAAAAATTGTATTTTGAGCTCCATGTAATTTCTGAGTTATCAGTTAGTTTAAATTTCTTGCATTATGTTAAAGAAAAAAATTATTCAAAGCATTTCTTTTTATGGACCATAAGGCAGACTTCATTCAGAAAAAAACACATTACAAATGGGTTTTTCAGTAGGAAAGAGAGGTTGGGCTCATTACCCAATACAAGGGCAAGTGAAAATTCATAGCCAAGGAGAAGAGTGGAGCTCCATAGATGGAAAATTATGTAGAAAAAACTCTTGGGGTCAGGGGGATTCTGGCTAAGCTAACTGGACAGGAGTATTATTGAAGGCAGGCAGGCCAAGGTGTTAAAAATATGAAGAGTTAGGGATAAGGGATTTGATATCAAAGGTGGTCAGATACCAGATGAGGAATTTGATCATATATCAAGGTATGGGACTTTTGCTAAACTGACCCAGCAGAATTCTTTCTAAAATTGTAGTAAATGGGCCAAGGACAGAGCTCAAGGGCAAGGGTTTAGTCAGGAAGAGTACTCAGAGGAGCCCTATTCAAGTTTGGTCAAAGAAGAGTCTTTGTCAATGATTAAATTTAATGACAGATATGGCATTGAGCTCTACAAGAGGACAGATACTTTAAACCTTTATAACTGTGTTTCTCAAACTTTAATGTGCTTAAAAGTCACCCAGGGGCCTTGTTAAAATGCAAATTCTGATCCAGTAGGTTTTAGGGCCTGATACCCTGTATTTTTAACATGCTCCCAAGAAAGGTTGATAAGTCATGCTTTGAGTAACAAAAATTTTGAATAAAATTTGGAGTCAGGCAAATGAGGATTTGAATTATTGTCATTTATTTTGATTAAGTGTCTATGTTTCAGTTTCATCATCTGTAAAACTAAACTAAAAGTACCTCTCAGTGATATTTTTGTGAACAGTAAGTAAAACACTAATAAATATTGAGGATACTAAATGAAATACTTAAAACATGTTTAGGTCATTATAGTGACTAGTGCATGGTAATTTCTTTTGTAAATGGTAGTTACTTTTATTTTTTGGTAAAATAGTTTATTATATTTAACATTGTTTCTGTTTACATCTTAAGATGCTAGATAATATGAGCAGTTCATTCATTTTTGTTTTCCTGACAGGATTTCAAACATTATAATGCACTCATTTTTATTCTGTTATTTAGCACAAGTCCAAAAGAAGATAGAAGTACTAGAAAGAGATAGAAATTCCTCACAAAATGGTTGAGCGCCCTTGAAGCACTCAGCTCTCAGCAAATGGTCTCCTTTCATCCTATCAAATGACATTAAGCTTGTCAGATCAAAACAAGTGCAGGGACATAGGAAAGACAGAAAAAAAAAAAAAAAGAATTCTGATGCCAGGAAAGTACAATTGGGCTTTTTAATTTTTTTTTTAATAACACTACCAAAAACCTACAGGTTTAATTGTGGATAAAATAATCCTGTATCATTAGATGGAAAATTAGGAGAGTGCTCCTTATTTCTTAAAACAAGAGGCCCTGACACCCACAGCGCTTTTCCCCCCCTCCTTTCTTGTCTGTTTGCTTTACCTTTTCAAACCTCATAGCTCCCTCTTGTGTTTATAGAGGTGCATTCAGCTGCCCATGCTATATCTCCCTATCAGACCCACAGACTCTACATTTGAGAGAACTTCATCATTTTCCAGTCATCAACCTGCAATTAAAATATTTTATACTCCCTGACAAGAACCAGAAGCACACCGGGAAGGAATGTTTGGAGTAAAATGTCGATATTTATTCAAAATAAAGTATGTATTCATTTATTTTGCACTGTTTCTTTTTTAAAAATGGCATTTTCTGTCCAAGAAACTACTTGTGTCAAGTAATATTATTTTTACTAACCTATTTGGAAGCTCTGGACAGAGTGTATACAGTCAATATCCCTAAATTTAATTTACCATATATTTCTCAAGTGAGTATGTACAATTTATTACATAAAACACTACAAGGGAAAAAAAAGACCCAATTTTTCTCTTTTGCAACTTAAAATCATGCATGGGAGAGAGTTGTGCCATGGGTTAAAAACAGTACATGACCTCCACATTGGCTTTGACTCTGTCTTTAATTACTCATATGATTTTTGGACATTGTGGTTGTGAGATACCTACCCCAAATATCTGTGGCATATTTTGAGTTGGTTAGTTGGAGAAACTGCAGACAGAGAAAACTATCCTTTTGTGAAAGAAATTTACACCCCGCCACCTTAGTAAACAGAGAAGCAATCAGAGGCTTTCTCTGAGGCCCCCTTCACTACTTGTAGGAAAGATCAGATCACAGAAGAGATTTGAGGTCACACCTCACCCAGACAGGTTGCCACGAAGTATCACCTGTTCTTCAAGGGCTGCTGCTACCTGAGAGACTCTCTGCATACTAACAGGTTTTGCTCACTGTGAGTTTCCTTCCCTGGTCCTCCCATATCCTGTCATTCCAACCCTTCAGTGGCACGCCGGTCCCCTTTCCTTTCTGTGTCATATAAAATCTTCAGGTATCTGGTCCTTCTTGGAGTTAAGACCAAGTCTAAGGACTTTGCAGGATTCCCTGGTTATAGATGTAAAAAAATTGTATGTCTTTTCCACTGTTAATCTGTCTACTGTTTGTTTATTTCAGAGACAAATTATTGAACCATTCAGAGAGCAGAAGGTAAGTTTAAAACTCTTCTATGCTGGCATTTCAAGCAGGGATTACAGTTACGTCACCTATAGGATGAGGAAAATGGATTGTGCTAGTAGTTCCCAAATTTGAATGATTATAAATTCACCTGGGATCTTGTTAAAAGTACAGATGTCCAGGGTCCTCTTCTAGTGAAGTAGACTTGGGACAGCATCCAGGAATCTATATTTTCAGTAAGTCTCCTACCTGGTGATCCTTTATAGCAAGCAAGTTAGGGGTATATTGAGACCTAAACCTCGTCAGTGTGCTCTATATGGCATATTCTGTGAGTTTATGATTTCAAAAATAACTACAATTCAGTGCGTTGTGTATTTTCATGTGAATGATGTCCAAGTGCTGTTGGAGTTTATTAAAGATGAAACTAAATTTTAAAACATAGATATGATTTTAATACATAGAAAAAGAAGAAGCATCTAGCAGGTGATAGTACAGAATGAGTAATTATAGAATAATAAAAGTAAATGCAAAGTAAATTGGACAATACACACTTTCTTTCTTTTCTTCCTGTCCTCTTTCTTTCTTTCCCTCTTTCTTCTTCTTTCTTTCTTTCTTTCTCTCTTCTCGCTCTCTCCCTTTATTTCTTTTTCCTTCTTCCTTCCTTCTTGTTCATACTCTTTTTCCTTTTGTTTTTTTTTGAGAGGTTTTTGCTGTAGGGCGTATGCACTCGCCAGAGAGAGAGAGAGACAGAAAGCGAGAAATCACCCCCCAGGGTGGATGGCCACGCCGCAATCCCTTCTCCTCCATTCTCCTCTCGGGATCTTGTTGCACACACCCACACATTCCCGGTGTGAGTTTAAGCCACTGGGTCTGGGACTCGAACCGCGGTCGACTACATGGGAGTCCAGCAACATAGCCATTA